>NW_006399757.1:1427987-1524375 GCF_000299155.1 Elephantulus edwardii | reverse complement strand
AACAACAACAACAACAACTATGATAGTTCTTATTTTACAGGCTAGAAACCAACGCCAAGTTTATAAATTCTGGGTGAACACCCATGAGTTGGGGAAATTACACCATATGGATTTATGCTTCGGATGAGCCCACTCTGACTTTAGATTTTATGGACATGCGTGTATCTGGTTATCATAAAGCCCTACTCTATTAGTGGGACTATGTCACAGCTTTAGGTTTCAACTGGGGGAACTCAGAACCGGTATCCTATATTCCTCAAAGTGCATGAGATCCTCCCATATTTCACATTATGTATAAGGGAATGAACAGGCAAACATTCTTTTGGGGAATGATGAAGTGCATCAAAACTTTTGCTCTGGTATTCTTCCTCCTGTGAACCCAAACACCTGTTTAGTTTTTATTCAGGTAATTTTTGTCCTTCTCCAGCTCTTCCATTTCTATCTCTATGTTTTGGTGATAGACATTAAGCAACACTCTTTTTGGGCCATTTTGCCTCAAATGATATTCTATTCATTAATCTGCTAATCCCCATTGGGTGGAGCCTTGCTGGGTACCCTTCTGATCTGGTTGAACACGATGTTTATTGTAGTCTCTTGTCTTCTGACAGTTAAAGTGTATTCCTTACTCAGTATTATTTGGGGTACATCAATGAGCCCTGCTCTGTGGTTGCCTTCACGAGCATCAATCCTGGTTTACAGAGGAAAGCTTTGAGAATTCCTAGTGATGCTTTGACTATCTGAAGCTCATTCTTAATAGACTTGGTGGGAGATACAAGCCTTGGGTACTCCTTTGGAACATAAGATTGTTTTAAAATCTATTTCAGACATTTATTTTTTGCGTTTTAAAATTTTCATTTCTAAGATGAAAAATCTTACTTGGCTAATCTTGGCAAAAGGAATATTTTCCACACCTGTGGATATACCCTTGGAATGCTCCTTTTTAAATCATGGTGTGTTAAGATAGCACACACTTGGTTACAAAAGCCTCTCCACAATATACTTAGAACATGGGATACACAGCAGCCCACCTTAGCTCTTGGTAGATGATCTGATCCTCAAAGATGGTACATAAATATGTGACTAGGAAACACAGAAAGTAATTAAGTCTGTAAATGCTGTAATTTGTGGCATAATTTTCTTTTTGGTGGACCAAATTTTCTAATATTAAAAGGATTAAGAAAGTGCATCAAGAATGTATTGACAAAGTTTGAGGTGTATGAATTGTGGAATAATGAAACTGAAAGAGTGAAAGAAACCTTTAATTTCTACTTACAAAGGATGTAACTATCTAGATACCATGGTGGTGGTTGTTGATTGCCTTTGAGTTGAGCACAACACATAGTGATCCTTGAACAAAAGGCCTGAAGCCCCTCTACAATCCTCGACATTTATCAAAGTTCATAGAGTTTCTGGAGGCATGTTATCTGGAAGTGGATGCCACAGGGTAGAAAAATAGATCACGATTTTTATAATAAAGGAATCTTACAGTTTAAGGACATCTAACAAATATGAACTGACAGAAACACTGATAGAAATTCTTTTACTAAAAAGCCAAATACCAGTCTTTAAATATTTTCCATGATTCAACCACTACTTATTTAATTCTTTGTAGGCATGAAATTACCTCTTGGAAAATCTACTAAAATTGTTCATCTTTCTCCTATGGTGCTGCTAGTGGATTCAAATCATCGGAGAGGTGCGGCCTTTGGGACAGAAGCATAACTCCCCTGAACTACGTCACCAAAAGTCCCTCTAGAAGGCACTAAGTAGTGCGACTGATTAATGGGCATGGGTGCTAATGGAAAACTTGGTATGCCTTGATCAATGACTTCTACAATCAGCCTTGGAAAGTCCTTGGGAGCACACATTGACTCTGATACACGTGGAATTTTCACAAACTAGAACAGACCCAACAGTAACTGTTTCCGGGTTTTGCTTTTAAACACAGCCCTGATGTACCTCCCCAATTCCTGTCACGGAAGAATTCCAAGTTCGCCTCTCCCCTGGCAAGGAATTTACTCACATTGGTTCAGACCTGGTTTGAAACATTTTACTGGCAATACTAGTGTCATATTTAGGAACCACAGGTTTTTTGTAGAGCTGTGTTTGCTTGAATGACAAGTATCAATGATCAACTATACTTGAAATATTGTTAAAGTACCTAGAAATAATAGGCATTAAAAATCATTCCATTCATTGCAACAAACCTTAAAAGATTTCATGTCTTCAGTGGAACGGGCATACTGTAATTGTTATTTGGAACTTAATGTAACCCCAACAGCAGTAGAGAGACAATGCAGTCCTCTCATTATGAACATGCTCTAGGATCGTTTATTTTAATGCTTTCAAATAAATACATTCCATGCAGCACACCACAATAAATAAGGAGCAGCAATGTTCTTATAGTAAATCCATTCATAATGTGAGTCACCATGTGAAACACCACATCTCAAGTCTTTGGCCCTGTACCGTATCATGAAGCACACCACATCTGTACCTAATCATATCTGGCTTCATATGGATTTAATAGGACTACGCCATAAGTGCATGTAAGCATAAAGTTAACCAGAGGTTTCCAGCTATTAAATACAGCTACTAAGTAGTTAAAAGGCAACAACCAAACCCATAAAGGTTTCCCACCCACACCCCCTACCCCTCATTTTTGAGACAGAAAAGATACAAATGCTCTGCTTTGGATGGAGAGTACAGTGGGATGAATTTGGAACGTTTGTAGCAAAGCTGGCACAATATGGCACCCAAAATGTCACAGCAATACTGAAACTGAATGGACACACTGAGCACAGCAGACGTGAGGACTGGGGATGCTGAGCTCTCGGGCCAGGAAGGTGGGTGACTGGGGTGAGGGCTGTGGGCCTCCACTAGGCAGCTAATTCAACTGTGCCTTCTTCCTCGCTATCGGCTCTGTTGGCACGAATCTCCACGAGAGTTCTGGCAAATCGGGTCCACTCATCGTTGTGAGGAACTGCAAGCTGCAAAACAAATCAATGGAGAAATGGTGGACAAGGTATCTTTTACATCTAAAGCCCCTGAAGCCCACACGAGTTTCTCCTCACAAAGGACACGGTTGGTTTGGAATGTAAACACAATATTCTTCTTTCTTGAATCAGTTACTTTCCAAGGAGTGTTGCTCTTAATGACCACCATAAGAAACATAGACTAAAGTGGCTCTTGAAAGCAAAAATTATCTATGAACTTTCTAAAATGTTCCCCATTTAGGTAAATTATACAGTCACAACCACCATGCTAAAATAAAGCACTCTCAGAAATGAAAACTACTAAGACCAGACTTAACACAACACATAGAAATTGTAACAACAGCAAAGATTTTTCATTAACTGTATTTTTCTTACTATTCAATGCTATTGACCCCTTATCCAAAATGCTGCTACAGTGCCAGTATACATGGTAAGCAGATATCTTATATAAGCCAAGAAATCTTACTGTTAGGAAATAATGCTCAGGCCTTTACAGAAAGATCTCTTATGTGGATACGGATGAGTGACAATGGGAGCTCTGACAATTCAGTGGTAAGGAATTATCCTGCTAACCCAAAGTCAGGTAGTTTGAATCCACCAGTTGCTCTGAGGGAGAAAGACAGGCTATCTCTTACAGTGTGATTCTCAGCCTCTGAAAAACTAGGTAAAAGTTGACAGCACACAACATAACACAATATGAACAAAATAAATAGTAGCTTACACCAAGAGTCTTCTCCTAAATACTTCATAATGAATTAACACATTCCATAAAGGTTCTAAGTAGGGTAATATTACTATTTTCATGAGGTATTGTTGTTATGTACTGTCAAATTGGAACCAACCCAAACCTGACCCTACCATAGGTTTTCCTAAGCAGTAAATCACATGGTAAGAGATTGCCTATCCTTTTCTCTTGGAGCAGCTCGTGGATTTGAATGAAATCCTTTGCATTGGAAGTGCAGCTCCTTACCATTAAGCCACCAGGTTGTTGTTGTTGTGTGCCCTCAAATCAAACCTGACCCATAACTGACCCTCGAGCATGTCTTTAGAGGCAGTAAATTGCATGGAGGAGATTGCCCATCTTCCTCCTGCAGAAAAGCTGGTGGATTGTAACCACATACCTTTGTGTTGGTAGTGCAATTCCTTATCACTAAGCTACCAGGAAGCATTCAGGCCATGGCTTTCTCAATTACTTGCTATGCATCTGAGAGCTGGACAATGAATAAAGATGACAGAAGAATTTATGCCTTTGAGTTGTGGTGCTGGAGAAGAGCACTAAGTATCCCATGTACTGCCAAAACAATGAACAGGTAAGTCTTGGAAAAAGTGCAGCTAGCGGGTTCCTTGGAGGCAATGATGGCAAAGCTTCATCTCTCATACTTTAGATATGTTGCCGGAGAGGCTGTTCTACTTGGAAAGGGAATTGTACTTGCAAAAGAGGAGGGTCAGTGAAAGAGATGAAGACCCTCAATGCAATGGATTGACATGGTGGCTGCAGCTAAGGGCTTAAATGTATCAGAGATAGCGAGAATGGGCCAGGAGAGAACATTCAGAGCTGTTGTTCATAGGGTTTCCATGAGTTATATGCAATAGCACCTACCAACAACAAGCCATCAGAGGCCCTAATGGAAGTGGAAAAATATAATCTCACAAAAGTTACACAATTAATAAACACCAATGTGGTACTAGTGTTTGAATTATTAGTCAGTCAAAAAAGACTAGAAAATTTCTGAAATAATTTTTCTCCACATAAATCAGTAAAAAAGGCATTAACCCCATTCATAATGCAAAATATCCATGAATATATTTGCTGGCTGCTTTAAATAACTTATTTATGTAGCATCTAAAAATGAATTATTTAAAGACATCACACAGTGCCTTGTGATTAAAAAAGGAAAATTATTTGAAAATGAGAAATAGGACAAAGAAGAAATGAGACTGGTTTTTGTGGTGCAGTGACTTATTTGATGCAGCTCTTCTAAGGCATAGTCTTTGTAACTCTCACCACAGGATTGGGTAGGGCTATGTAAATGTGAGGTCTGGTGGGTTTGCAGCCCACCAAATGGACTGTGTAGCTTGTTAATAACCTAAGTAATTTATATGACACCCATTAGTATGGGACCATGCAAATAAGATATGTAGAATGCTGATGCGGGTATTGCCATTCCATTAAGCTTAAATTTAGTCACCACAAAGAGAGATAACAGGCTCTTCTACTATCAAGAAAACAAGCAGAGAGTGAAACATGTCCTCTGGACCTGCGATCCCTGTAAAAATAAGGAATGGACAGTTGTATCACCAGAAAGAAGGAATGAGATGATACAGTGGCAGCAGATGTAGAAGAGGTAGGAATTGGAAACTAGCATGAGACAGAACTGTGGGCTCTTGGTCACACGTGGTGAGAAAGCTGAGTCTTTGCTGTAGTGGTATCTTCAGGCATTTGTCAGGGAGCTATTTTTGCTGGTTCATAGAGCTACAGTCAAGTACCTTAGGCCTATGCTTATGAGCATAGAGGGTAGTACATAATTGACATTACTGAATTAGCTTTGTAACACTTGCCCAAGTAGGGCAGAAGCCAAGGCTGAGAGGTCTAGGGTCAGAAGGAAAGAGGCCTCTCTGAAAAGCATACCTGAGCAGAGGCTATCCTGTCAAGAACTCTATCCTGAGCATTCCTGATCCTGAACTGTAACTGCTCCTTTCCTAATAAATTCTCTAACTGTGCGCATTGTCTGTGGGGTTTGTGTCACCATCGCAATAACTCTGTAGAGAAATAGTGAGTGCTGTGGGAGGAACGGTGGGTGCTAAATTGGTAGAAAAAGTTTTGAGTGTGAAGGTCCGACCTCAGATCTGAGCTCATCGTAATTGGCTTTGTAATGTTCACACTGTTAGAGAAGGATTCTTCTCCCTTATAAGCTACTGGAGGTCAGATGCTGCTGCCCACACTCTTCTAGTTTTCATAAAGGAAAAAAATAATTTAGATGTAATAGCTGCTTTCTTGAGGACCACAGAATAAGATGTTGAAACCTGCCTATCAGTGTTACAAATACTATGAAATAGTTTATAAATATTAAAAACACACATTCTGGAAACCCTAAGTTTCTGTAAACTTTCATTAAAATTAATTCAAAAATATTTTCATAAAACCAACCAGAAATTGAGATATTTGTGAATAAAACTAACTAGAGACATACACAGAGAATGCACATTCATTCTAATCAATATATCTTTCTTAAAATATAAAAAAGTATGAAATCTAACATTTGTGATAACTTTGATAGCTGGAAAATGACCCACTATTCCCAGTCAAGTGATTAAAACTTTAGATTTTTATTAAAAGGAATGATAGTTCCAGATGCTGTATGTCCAGGACTACTTATTGGAACTCCACAAATACACAGATTGATGTTCCTGTATCCCCTCCATAAAAACGAACCCATTGCTGTTGCGCTGATTTTAACTAATAAGCACGATGGTTTAGTGCCAACCCAAAGGCAGGTTATTTGAGTCTATCAGCTCCTTCACTGGGAGCAAGTTAGGCAATCTCCTCTTGTGTCATTTATTGTCTTGGAAAACCCAATGGAAGGTTAGCTACGAGTTTGTTGCCACTTGATGGCATATAACAACAACAACAACAGTACAGAACTGCCTTAGAGGGCTTCCCAGGCTAGGAATATTCATGGAAATACACTGCTGTATCTTTCTCCCACAGAGAGATAGGCAGGTTTGAACTGCCACCATTTTACTAGCAACTTCATCCTTACCCACGATGACACCAGGTCTGCCCAAACCCACTGCTGTCAAATCTCATGCACACTAAAATTTAGTATTCCAAGCATGTGATTTTGGAAAGGATTTACAGTTGGAGAAGTAACCTCTTAGATGTACTTTGAGAAATGCAGTACCAATAAGCATTCCCATTTAGCCATCTCAATGAGTTTTTCTTTTTTAATGAGCTTTGGAATAGTTAAATATTTTCTTACTCATTGAAATGACTCCAAGTCTCTTTTTTAGGCAATGACACAAGTTCACAGTAGCATTGGATTATGCCATCACCCCTTTGCTTAAGCCATTTGATCCTACTTTGGGCTCTTTTCCAATGTTCCACCACTAGTCTTCATGTTTCTCTTCTATTTTGGAAAACATCACCCTTGAGAAATGAGGCCCCAAAGTAAATTATACAAAAGAGCAGACAAAAGATATAAGCAGTAAAGGGCTGGTATCATGTTTACATGAAAGAATGAACAGGTCCATCACTTCTCTCCCTCCTCTGAGTCCTGACAGATCCATCCAAAAAGAACACACAACAAAAGTCCAGAAGAAGATCCAGGTAAAGTCCAGGTGAAGAAGCCCAGTCTCTCATGACAGTACCCTTACAAATAGAGACTTAGTGCTGTTGTCTTTTCCTTATACAGGTACTCTCTACTTCTCCAAAGTTCTATTTACTCCACTTCACTTTTGTGGAAAACCTACATTAGTGCTTGTTTTAACCAACCACAATAAAGAAAATTTTTACTTTTGCAAAAAAAAAAAAAAAAAGGTAAAGTAAAACTAGTGATTAGCATTTGTTTTACAGCAAGTCGTCAAAGAGGCCATGGGCAAATCTGACTTGAGGGCAGTACAACCTGAGTGCTCCTCAGAGACAAGGATGGTTCAACGCCATTTCCATGTCTTCGGGCATGCTCTCAGGAGGGGTCAGTCCTTATAAAGAGGGACCAGCCTTTAGAGACATCATGCTGGGGAAGGCAGAGGGCAGGAGAAAGAGAGGAAGATCCTTAATGAAAGGATTGAAGCTACCACCAGGGGCTTGAGCATGACAGAGATCGTAAAGATGATGTAGGATTGAGCAAGGTTCAGATTAGTCATTCAAAGGATCATGATGAGTCATAGTTGACTTGATGGGACCTGATGACAACAAGAACAATGCACTCTGAGTAGGGAGCATGGCTCTGTCAAACTCCTTTCCAGAAACCGTTATAGTTTTGAATGGTGCCTGTGAGAACCGTAAGGTTAGAGATACTTTAGGCTTTGGGATAATTTGGTAGGTTAATGTTTTGGTCTGGGAACATGGAAATGTTTTCCCATATAAATTAATGGTAATTGCTTCTTCATTATAATGCTTTTTGGCTTATGAAAGACTTCATGGAAGCACCCTATATGCAAATAGTGAGAGATTCATATAACATGGGAATCAAGCTAACAGACTCTAATACCTAAAACTCTGTTGTTACATAACAATGAATTAGAACTGACTCATAGCTGACCCTCTAGCAGGCTTTCAGAGGCAGTATAACATGGGAGATTGCCTATCTTCTGCGTAGCCAGTGGATTCAAACTGTGTGCCTTTGCCTTTGAGCTGACAGGGTACTTCCTTACCACAACATCACCGCAGCTTGGAGAAGAATTGCAGTATGTCTTTGAATTGTGGCACGAGCTAAGAGTACTGAATATATCATGAACTGACAAAAGAACAAATAAACCTGTGTTTGCACAAGAGCAGTCAGAGTACTCCTTTGAGGTAAGGATGGTGAGACTTCATTTCACATACTTTGTGAATGCTGTCAGAGGAATCAGTCCCTGAAAAGATATCATGCTTGTTAAGGTGGAAAGTCAGAGGAGGAGAGAAAGCCCTTCAATGAGAGGGATGGACAGACACAGGGCTGACTGCAGCAACAGACTTGAGCAGAGGAGCTTGTGAGAATGGTGAGGGATCAGACAGGAGTTAGCTCTGCCACTCATGGGGTCATGAGGAATGAGAGTAGACCCAACAGAGTCTTGTAATAACAACACACAAAATACCCCACAATGTAGTGATATTTTACTTCTATGTATGTGGGAGTAAGAAGTAGTTCTAGAAGACCAACACTGGGCCTTATAAATACACATTTGTTCTCACAAATTTTTTTTCATATTGTTCTAGCTTGACCTATTTGACCTTCTTAAGTTCCACTTTAACAAAAAACATATTAGAGGGGTTTTTTGGTTGTTGTTTCAAAAGTATTTTTCCCTAGTCTCTTCTTCTCTAGAATATATTAAATGGAATTATTATTCATTTGCTTTAGTTCTATAGCTGTTGTTTTCAAGTACTATCATCAATCAAGTTGGAACCGACCCATAGCTCACCCTCTAGTGAGTTTTCAGAGGGAGTTAATCACATGGGACAAGATTACCCATCTTATTCCCGTGGAACAGCTGGTGGATTCGAACTGCATGCCTTCACAACTACAATACAGTTTCTTACCACTAGGCCACCAGAGCTCCCTATAATGAAAAACACACATGGTTCCAGAAACTTAGAATAAATTTACATACATCCTCTCATTAAGACTTTTTCACCTCATTGACTTTAAAAATAACTGATGATTGTGATGTTAGATTTAGAAGGTGAACTGTAGATTGTCCCAGTTTTAGAATTAAATATCACCATCAGGAAGAACTTTAAGTATAATCTTAGCTTGAATGTGTGAATGTATTCATAGGCTGTTTCCACACTCAAAGTAATAGTTTCTGACACATGAATTACTTGAAGGTAAGACCAAACAGGCTTCCTTACAAACAAGAAGACCATTCTTCTTAGAAGAACTGATGTTTATTCCCAGAAACAGCATGTATCTAGACAGAACTGTCTTTCTAGCCTCTGAAAGTCATAGACTCTTCTCATCTGGAGCTCTCTGATAAGAAATGACCAGAACTATAGATCATGAGCATAAACGTATCTGATACTTTCCTAGGAGACTGTTAGTTCAGTAGAATTCAATTATTAGAGGCAATTCTTTGTTCAAGTTTCATAATTAAAGGAAAAGACTATTTTCATGTTCTTATACTAGCATATGTTGCTGCTGTTGTTGTATCCTGTCAAGTCAGAAATGACTCATAGCTGACCCTCCAGCAGGTTTTCATCACATGAGAAGAGACATTCCATTTTTATTCTTTGAAGCAATTAATGGATTTGAACCACCTACTTCTGGGTTGACGGTGCAACTCATTATAACTAGGTCAGTAGAGCTCCTTCATTTAGCACATACGTTTATATGAGGCTCATTAAATTAGCACTGGTTGAGCACTAAATATATTCCAAGCACTAAGCTAGGAATTGAAGATGTAGCTGTCAACTATTCTGGCATAAGAAGACTATGAAATGTAGATGAAAATAAATTAACATATTTTCTAAGAGTAAACTGTGTGAATATTGACTTTTTAAAATGTTTCATAATTAATGTTCAAAAAACTGAATAGCCTAAATTTTGCTCTCTTACAATGACAACAGTAACATTTTCTGGAGTATGTTGTATGTCAAGCAAGTAGAAGAGGCAGGTACTAATGGCACGTTAATCACATTGCTTCAGCATCTTTTCAAGGTTTTAGCAAGACATTAAAGTCTAAATCTGGAGCATTACCATTGACTCTCCCCCCACACACCAGAAAATAATGGTGTAGAATAATTTCTAGGCAATTTACATTTGTTATAGGAAAAATATTCATGTTTCTAATGGTGATGAATAATTTCAATCAATTAAAAACGTATGAAAAGCCATATGAAGAAAACAGTTAAAATAGGTCTATCAAAGGAACACCGTGAAGAAGGACTTGGACAAACTGTCCGGCTATTGTATGGAATCAGAGTGGACTGGAAAACATGTTCAGCCTTTGAGCATCTATGGAAAGCTATGACTTTCCCACTACCTCATATACCAAGTTCACCAATCACCAGTCCGTTCCTGGAGTGTTTTCTAATTTTTGTCATTGTTAAATTTATAAAGCATTTTAATGCCAAAAGCACTTGGGCTATGGTTTCTGAAACAATAAAATCTTAGCTCTGAAAGGGATCACCTTTTATAGATATTGCATGGCCCCGTTTTTACAGTTGAGGGAACTAAGGCCAACGACAGTTATTGAGGTAGCAATTTGGCCATAAGGAGGAGGTAAAATGAACTTCAGATTTGGACAGGAGACTTAAGTCCTGGCTTCATCTCGGTCACTGGCAATGGTAAGGCACTTAACCTCTCATCACCTCAATTGTAAAATGGGGATGATGAGGTCTGACCCACTTATCAACAGGGGTTTGAAGACGAAAAAGGTATTCTAAGTGAAGAAAGTACTATAAGTTCTTCATGGAATGGTCATGTATTCTTTTTTTACTAAATTGTCACTTAATGAAACACATTCTCCAAAATATACATGGCATGCATAGCCATTCTAGAGAAGTGTCTATGTGTGTTAAATGAAAGAGTTCTTTTCAAAGATTGCTTTGTGAAGATGTCAAGGAACACTGTGTAGCCTGCTCTGTAAACATATAGAAAGCTAAATGCAGGGCACTAAGAAAGTTGCCAAAGACCTTGAATTTTCAAATGTTTATGTGGGGCAATTGGGAGGCCCCACCTCTTTACAAAATGTAAACCTACCAAGTATCACAGGTAACATGTTTCAAATTACCTGCTAGGGATGCTAAATATTGTTTTCAATCTTCTAAAGCCCTTGAGAGACAAAGCAGTCAAAATGCAATGGTGCGAACGTGGAAAAATTACTAAAAAACATGCACCTCGAATATACAAACATATACTCCCCACAAAGAACAAAGGGAAGCACCACCACAAACACTTTCCTTCTGAAGCTAGGGTACAAATTCTCACCCTTTTGCTTGGTTTAACTTGTGGGTGCTTCTACACCTTGCCTACCTTCCAAGTCAGCCAGCAGACCACCTGTGTGGCACAGATTATAAAATAATTAGATATGGAGAAAAGGGCCACAGTTAAATTTTTTCTTCAAGTTGAATTTTACCCATTAGACAGATCATGGCTTCAATACTCAACTCTGCTCCTTACTCGCTGTGTGTTCTTGGGAAACAAATACATTTTAGCATCTCTAATCTTTACTTCCTCTCTTGTGAGAAACGACTCATCTCCTAGGGCTACTGAATATTAAGTAAGTCTGTGAACTAGATGGAGTTTAAGACAGTGTTCAGCACATTAGAAACCCTGAATAATTACATTATTGTCCCATTTGTCCTTCTGAGTGCTTATTCGTTTTTCAATTTCCCTCTCACTTTTTTTTGCTTTCTTCCCGCCTTTCTTTGCTTTAATTTTCTTCTTTTCACCTATAGAAAGTTGCCTGTTAGAGAATTTACCTTACAGTTTACCATGTTTGACTTAAAAATTTATATAAGTTATTTCTTAAATATATTTTAAAAATAGTTAACTTCCATAACCTAGGTAGAAGAGTTCCTACAGATCTCAACAAAAATGTACTACTTATTGCTCTTTTCTTATAAGCCTGTAAATACACACACACACACACACACACACACACTTCCTCTCTCTCTCTTATTGTTTCTCACATACGACCAAGAGTTTTATTTAGCCATTTTCCACATTCTACCAGGAAATTCTACAGTTTTGCCTCAAGTTTTAAGATATTATAAGTGCTAAATATGTGGTTATAAAAATCAAAAGTCTTTTTAGAACCAGGGTTAAGCGTACAAATACCCCTCATGTGTCTCTTTTTCAAAGGACATGGCTAACCATTGTGAGCAGTGCTCAGTCAAGCCCTCCTCATTTGTTAGTAATGTTAAAGAGTTTATAATTCCTGGCAGCTGATTCTAAATAGCTACATTATCTGCAGCAACCCTTTGCAGCTAAATGCTATACGTAAAATTATAGATATGCATATATATTATGGAAAAATATCTGTATGGGGCACACTTAGTGCAAAAGTGGTTAATTTTAAAAAAAACTTGGTGAAGTAAGGCATTAGGAAAGTAGTCGATAATTTTAATTTGGTTTTTCAGCTATGTTAAGCATGGCAAATCAATTAAAATGAGTGGGACTCCAGGTTTCAGAATAAATACTCCATGGGTGTGTGGTTCATCAGCCTCTTTGTAATCTTTTAATTAAATGGAGTCATTTAAAAAAAAGAGTCTGTGGGACTGTTATGCTAACTATTGATTCCAAGTGGATACACAACATCTATCTTCTGTATTAGCCTACAAATGTAAGATTTCTGTTAAAACGATGTCTTACAAATTTTCACTTTAATACACATCAATTGCTTGAAAGCATTTACAGAAACAGTAGAAATATATGTTGGCTTCCGAGGAAAGCCCTTGTAAGCCCTGGAAGTGTTTTAAAAACTACAATTATTAATAGCACCCATATTCATGAGATTGTGGACTTACTGGTACACAAATATGCATCTGTGTTCAGAGGAAGCCTTTTTTTTTTTTTAGGACAATTCCCTTTGCCACACACACAGATGGAAGCAAAGTGGGAGGTAATAAGAAACGAAAAAGCCACGGGAAAGACCAAGCATTCTCGCTTCAAATAAACGCAGCTCCACTGTATTTAACTCTCTGGAGAGTCTACCATCACTGTTAACAATGGATGAAACCACGGACCAGCGTTCCGAGCCAGGATGAAGTACACAGAGGGTGTATACTGTCTACCGCAAAAAGATAAGACTCTGTGGCAACTTAACTGTTTAGAACTGTTGTAGAGAAGTTGAAAGTCAAAGTTCCATCAGCCTCCTCCATCAGTCTTCTCCTCTACAGCCTGCTATTACCTACCAGTCAATCAGATAACATTTCTATGAAATTCAGCAGCATTCTAACCTATGGTATTTGATGGTATCTGACTGTTCTTGGTTAACAAAGAGTAGATTTCCTTTCATCTGAAAATCCCACCTTGGGAATCATCAGCTTGAAAACTTGAAAACTTTCTGCCAAAGGACTTCTCTCTGTATCATTAAGTGAGTGGTTTACTTTGACAGCATGCTCCTTAGAAAAACACTTTTAAAAAGGCCATTACCACCTAATTAAAAAAAATGAAATAAATACAGGACATAAAAGACAAAAGTAAATAGTAACAAATACGAGTCTCTATCAATTTTAACAAGTCAGTAAATACAGAAGGAAAAGAGGGCATCCAAAGCACTGTTCTTAAGAAATGAACATTTTAAAACGAAAAACTTCTTCATGTTAAATTCTAGGAGATGGGCAAAATGTGGATATTTTCACCCGTATTTGTGTTTGGGGGCAAAGGAGAGGAATCAAAGAAATGGAGGAGAGTTACTTCTCCAAGGTCCACAAATACAGTCAAATATACAGAAACCTTTTCAAATTGACTTTTCTGTTATATGGGGTCGAGGGAAGGGGAAGAATCTATCTCGTCATCTAAAAGACAGAAAATGCTATAATAAGAACATTAGACACCAATTATCACCCTCTTTCCATAACACAGATCAAGAAAAGTAAAGAGGAAAGACCAGCCAGGAGCTGCTCCAGGTGATCTGCCCCTTGGCTGACGAAGCTACTGGAGCCCTTTCTGCCTGATATTATTAACTAGAGGCTTTCGAAGAGAATTCTGAGGAACCACTGAATCCAAGCAGTTTTGACAAAAAAAAAAAAAAAAAAAAAGACGGCTTATTCCTAAACACCTTACAAACATTTACCAAGGTAATAAAAGGCATGCCATTCCCTCATACTGAATGTTTGCGCATAAAAGAGGTATTTTTATAATGCTGTTCATGATTTACCGTATCTGTAGCGTCCAAAAAAAGCAAAATGAAAAGGAAACAGCTTTCAGTGGTTTGACAACTATTTGAATCAACTGTTATGCTTTCATTACACCAGTGGCCAATTGCTTAGTTTTAAAACCACTAGAGAAAAGAGAGAGTAGGACAGAGATTGAGGAGCAACAAGAAGTCCATTTTCTAAATATCCTTATCCATGCAAATATAATTAAACAGATTTCCCCCCTCCAATCAATCATCAATTTAGAGGCTGCATTCCGAATTCTTCCCATAATGAAGCTTTCGCCTAACTCTCCAACTTTCACCTGTGAATCATTCATTCGTCCATCAAATATTTATCCAGTGCCTACCATGTGCCAGGCACTGTGCTAGACAAGGGGCCGCTGTTCAAACAGATTAACTGTCATGTAGCCACTTCACGTATGTTTCTGTGGACATCGGTTTACAAAGGTTTGGGGAAAAAATACTGAAGAATGAAATTAACTTAAGGAGAGTTGTTAATCTGATTCTCCACCCCCACCCTATAAATACAAAGTGTGCCTAATTTTTATGATAATATGAAGTGTCCACTTTCTACCCAAAAGTCCATCATGCTGAGAAAATAAGACTTGCAATCTGACTGTTGAGAAAATACTTATTTGGCCATTAGGAAAACTTAGAAATGTTCTACTGATCAGTTCTATCTTCCATCTAAGAGTGCAAACATTTCTTTTACCATGTTAAGGTTTTATATTCTCCAAATAAAAAAAATCATGCTTTAAAATTTAAAAGAAGTTCTGATAACTGACATTTCAAAAATTCATGTAAACCTTCCTTGAAATTGGAATATACTTTGCAAGTCCAACCTGGATGGTATATAAATATTTACACCGAAGCGCACAGATACTTGACTTCACGTGATATTTTAGATATACATACAGAAGCACACATACTCATGTAAGAAACAAGTAACTTTCCATTTCTGTACAGGCAAGTATTAATAGAGACCTGAAGATGACTGGTGCAGCTTTACACTCGCTGGTCTAAACCGTGATTTGAGGCAACTGCTCTGAGCAGCAATTTTTTAAGACAAAATCTAGCAGTTTTGAAATTCTGAAACGAAATACAATTTTGTCAGCCCTAAAAAAAATTAACACTATAATTAATGAGTACTTTAGAATCCAAACTACTATTGAAGATGACAGTGTAAAACCACAGAAAAATCATAAAGATGATGAATTAGACAAACTAGAATTTCTCCCCTCTCCACCAAAAAGATTTATATTCACAGACCATTTATCACCAAAACAAGGATATATGAATTTCATTGACTGGTCTATATATTTATATACACATTGAGTGTCATGAAATTAGATATTATTGTTTTCTTTTAATTTAAGCATTGACCTCACGGTACATAAAAGTCCTAAGTATTTTCTTATCAATTTAGGGAGAAAAAGTAGCTTGAAAAGATAGTAATCCTATCAAGCCCATTTTCACAAACTAATGCTACCAGAATGAGCTCTCTATATAATAATTAGTTTAATCATGGTCTTTTACATACATAATCATAAAAACGAAAACCACTACAGACATACTAAATAAAGATAAATAATTATAATGAATTTAATGGGATCAAAAGTGCCTTTTCTTTTGGTTCTGAGATGAAAAATAATTTAATGCTAACTTTACAATCATATCTTTTACCCAAATTATTTTCTTTAAAATACTATAATTAATCATGTAAAGAAATGGAGTAATATTTACTATTGCAAAGTGGTTGATTACACTTATTATCATCCCAAATTAGCCCAAATAAATAGATCTTTGTGCTCTTGATGCAACTTCACAGTGTGGTAGCTTCGAGAGTAAAAATTTGGGGACAAACAGAAAAACAGCACATCAGTTGTTGTTTTATTTCTCTTGAGGTGTCACTGACAGACCTGGACGTCTGAATTTCCACTTATTATCTGGATGTTTGGCATCACAGAAGCACTTATGCCTAAAACTTTTCTACGAAGAGAACCTGCACTATTTAACACTAGCTAAAGAAAATAACACTGTTTATCCAATGGAAAAATAAGCCAGTACTTTCAAAGACCTTCAAGAATCTAGCACATTACTGGAAGACTCACTTAATGAGAAACACAAGTATTCTGAGTGACCAAACTGGACTTTGCTGAACCCACCCCTTTCTCCTCTGAACGCTCTCAGGGTTTAGTCAACAGTGACAGGTAACAGCTGTCATAAAACAAGCACAGTTAAAGAATTTAAATACATTTCTTTGTTATCAAGCAACTCTTACTTAAATTAATCTAACAAAACCCCCACAATCTAGACTTAACTTCCTATTTTGTGTTCTTTATGGTTGCCTATCCCCCCAAAATGGGATTATTTATATGCAAGGCACAAAATGCCTGTAGAGAATCAATGGAGGCCCTGGCCTTCTGAAAACACAAAATAGTCCCACAAGCAACCAATTATTGCCCAGTGTAATCCACTTAAAAACCATAAATGTATTGTATTTATTTTATGTCACTCAACCCTTTTTTAACGTTCTACATTTCCAGCTTATCAGATGCTACTAAAAGAACTGCTATTTTAAGAGGAAGAGAAATTACACACCGAATCTCCTTTCTTTTCTTTCTGGCCATAAAAACCATTTGTGGCATTTCTTAATTGTCCTTATATGTTATGTCTTGCCCATCATTTCTAGAGTACATTCATAGATCATTTTCCTGTTGGAATTCCAAATAAACTTTTCATTCCAGCTTTAAAATCTATAATACTCTATTTTCAGCAGTCACATTTGATCTCTCATAGTCACCTGTATTTTTTTTCCCTACCCAAGAATTTTTCTAGATCCTTTAAAAATGTTGATGAATGCCAATTGATTGTTTTTATTGAAACTATAATAAAGTGCTCCTTTCTTTTGGCCTGAAAACAGTCATATCAAACAAGTTATTTGAAATGCTGCCAAAATTTAAGGTTAAAAATGTAAAGATCTAGGCCTACTTTCTTAGGTAATTAGTAAATAGGACACAAAACAAACAAAAAGCTAGCATTGTGAGATTTATTCATCTTCCAAATTACAGTTTTTAAATTGCCATTTTATTTTGCAAATTCTAGTTTAAACTGCAAACCATTTTGGAATTTTATCCTGTGACGGCTGTAAAAATATAATCAGGGATTTGAAACTTATGTGTCTTTATCACGATTGAAAACAAAATCTTCCCTGGAAGAGGTTAATGGAAAAAGAAATAATAGGAGGTTGACGATAAACTGCTTCTTTCAAAACTGGAGCTGCAAACAGCATTCTAACTAATTCAGATAAGCAGCAAACATAGTTGTTAGGGGATATTTATGACAGCTGCATCTGTGTGACAGCACTGAAGCATTAACAATGGCAGCGGGCTTTCTATAAAACACATCTGCCAGGAAGACAGGTAGATAGGCCTGGCTATCAATCATCAGGACACGTGAATAATTCTATATTTACTGGTCCATGCGCTGTTCAAATCAGTGCCATATAGCAAAAGCTTGCTATTCAGTAAAGGAGCCATGGCACTGGGTAATCTTTCCTTTTAATTCTTTCAAATGTGTGTTCATACATGATTTAAAAAAATCCAACCATGATTAATGGCTTTCTATGAGACTACTCAAGCCAATACACTCAATATCTTCAGGTTATATTCGTTAATTCACGTAATTCACGCCTTCTTATCCATCCACTTGCAAATTAATTTAATGGGATCATAATGTGTCCTAAGAAGCAAATCCTGTCCCACAGGGTGGAAGAAAAGGCCCCAAAACTTACTCAGGAGCTAGGCTCATTTTTAATTTTAGATCTCAGAAGATTTAAGTGGTTCAGGCAAATGCTTCCTAGGTAAGCAACTTCTTCAAATGTGCAAGTTGAAGGCGGGGGGGGGAAGATTGCTAAATAATAAAAAAAGGGTCTTCTCCATCTTCGCTGGTTCCACATAACTTCCATTTATGCTAATGGGAGTTAAGCACCTGCTCTGAAAAGAAAATAGACCCCTATCTGTGAAAATAAATGTGTACAGTATCCTTTGCGGATACAATGTTGAAATCAAACAACCAAAAATGTGTGCGATATAAACAAAGCATCATGTGGCCTACCTGGGAACACTGCTGCTGTTTTATGTTGTACCTTTTTAGCCATAGGCCCCAAGGTATGTTTCTCATGCCATTGCGATTCAAATGTCATGAAACGAAAGAGAAAGAATGGGTGGAGGACAACAGACAAACACAGTGTGGTGATTTCAGTGAGCTCACACCGAATCCTCTGTTTACCCCTCAGAAGTTCATAAGAAATTGCATCAGTAAATCTGGACTCAAGCCACTGCCCTCTGCCATCATCTTAGAAGTCATGGAGGATAATTGTACATAATAGAGGAGGGCATGATCTTGGGGGCACTGTGCTGGGACTCCCTGCAGCAGCTGCAGCCTCAGCTGGGACAGGAGATGTGGCAGACGGTTGTTAGTGACTGGTGACAACAGTGTCTCTCTCTCTCCTTGGTGCCCTCCTCATCCAGTGCCAGGTCTCACAGGAAGGTAAATCTACATGGACCTGAATGACGGTGTCTCTATTGATGGTCATAAACGTCTTCATTATTAGCGGTGGGTGCAACAGAGTGAACAGAGGACACCTGTCCTGTCCCACTCCTCCAAGTGTAATAAGCCTCGTAGACGTCTTTCCCCCCAGAATACTTTGTACTTCCATTTAAAATGGCAATGCAATCACAGTGTTTGCAAGGTAGAATTTTCAGTATCGCTTCGGCTCTTTTGTATGGGCCTCATAATGTCGATATTAGAGAAATCACTGCTACTCTCATTCGACATTTTGAAGTCGTTTTAAGAAACACACAATAAGAGCAGCATACAACATACCCCAGTTGGCCAAAATGCTGAAGAGGTTACTTTCTTTCTAATGACCTGGGTCGAGCCAAAATTTTGCACCTCTGACCTGTTATCAGAGGTATTCACCTCCTTCACGACTGGTATGAACAACAGTATACTTGATGGTTATGTAAAAGCAGAATTGGCTACATAATTGGTAAGGGCTGGTGCAAAGTGAAAATGGATGGTGTTTCGTGGAAAAGTTGCTGAACACCTGCAAGGCAGTGACAGTGGTTCATCAGACCAAGCACACACAGGGCTGTTGGGAGTACAAGGTGCCGATGCCTGAAGCCAGCGGTTCCTGTTGAAGAGGACTTTGGTAAATGAGAGCCTGAAGCCCCCATCTTCCTCCCCATTTACTAAAGTTCTCAATCAAATCAACAGAGAGAATGAGTGAAAATTAAACCCCACAGACTGATCGCATGGTAAATGGATGGGCAAAGTTTACCCTTAAAACTACAATCTGCCTTCTTATATGGATTGTAGGACAAAAACTCAAAAAGAAAAATGAGCGATCACTGGTGATTTAGTGGGTAAGTAGATGCACTGCCAACCCAAAGGCAGATAGTTTGTGTCTCCCAGGAGGTCGCTGGGAGAATGATGGGCAATCTCCTCCTGTGTGATTTAGAGCCTCTGTCAACATTTTACCTTGAAAAATCATTAATCTCTAAAAGCACTTGATCTACTGCCCCAAAAGGTTTCACAAACAAGGTTTTCCTCTTAAGGGCCAGTATAACCATGGTGACCTTTAATAAGGACCAACGGAATGATTCTGAATATAAGTAATGGTAGAAGACTCTAACGATGAATTTGTCCTCATCACTACATTTTTGGGTTTTTTTATCTTTGATATTTTTCCTTTATAGTGTGTTTCCTGTTGCCATCCCTCCTCTCATTCACCATGTACAACAAGCCTTAGCAGTGATCTCAAACTTGAGCTAGGCCTTGATCTGGCCATGAAGACTCGCTGTGAAACTTTCTGGAGTGGAGGTGATTTGTAAGGCTTGTGACTTGTTGTTTTGAAGCTGCCCTTCCACTCTAAGTACAGTGATGCTCTCTCAGTTCTAGGCTGGGGAATGAGATGACACTAATGACAATAATCTTGGCCTTTGCTGTGAAGTGGATCCACCATCTCTCAGAAGTGGGCTTCAGATGGGTCTCAGCTGCGGAAGGCATCTTTGCTTTTAGCACATGGGGGCTCTATCAGACTCGGGGATTCAGGACAGGGCATAGAGGTTTTGTTGTTGTTATGTGCCGTTGAGTCGCTTGCGACTCATAGCGACCCTATGTACAACAGCCCTAAACTCTGCTCTGTCCTGTGCCAATCTCATTGTCTCTGACACACTCATCCTGATTACCCCAGACACTGAATCAATCCACCTCATAGATGGTTTTCCCCCCCTATGTCGTCCCTCCACCCTCCCAAACATGATGTCCTTCTCCAAGGAACTCTCTCATAGAGGTGAGTAAAGAGAAACAGAAAATCTTCTTCCTTCTAGAAAGGAATCAATATAGTGAGTTATCTTATGAAATATTTAGAAATAAAGAAAAAAAGAATAGTCAAGGCCAACTTATTGTGCTAATATCATTTTTTCCCCCGAGCTATAGATTGCTTAGTATAGACTCAAATGATACAGACAGAATTGTTTAAGTGTCTAAGCCCATACTGATTTGTGATCATTCAGAAAAGGACTAGGGGATTATAATATTACCTGCTCTCAACAAAACAGTATATCTTTTTTCCCCCGGTAGAGAATTTGTAGGGATAAACAACTCTACAAATTGTTTGGTCTATTATATGTCACAGAGATTTTTCTATAGCCTGTCTAGACTCCAGACAATGGGTGAGACTGGCTTGTAGTCGCAGACATTTCTATAGTCAGTAATATCACTTAGAAAAGCAAGGGCAATAATACAAACACGAAAGCCAACCTGACCTGCCAACACGATAGTGGAAATTTGAGGATAACAACGCTTTACAAACGTTTAGAAACGACGGTAACAACCTAGAAAGAAGTTTCAGGAGTCACATACAAACCAAAGCAACATTTTTTTTTTTAAATCACACCTAACTCCCAAAATATGAGTCATATTTCAACAATTGTGTCTCCACACTATGAAATAACTTTATTGAAGAAATTCTGTATGCATGTTATGCTGTGTTTCTTACTGCATAGTGATGATGAATAAGTGTATACCTGTGTGGTTTTTATATATTAGAATGTAAATTTACAGAGTATCTTCCAATATATCATTTTATATTAAAAAACATTTTTATAGTCAACATAAAAGTTCTTAAAAATACCTTTCTTTTAATAAGTTGGATTGTCCTAACTATTTGTATCATTGCTCTTCAGAGATATAATAAAGAGGGAGAAAAAGGATTAATGTTGTGGCAAACTCTGGTGGCCTAGTGGCAAGAAGCTGCACTGCAATCCCAGAGGTGTGTAGTTCAAATCTACCAGATGCTCTGCTGGAGTAGGAGGAACAATCTCCTCCTGTACCAGTCAGATCTGATTTGACAGTACACACACACAATTTAAAGTGTGTGTATATATATATATATATAATTAATGTTGCACATACTCTTAAAAGAGTTGAGAGATAGTGTGTACAAAGGAGGAAAGTGGGAAGTGGGAATAGAGTTTCAAAATTGTATCTATTTCTGGTCAGTTCATCTCTGAAAGTGTCTTCTTATTTATGCCTCTCTCATAATTATACTTGTTAGAAAAGAATTAGAGAAAGAAGAAAAGGAGAGATATATAGGAAGAAAGAGAGGGAGGAAAAAAGAAAGGTGACAGACACCTTGTTTACTTCATCTTCACCTTCATATGCTGCTTTATTCTTTTTAGGAAATGATCCAACAAAGAATATTTACATTGTTATTATTGTTAAGTTTATTTTTATGAGGATAATGAAAAGCATGCCATAAATATAAAGAAATATACATAGAAAAAAATACTTTCCTAGACCTTTTAGCACTATTTTTTACTTTGCCAAAGACACCATGTCTAGTCACCAGACTCTTTGCATCTTCATCAGTTGGGATTTCCATTACCACAGTCTTTGTCATTTTTACAATGACTCAGCTTGGGGCAGCTGGAAAGCCAAGGGGGCATCTAATGAAATATATAGAATGTGAAAATACCAAGACTTAGAGTAGAATATGTGCATTTAGAATAAAACTCCCTCTATCCAAAGTCATTTAGGCTCTGTTTCTGGCTGCCTTTTGCAAAGTATTACGCAGCCTATTATTTCAACACAATCAACTCTATCATATAGCAGCATGTAGCATCAAAAGTTTCACCGTAGAACAAACCACCTTGGCTTGCCAAATTTATAACATGCTGATTGATGAAACCATAAAGCACCCTTCTCAGAACGCTCAGCTAAACCCATCCACCACGCACTCCCAGAGCACTTCCTAGGCCTAGGATTTTATGCACACAAATGTGGGGTATTTTCCTCCCGGAATGCAAATGTTAGATTCATATTACACCAAAAAGGCATTACAAAACACTCCTTTTTGGTTTGCTTGAAAGTTCAACGTTTTCTTTTGTCTTTAGGAAATAAATCCTTTAGCCTCATCAAAAAAGAAGACTTTCGTCAACACTTTCTCATATAGTGAGAGTAAACAGATATGCTTATGGGCAATTGATTGATCATTTAACATTAAATAAATCCAGAATAAAATTAAATGAAACTTATTCTAGGTGGAAGACAGGGATAGATTTTCCTTTTTTGACATTTGTCATGATATAAGAGATCCCAGATAAGTATGTATAAAAACCTTTGTATATCATGAAAATGGAGCCAAACTCTGATTCCTCTAAGCCATATTGATTGGCTATTATCAAAAAGGTATAATATATATTTTGATTTAACTTATCAACTAAAACATTATTTTTCAAGTGAAAAAAAACAAAAACAAAACAGCACCACACACCTCCATATATTCCACATTAGAATTATGTGCTTGGCAAACTTTTTGTTCTCATGAAATTAGTGGGAAGTGCTAATCTTACAACAGGATAGCTGGGAATTGTGCAGCACTCTAAAAGGAGCTTGGGTTATTAACTAAAGCGTCCTGGGCACAGGCGACTGAAGCCCAAATTAGGCCCTAAGGAAGTCTCACCAAACTCCCACTGAAGTCAATGGAAATTTGCAAACGCACTTGAGAGAGTTTTCTTGGCCCACAAGGTCTTGCCAGTAATTTCACTCAGCCTTTGAAGTAGATACACAAGTTCAAAAAAATATACATATTTATATGGTTATACATATAATGCATGTACCTCTCCAACATCGTAGACCCAAATACGGCCTTCTGAATCTCCAACGGCAACTTCTTTGCCAGTTTGAGCCCAATGTACCCGGTTTAAGGCAGATGCCCCCTCGATAGCCACACTTGCTGTTGGAACCTGCCAAAAAGGGTACAGCAGAAAAGGAGGGAGGGTCTCTGAATATGCAAGTAAACATACTAATGTAGTCAATACAATGATACCTAATAGCAACAACAACAATGCACAATAATATACTTCACTGGATGAGTCACCCCTGATGTCAGGTGTATTGAAGAAACATATATTCCATGTAGGGGTAAAAAGGATTCGTTGTTCTTAAAGCACATGCTCTGCTGAACTGAGGGGTAGCAAGACGAGACATTTTAACAGGAAGGGAACAAGGGAATCTTTTCCACAGTCAGCCGGCAGTGAGTGGCATGGCTACTTCTTCAGATTATCCAGGGCATGTACCTCCATCACACAACCACAGCAGCTAAAGGTGACACTTTATGACCAGATGATGATGTATAGATTGATGGAGAGATTTCAGGATTTACTAAGATTCAGGATACCATCAATGGTAGGAAGGAGCGTGTGTGATGAATAAAGATCATATTAATATGAATGTTCAAAAAGAAAACAACATGTAAGTATTAATCTCCTCCGAATCTTATCAGGGATTGGCTGAAGAGGAGGCTAGCAAGTATGCACACGGAAATTTTCAAGTCCTTCTCTTGTTTTTTTGTTTTCCTTCCTTCTGGCCGTACTAGGCTGTGGAGAGTGATAATCATGGCCAGGTCTCTAGCGCGATGACTCTGATATAAAGCGGTGGTGAACTTCTTGTAGAAACTGCTCTACCTCTTCTTTCCTAACCACGCTGAAATAGAAACTGCCAATAATGACATTAACTACTACGAATGCAAAAGCTGGAGGTCCAGAAGTGGAACTTACTGTATTTGGCACAAGAACCTGAGTATTCGTAAAACAATTATCTGTGTGCCTCTCCCTCATAAGCTTGTCTTTGAGGCTGGACCTTTGTGACTTTATAACAAGCCTTCTACAGAAACGTTGGATAGTAAATGACAGCAATGCATTCCCAAAAGGAAAAGGTAATATTTAAACAAAAAGAGAAAGGAAAATAATTGGTGGGTTGGGAGAAGAGGGCAGGGACCACCGCGATCACCTCATGCCACTGTTTGAGCCCGTGTCTAATGAACATCTCGTATCAGGATGGAGACAGGACATGCAGTGTGACTGAGTACCCCTGGCATTCTGTTACTGAAGGAATTGAAACCATCTGTTTATATGAGATTATTGACCCAATACCTATCTTTAAAAGAGCAATAAAACCAGCATCATATGTAAGAAACTATGTTTAAACATAATCTTGAAATCAATAAAAAAATCTTTTACCTGCTTAAATCACTGTATGTCAGTTGGGAGCAAAAAAAGTAAAAGAAAAGTCTCTGATTTTTTTTTTTTAAATACACCATTTCTACAATAAAGTTACCTGCTGGGCATGCTAGAGCCTGAATTTTTTTTAACCAAACCACTCCAAGGCCGAAACAATGTGAATTTAGATGGGCCATAATTCTGTCAATACACTTTATTATTAGTGTACTGCCAGTAAACAAGTCCATGATCCAGGTATTCAGAGTAAATTCAATCCATAATTTAGAAGGCTCATGTTGTATTCAATATCAGATTTGATCTAGGAACAACCTCAAAACTTGAATAAAAATATGTCATTTTAATACAGTAAAAATCAATCTCTTAAAAGATGTTTGCTTTTTGGCATATTTTAAATAATGTGTAGTACATTTTTTTCTAGAATTTTCTAAATTTGGAGACCAAATAATGCAACAACTTAAAACAGTTTATACTTTAACCATAAAAAAAATACACCTTTTTCATAGATACTAGAAATGGTAAAATAAAAAAGCTAACAAAACCAAACACAATGCTTTTCTATAGCATGTGTTAAAAAAAAATAAACTTTTCAACAGATTTGAGATAATGACAGATTATCTTTTCAATAAGTTGACCTTTCAAAAACTGATATATATCTATAATGAAATAAGCCATTACGTTCTATTTTTCTCTATATCATATTTGTTTTCACATTTACTTATTTTGTTATGTCTAATTTTCACCACAAAACCAGCACCCATACAGTATAAATTAATACATCAAGTAACAGAAGTCAATAATACTGAGAATGATAAGTAAATACATCAAGTAATAGAAGTCAGTAGTACTGAGCATGGTAAATGTGAACTGTGTTTAACAGCAGCTGGGACAACCAGGTCAAAAAGTACAGTCATTTAAACAACAATCAAACACAAACACTGCTGCTCAGGCCAGTGGGAACTCTGGTTTTTCCTTTCTTCCTTCCTTTCTTTTTTTTTTTTTTTAAAGAAATATAATTCTCAATCTGACAAATATTTTAAAAATGCTGCTCAACTTGCTAGGAAGAAAAAAAAATTACCTGACGGCGTAAAAAATAAAAATTGTCCAGCTCATTACTGCATTTGAATTAGACATAATCTATCTTCACTTTTACTGGGAAAATGGAATTGCATTTCCTATAGAAATTATTACATGCCTCAGTAATGTTTTTTTCTAAATGTTTAGCTATACAAGTCTTATATGGATGTTTCTTGAAACATAGAGAAAGGAAAGAGAAAGGGGGAAATTATCTGGCAGTGTTGAGGTATTATTTCATTTTACCTCAGATGTAGATAATAGGACACCAAATGAGCTCACTAGGAATTTGTAAGGAGTTTATATGTAGAGAGCTGACTCCCTTCATCCATATCATCCTTGGGCCTCGCCTAAATAAACATCATCTCTACAGAGCCTGATGTGTCATAAAGAGACACCGTATATCAACCTGGAAAATATTTTTAGTTACCAATGTGTTTCTTCTAGAAAATAGAAACAATGTGACTTTAATCTGCAGCAAGGAAAGCCTTTGAAAAACCATACAAATAAAAAGTAGTATCTTTCTATTAAGAAGTTACAAGTATTTCAGTATAAAAAATGATGGGCATTTCACTTACTCAGGTTGTTTTGATTTTTTTTGAAGAAGCTTTGACAAGACCCTTATCCCTTGTCACATTGTTCTGTTTTGTTTTGTTTTGTTTTGTTTTAATGGTCTTTAAATGGAAAGGTTAAGGCTGTAGCTATTAGACATTGGTCACAGGGGTACATACCCTTGCAAGATACAATGACTCAACAATAGCACCTGAAAGAGATTTCCCTGCCCCCTCCACAAAAATCCTCTGGGCGCCTGCTCCGCCTCATATCCTTCAGCTGGAGGTTTCCTAATTAAAAAGGCTGTGCTGCTTCCTGCTGAAACACTTCAAAAGACCTTGCTCTGTTCTCCACTTGACATATAGTTTGCAGCACTTGTTCCTCTTACCTGCCCTTTCTTATTTATGGGGAATTATCTAGAATCAGAAACCAGGAGTAAGGCAGAGACCATTTTCTTGATTAATTTATAGGATATTTAATATTCACATTAAAAAGAATTTATTTCCACCCCCCCCCCCCAGTTGTTGAATTAGAACTTCACTATTTTGGAGGGGGAGAAAAAAAAGTAAAAACACACATCACAAACTCACAATGTAATGGCAAAGCTGTTAAGTCACAGAAATGTCTTTATTACAAGTTATTTTGGGATAAAACTTGTATTTTTCACTTATGAAGTACTCTGTGACAAGCTAAAATTCTACCCTTTTAAAAAAAATTGGAGCCGAGTATATGTGTTTAAAGTGGAGGAAAAGATAATTAGAAAAGTCTAGAGAAATAAAATAGATGATAGATCTAAAGATAATTTTTTAAAAAATCAATGTTAACAGCAGTTTTCATGAATTCAAAATAGAAATTGTGCAAACAGCAAACACTGACAAGAGGTTTTTTTAAAAAATAGGTCAATCTAAAAATTGGAGTCTGCAAAAGCTTACTTTTTCAAATGCTTGCCAATAAAGTTATTTCAATCCCGGCTCTGCAAAACGCCCGTGTGTGTATTCCCGTTGGGAAAGGCATGTGTGTGCACCTATCTATTTGCTCTTTGCAAAGAAGGGTCATCAATTGTTCACGAACTGCAATAGCCTTGCGTTGAAGTGAGATGAAATGATTTCTGGCAAATGCATTTGCCAATTCTCCCTCAGGACAGTCAGGAATGGGGGACCCGTAGCTCAGCTGCAATTGGAGGGTCTGTCCCAGGAAAGGCTTTTCCAGAGCCAGGCAGAGCCCGGCTGCGCCCCCTCCCAGCCCGCGCGCCCGGGCGCCTGCGTCGCCGCTCACCTCAGTGTCATTGTTGAGGTTCCAGAGGTCCAAGCGCCCCATCCCGTCCACGCAGGCAAAGAGCGCGGGATGCACGGGGGACCACATGACATCGTACACATAGTCTGCATTGTCTTCAAAGGAGTAGAGTGGCTTGTTGTGCTGTAAAGCAGAGAGACCGTGAAGACTTTGTGGCGCTGCTGCTGCCTCGGGCTGTCTAGCGAGCCTAATTAAAAACTTTGCACATTCACCAAGTGTCATAAAACTTCCCGAGATGAAAGTCCTCGAAAAGGTGCACCGGAGCTTTAATGTGACTAGAACTGTCCAGTGGCATAAATAAATAGCATCGAGGGGGCTGGGGCAGGAGGGGGGGCGGTTTCAGACTCGGTGCAAGCAGACATTCCAGACAGGTGGACGTCCCTGCCCATTAGCTCGGAATCTCGCTGGGCTGCGCGGGGCGAGTCGCCGGGACCGAGCCCAGGTCTGCGGGGATCAGGCCCCCGGGAGGATCGGCCCGCGCGGGGAGCCGGCAGCCCGGGCCCTGGGCACTGAAGGCAACGCCTGCCACCTCGTGGTGCTTGCCTGCAGCTGCAACGGCTCATATGGTTTCCCGTCCAACCCAGGATCAAATTCATCTTTTAAGAGACCCTTCCTGGTGGGCAATGAAGGGAAAGAGGGAGTGGGGAAGTGTCTTCAAGGGGATAACAGCTCTTTTTGGA
Organism: Elephantulus edwardii; assembly: GCF_000299155.1. Classification (NCBI taxonomy): domain Eukaryota; kingdom Metazoa; phylum Chordata; class Mammalia; order Macroscelidea; family Macroscelididae; genus Elephantulus; species Elephantulus edwardii. The sequence continues at coordinate 1,495,671 of NW_006399757.1, read as the reverse complement.
AGCAAGAAGTTTTGCTTTCCTGAGACTCTACTACTTAACAAAGAGTCACTTTATCAAAAACATGTAGATTGGTGGCTCATTGTAATACTCATGGACTCACTCAACCCCCCATCCTTTGTAAAGGGAACTGTATTTTCTAAATCGTCCCTGCTTCCAAGAGTCCATAAATGGGTGTTTTGGGGGAAATGTACTAACCCTCCTTCATTGCCTACAACAGCTTCCATTCCAGGGGGATACAATCAATTAAAATGGCACTTATGATTTCCTCTGAACATTGTCACACCGAAATAGCACAGAAGTCAGAGGCAAGTTTGAAAGTACACCAGAAATAAAACGTAATTGGACGTCATGAATTATTCATTCCATCTGGCTTGTCTTATTCTAATTTCTGCATAATGGCTTTACTAATCCCTGATCAATTAATGTAAAATGAAATTTAAATGATAATGAAAGCCCTAGAGATAAAAGAAATTAAGTATTCTTATATCCTCTGACAGAAATCTAAACAATGGGAATACCCCCCACCCCCACCCCCCATGTCTTCTTCATCCAGCCAGCTGTCTGTGTTCTCTTCATGGGCAACAGAGAATGCTTACACGGACCAGAGGAATGAGATCATAAAAAGACAGTGTACAATATGAACAATCACATTTTTTTCTGGATAGGATGTTCAGAGACTGTATCTCTGAGAGAGAACCAGCTGCAAATATTACAGCAGATTCCCAAATTCAAGTCAGAGTGAATATAAGCCACACACCATGTGTGTGCTGAAATCAGTGTGATAACGAGAATAATTGGGAAACCTCCATAAATGAAACCTAATGCAAAAGAAAATGCGTAAAAGTACTATCTGTGCTTTCTCCTTACTTGAGCTGTAGTGCTTTGACAGTTTGAAGTCACTGCTTATAAGGGAGGAAAATGTAATACATTAAAAGCAACACAGCAGATTTGTGATGGGTCATTGTATGTGCTTTTGTAGAAGATGTGTTTTCCTTTTAATGAAAAATTTTGACGGTAGAGTGCTAATTGAAAAAAGAAGAAGAACATATAGCACTGAGAAGTGAAAAAGAATACATTGGTTGTTACTCTTATGATCTCGAGACTTATTATCCCATGATTATTTTATGCCAAACATCTTTATTTTGTGGGTTTGGTGCGATTTAGAGATAAAATTGTTTATTGATGATTGGTGTACTTCCTTTCTTCCTCTGACTGTTTGGACTAGACTCAAATTGCCATCTCCAGCAAATCTGAATGTCCAATGACACTTGAAAATAAAGTGATTATATCTTTTCACTATTATTATTTTTAATTAAAAAGCTGTGTGGAATAACTGGTCCTTCCTTGATCACTTGTAGTTATTAAGTTTTAACTGTTAGCAGATGATTATTTCTGCTTCAAATCTTGATTTTACAGCTCACTAGTTGGTGTTTGTAAAATAATATGAATAAAGTATTTTGCCTTAAAGACAAAGGATGTTAAGACTTATCTAGACTTTTAAACACTTATTCTCAGTCACCTTGCTAAACTGACAGCATTTCTGAGGATATACAGTAATGGATATAAATATACACATCCAGATACACAAGTAACATGTAGTGTATCTACAATTCCTGTTTTGATCAATCAAAAAGATCCATTGAGCTTTAAAGAGTCATATTCTAAGGAGCTGTTATTTAAAAAGTAGTATTCATATTGACTTTTTATTGCAGGTAAATGATCCTTGCTGCTCTCTAAAGTTCTGTTTCATTTCTTTAGTTTTTTAGTAGTGGCCATGAGAAGCCACCAGAGTTGTAGTGTGTCTCTAGACTTTACATGTTAAGCATCTAGGAGAAACTGCTGTGGTTCCTTTGCTCAAATCCAGTTTTTACATACTTAATGGCATTGTATTAAAATATTATTATCCTGCTGATACTTTCCTCTAACTTCCTTATAATTTCTACCTTAAAACTTTAATTTTCCATTACTAAAGTTATTGAACAAATAAGTAGTTCTCAAAAGAATCAAACTTATTACCATCAATTCAAAACTGAACCATAGCTGCCTACCCAGTGGGTTTTCAGGGGCTAGAAATCACATGGGAGACTGCCCATTTTTTCCCAGAGAGCACCTGGTAGATTTTGTACGGTTTGCCTTTAGGTTGGAAAAGTAAACCCTTAGCCTCTAGGCCACCTGAAAGAACTCCCGAGGTAATTCTAAGGTTGTATTATGTATGTTGGGGGGGCCGGGAAGAGGGGCAGTTTAGGTTTTCAAAGGCTGTGTTGTAGCCTTTCTAAATGTATGGGTTGGAGAAAGTGTCAGGGAGTCAAGTTTGAACCCAGAATCTGGGTACCAAGGGAGCTGCTATCTGTCAGTCACTAGTTCTCAAGTATAGGACAGACATTTGGGATCATTAGGATCACACAGTAGTAGGAACTAGTGCTGTTTTAATTATTAATTGCACTATATTTGATAAAGGAATTTTATTATCTCATTTTACTTGAAGGTCACAGTAAACTGGAGACTAAATGAAAAAAAATCTCAAAGGCTTATTATATTTTTATGACAAATATATGTATTATGAAATATTAACATTTCCATAAAAAAATTCAAGTGCATTAGGTCCAAAAATTCTGCTTTTGAATTTGTGAAGCATGAATGTCTATATCTGCAAACTTAGTATGGGATTATCATTGATTTTAGGCAAGTACAAGTTTGGAAAAGTTGACGAGTGGGCCCTATAATATTTTTTGTATACATTCAAGCCACAATGTTTACTCTGTAAGACATTCAAAGTCGTTTAGTAAACAAAATTTCGTTCCACAGCCCGTTAACTGTAGAAAGTGCTTTCAAAACAAGGAGTTTTCCGGAGTCAAATACCCCTTCACCTGCGCGCTTCCCCTCTCCATTGCTGTGTTTAGCATCAGGGAAGTGGTAAAGGAGAAGGAAATAAAAGAAAGAAACCGGAAAGGGCACGTTAGGAAAACTCCCGCACGTGTGGTAGATGCCAGTGAAATAAAGCCGCGACCCCCTGCTGTTTTAGACATGTTTCCAGGGCTGTGACAATAATGCTAAAATATCCAGACACCAACTAGCTCAGTTTTAATGCCTGACTCTCAAACAGAGCAATGAAGTCAGCTACCCGTCACTTCCCAGGCAGACAGAGAAGGCAGAGCAAGGAAAATTGTTGGGTGTTTGCTGTGTGCTTGACTTTAGATGCACATTGTCTAATTTAATCTGCATAAAATTTCTGTAAAGTAGATAATATTTACAGAAAAGAAAAACATAGTTAAGGAGGATGGAGTGTTTGGAACTCAGGTTTTTCTGTTCAGCACATTTCTCTTCACTTAATTCTTTGATGGAACGTAGATGGTCTCCAAGCTTCACAGATCACAAATGTTCTGTTGCTCTACTCTTTACTGTCTCATGTAATCCAACCAAGATTTTCTAAGCATGGTCCTGGCAATAGAAACAGTTTAAAATGACTGCAGTCAGGATATTTTCTTCCATAAGTCTTTTAGCCATAAGATTTCATCCATGTATTTCCAGGCATCTTTAGTATCTTGTGACACTAACAAGGAGGCTAGGTGGTGCAAACCCTTCAGCACTCATCTGCTACCCAAAAGGCTGGAGGTTCTAGTCCACCCAGCAGTGCCTCAGAAGGCCTGCTGACCTACTTCTGAAAGGTCAGCCACTGAAATCCTGACGGGGCACAGTTCTACTCTGTTACACACGGAGTCACTATGAATTGGAAAGGACTGTATGACAACTGCACTAACAAGAATTTTTCTCTTCTGGAAATTAAGCAATCAAATTGGACAGACGCATTTGCCAAAAGATACTAACAGCAGGTCATTCTTGGGGAACAGAATGAAAAGAGGCTATGAGGCAGTGGTCTGGATTCTGTCTCTTTCTGTTCTGGATTCTGTTCACTGAATGTCTGTCTGTATGAGGGACCATTTTTATCTTGTCTGAAAATCAGATAAAGCACAGACAGGGACAACAAAAAATGGGAGGAAGTAGAAGACGCAGACTTTGGACAATTCAACTGAACAGCCTTGGATTTTGGCTTTCTCCTCCCTGATGGAAGGTTGGGGTAATGACCTTGAGGGAATCTCTTAGCTCTGGGATTCTACCACTGACGGCTACATTGTGTGCTGTGTTACCTGCTGTCAGGATTGAATGGAATAAAGTATATGAAAGTGGTTCTCTCACAAAGTACTATTCAAAGGTAAGTGTTATAATTAAAGTCATCTTCCTTGAGGTTCAGTGGAATTTATATCACAGTCTATTTCCCTTTACTTTGTATTTTAGTGAAACACATATATAAAAATGCATCAGGTGGCTTTTAATTTAAAAAATAGGAGTAATTATAGATGTTCTATTTGCATCTGCTTAATTGTAGAAGAAATGTAGACTAATAAATCTATATAGGAGAGGCAGGTAATGAAATCTATTTTAATAAAGGAAACTGAAACAACATTTTACAATAAGGACTTGATCTCTAGATAGGAGCTTTGATTTTGTAAGTATACTTCTGAAAATGAATACAGCTGTGTATTTCAGCAATCAGTTAAACAGAATATGATTTCATGAGAGATAAGTTTCTATTTTGACGCTAGATATGTACCAAAGTCACACTGAGACTATCCTGTTTATTTTATTTTCCTCTGTATTATTTATGTCCCATTATCAAGCTCTTCTATGCATTCCCAAAAGGATTTAGGGTTTTGATGGCTGGTGAATAAGAAGATTTGTGTTCAAATGCCTCCTAACACCTCTAAATACTGTGGTTCTTGAGGTTGCATTTGTCTCTAAATGATTACAGACTTGGTAGACATGTTTACACAAACCATGAACATTTATTTCTAAGGGAAGAGTGAATGAGACTGAATGTAATCTGGGGGGGGGGGGAAGAGGGGACAAAGAATAGATTAAAAAAATATTTTATGCTGAAGTAATAGTAAAATATGCAGAATCCTACCTTGAAAACTACATCCTCTTGGGGGAAAATATGATGACCAGAATATGAAGCAATGAGTTATAAGAAAATGTCCTTAAAAGTGACCATGTGTGTTTCTGTGAAGTATTTAAAATACATCCACCCAGTTCTTCCAGGAAGCATTCAAACATATGACCACAATATCACTTTTAAAAAAATGCCAAAGGACCCCAAACCTTTGAGCTCACATAAAAATGGATGCCTCCCTCAGGAAAAGAAAGTTCTTAAACCAACAAACCAAAACTCACAAAGCAAAGCAAACCATAAAACCAACACTCCTGGCCCAAAAGAGGTGCCTTGCATTCAGCACCCTATAACTGGGAAACCTTATCTGCAGCTTCAAATGAGAATCTTTCAAAGCACAAAAATGCCCGCATCCACCTTAATTTCTACAGCCAACAGTAAAATAATGCAGGCGCTACCTCAATGAAATCGTCACCGTTTCAATCATGACCCAAAATTCCAAATCACACATTCTTTGGGTTAGCTTATTTTTTTTTTAAATAGAATATGTTTTATGGATCTATCTGTTGCATGATGGCTTTAGACAAAAAAAAATATATATATATATAAGCACTTTAACTGGAATTCAATAAGGTAATAGAAATCCAGGAATTTAGCATTTGTCTCTCTGTAAATCTTCTAGTTTTGCTAAATGAGCACTGAAGCCACATGAAAGGTAGTCTTTGTTGCACCACCTTCCTCTGCAGCTTATTTGCATGGAGGAATCCTCCTAATCCAGGAGGCGCCACCAATAAAGAGGCTAATTATCCATATAAAAGAATGGATACATATTCACAGGTTTTGACTAGTATTTGAGTGTTTAAAGCCATGGAAAAAGCTACAAGCTTTGCCTAATTCAGCAAAGGAGTACTTTCTGAATTGGCAGGAATTTTCTGAATATCAGCTCCACCTAAAGGTTCTTCTTTAAAAGGGGTGTTTTAGAAGTTCAGCTCTGTATAGAATCATTGTAAAAATGTTCTTTTGACTTGTCCTTTGCCTCAGTTACTATGGATATTTTGGCAAGTTCTACATTCTTGCATGTTCACCCTGTAGCAAGGCAAAGAGTGACATATTGTTGGCCAAACCAGGTTCAGCCGAGTTGACTCCTAACTACAACAGAGGGGGTTGTTCTCTAGTCTGATAGTCCCGTCTAGGTCTGTATGATCGCATTGAAAGGTCATATGGAAACAAGTAGGCTCAAAAGGACCCTTTCTTGATTTTGCTGTCCATACCTATTACCACTGTAGCTGAGTGGTATCATATCCAATATCATTTAATTGGAGTAAGACACATTCAATATGTATTTAAAGGTTGGGTTGGCTTAGAGACTGTATTAGAAAAGGCGCCTTGATGGCATATTATATATAGTAAATGTAGGCTGCTCACTAAAAGCACGGGACCTAAGAAGACCAGCCACTCTGTGGTAGAAAGGTAGGCAGTCCTTCCATAAAGACTGGCAGCCTGGGAAACTCAATGGAAGAGCAGCATGAGTGGAGCATTGACTTGATGGAAGTGGTTTTTTGTTTTCTTTTGATTTTTTAAATTGGAACACTGAGTTGGGAAGGGTCGATACTGGCATGAGGAAGGGCAGTGAGCTGGGTGAAGAGCAAGCTAGAAATGTGGTTACATCAAAGCTCAGATTCAAACTATTGTAATTTCATCAGTTCCAACCCACAGGGGGTTCCCAGGGCTGCAATCGCATGGGAGGATACGGCTTTCCTGTCTCCCTCAGGGCAGCTGGTGGATGCAAACTGACAGAGACGTGTGGATCTGAGGCAGCTGCCCCGCTCCCCACAGAGGACACCACCAGTACGTCTGTGGTTGCATCCATCAAGCGCCTTCAAAAGTTACAGGAATGAGCAACTGAAGTGGTAAAATGATATCTGCAGGCTCAAGTTTTCTTTCCTTTGTTTTTCTTTCCCCCCTCAAAGAAAAAGCTGTTTACTAATTTATTTAATGTCAAACTTAGCAATCCATGTTACTTACTGATAAAGTGTAAAGACTCAAACTTCCAATATGAAGCCTTCTGCAAGTGGACTACACCTCAATGTGAAGAAAACAAAACTACTCACAACTGGACCAACAAGCAATATCATGAAAAGCAGAGAAAAAAAAAATACTCAAGTTGTCAACGATTTCATCTTCCCTAGAGCTACCAATCAACACCAATGAAAGCAAGCAGTCAAGAATTCACAGGACACACTGCAATGGGCAAATCTTTGGGAAGGACCTCTGTAAGGTGTTAAAGAACAGGGATGCCACTTTGAAGGCTCAGCGGTAGCTGAGCTAAGCCAGGATATGATCAGTTGCTTCATATGCATGTGAAAGCTGGATGCTAAATAAAGAAGAGGGAAGACAAATTGATGCCTTTGAATCGTGGTGTTGGAGAAGATTATTGAACATCACATGGACAGCCAAGGGAGCAGACAAATCTGCCTTTGAGGAAAGGGAGCCAGAATGGTCCTGGCATATGAGGGTGGTGAGACTTTGTCTTATATACTTTGGATATGTTTTCATGAGGGACTAGACCCTAGGGGGATAAAAAGTTGATGTTTGGTAAAGGAGATGGTTGGCAAGAGAGAGGGAGGCTCTCAGTGAAATGGACTGACAAAATAGCAACAAGGAAGAGAATGAGCACAGATTGAAAGCAATGAGCAATGCTTGGTTCTGCTGCACACGGGAACACTGTGAGTCACAGCTGGATGGCAACTGACAACAACAACAACGCTAGTCTGATGATACTGGGCTCACCACACTTAGAAAATGTAACATTCTGAAAAAGGTCCTTTCAAAAGGTCACATACCCAACTACGCAGATTTGGTCAGTCAAAACTGTATAGGTTTACAGTCTAAACATGGTAAACTCACCTAAATAATACAAGTTTCAAGTCTTTTGGCATCAGCAATTGATGGAAACATAGGTCCTCATCCCTGTGTCTCCAGGTATTGAATAATACATCTTTTATACTCTTGTTGTGTATCAAGTCAGAACCAAGCCAGAGCTGACCCTCCCAGCGGGTTTTCAGAGGCAGTTAATCACTTGGGAGGAGACTGCCCGTCCTTCTCTCACAGAGCAGCTGGTGGTTTTGAACCGCATGCCTTTGAGATTGCAGCTTCTTGCCATGAGGCCACCAGAGCTCTCTTTTCTGGTATATCTCACATTAGTAAAGTTGATATTTACATTTATGATAAAGGTTGTAAAAACTGGCAAAGAACCAAATTAGTGGAAACTCAAAGTACTCTGCTTTACTCAAACAGAATGTTTTCTTCAACATGCAACCTGCTTTGCAAAAGATTTACTACATTTTTGGTTTGGTTTTGTTTCCCCTAAGCCAAACTGAGAGTAATTTGTATCAAAAATCAAACGCTAGATACTCAGGAGCGAAGTGATTCAGATCATGGAAAAGGAACCTAGGTATAAGCCCTGGACAGTTTGCAAGCCTAGTCATACAAGACTGACCAAGCAAGCCCCACCCATATTGGTTTGGTTTCAAAATATTACTTAGGGTGATGGTGATAAGGTTTCCCTTCCCAGATCAGACATAATATTCAGATGAGAGCAGGGAAGGAGGAGGACTTTGACTCTCAGAATTATGTAGATAGTTGTGACTGATCCCTCTTCTCTCTCCCTCTTTTCAAACAGTTTTGCTTCCTTAACAAACTTAAGGAAGGCAACTTGTGTCTACACCATTGAAATAAAAAGGGTAGTGCTTTCACTCTTTAAAAGAGCAAAAGGAAGAATGTACTGAACCTTACTTTATACACGACGGTAAAGCCCAGTCAACTGAGGAAATTCTGAGTCTTACAAAAATATGTGTACTTTTATGAATTATTCACACAGGCCTGTTGGCTTCTGTCTGTATTTAGCAGCCATAGTTATGTGAGGGTGGGGTGAATGCTTCGGAAAGGTTAAGTGTAGGATTGGAGGTGAAAGGATAGGAAGTATGGATACAAGCCAAGGATACAGGTAGACTTTACGATTACGTCCTTGTGGTTTCTTTCAAAGTGAAAAGCATTCTCCCTGGGTAGTTTTAAAAAAGGGGGTGTGGAGACAGAAAGAAAAGAATTTGATAAACTGGCATAAGCCATTTTCTTGAAAGCCAATGTTCATGTTTGCCATCTTATGCTAGGAAGAAGAGGAAGACGGAGAGAAGGTGGGGATAAAAAAAAAGTCAGACAGCACCTGACTATCACGTTTATCAGAAAGGCAGCCAGCTGGGCTTTGGGGCTGTAGAGAAAAATGCACCATGTTATCCGGTAAGTGTTACTGGCACTAAACTATTGATTTTGCTAATCTTATTGCCTGTTTTAAGGGTTATCCTTAGATACTCTAATACCTGAAACTTTTAACTTTTGACATTCATTGTGCTTTTACTCTGATATTTTAAACAAAATGCTAGAGCAAAAACAGACATGCTCAGGGGTTTTAATTAGAACGATATAATTTTAGGAGTTATTTCAAGCTCGGTGCAAAATATAAACTTTATTTTAAAGTTTGCTACTTTGACAAAGCACCTATTTTAGGAGCATTAACCTATCAACAGAGTAATTAAGGATTTATTTGCTATTTTAGGCAATTGATGTAAATGTAAGATTCGACTCTATTCTCAAATACTCACAATCCATGTAAGAGAAATGAAACTGTTATAAGAAATAGAACAAAGTACTGTTTTTGTAGGATGTGTTTTCTCACTTTGTTCCAAAAGGATTTGTGTCTTACAAGTTAAATATACTGTAAAATTAAGAATAAAACACATAAGACACTGTTCTAAATAAGGCAGGTAGTATAGGTACTATTACAAGGATTGTGATATAAGCTAATTGTTACAATCTGGTACTGAAATAGTTCTAAATTTCTTGATAACTAAGGCAAAAGGGAAAAGACATGGTACCACAAAGAAGTCCATAGATTTTACTACTGAACGAAGGAAAGAATATAATTTTCCCCCTCAAATAATATTCCTGGGAAAATTTTAGAAATTATTTGCTATGCTTCAGAAAGCTGGACAATGACTAGGGATGATAGAAAGAGAATCAATGCCTTTAAGCTGTGGTGCTGGAGAAGAGTATTGAATACACTATGGACTGTTAGGAGAACAAACAGCTTCATTTTAGAGAGGCTGAAACCAGGCTGTTCCTTGGAGGCAAGAATTCTGAAGCTTCATCTGACATATTCTGGACATGTTGCAAGGAGGGATCAGTCCTTGGAGAGGGACTTCATGCTTGGGAGTGTAGAGGGACAGTGTAGGAGGGGAAGACCTTCTATGAGGAGGATTGATTCAGTGACTGGGGTAATCAGGGTGAGTGTGTTAGAGACAGTGAGATTGGTATAGGAAAGAGCAGGGTTTAGGGCTGTTGTACATAGGGTCGCTATGAGACGCAGGTGACTCAACGGCACATAACAACAACAACAACAACAACAAAATTCTTAGGGCGCTCTAGTGACCTCGTGGTAAGGAATTACATTGCCAAACCAAAGGCATTTGGTTCAAACCCACCAGCTGCTCCTTGAGAGAAAAATGAATAATCTCTTTCCAAGAGATTTGCATTCTCTAAAAATGCACTGGGCATTCAACAGTGAGTCAGTTCCAACTCGATGGCACATAACAACAACTACATCTTTGATAAAGAGGCTGGATTTCTGTCTTGTTTATAGCAGAGAAAGAGAGTAAGGATTCAGCCAAGTCCATGCACTAGTATAATTGATAGGTGTCAGAAAAATTCAGGGACGAGACAGTGGAGAAGTGGTATAGGTGGTTATCATCATCTGACATAGTAAAGGTATTAACTAGGACATTTCTTGAAAGATGTACAAACTTCCACGATGTTACTGTTATTGTGTACCACAGTCAGAACACACACATAGCTGAGCCTCTCGTGTGTTTTCAGAGGCAGTTAATTGCACGGGAAGAGATTGCCCATCCTTCTCCTAAGATAGACAGTTGAGCAAGAAAGAGTAAAGCACACCAAGACCTAAATGTATAAATCTGCATGACATTCTCAGTTAACCACTGATGTCTAATTAACACAAACTAAAGGTAATCCCACGTGCATTGTAGAACTGTTTCACAGGGTTTTCATTTGCAGATATATTAGAAGTAGATAGCTAGGTCTTTGGAGGTGCCTCTTGGTAGTCTCTGTAACTTTTTGATGAGTAGATTATTTGTACCATTCAGGGACTCTATGATTTTCCTTTTGGAAGTAAAGATACAGTATGGGGATAGCTCAGATATATGATGATATTTTCCCTAAGAAATAAATCTAGTTTCGATAGGGTAACTGACATATATGAGGTGTCCTGACTATACAGCTAAGACTCTTGACTGTGATCAGCTATTTATATATTACCTAAAGCCTGAAATTTCCATACTGAAGGATTGATTCTATGGAAAATATAATGAACAATTCAGGGTGCGTCAAAAGGAGATGGAAGTAACACACAGAATCACAGTACCAGAAAGAGTTCGCCAATGTTCAATCACTTCAGGAAGTAATATGTGCTCAAGAATTGACGGTATTGAAAGAAGTCCAACTTGTGCTGAAACCATTAACACATGGCTCTCAGACTGGTGGGCTACAAATGGAAATGTTTTAAAAAGTAGATGCAATGCTGGAAATTTAGAAGACAGTTATCCTGGCCAAATGACTGAATGGAATCCATATTTATGCTCATCTCAAAGAAAGGTGATCCAACAGAATGAAGAAATTATCAAAGAATGTAATTACTATCAAATGAGTAAATTTTTGCTGAAGATAATGCAAGAATGGTCGCAGTATTACATCTAAAGGGAATTGGCAGAAATTTAAGTTGGATTCAGAAAAAGATTTGAAATGAGGAGTATCATTGCTGATGTCAGGTTGGAAGTTGAGAATATCAGAATGATATTTACATATGTTTTACTGTCTATGCAAAGGTATTAAATTATGTGGATCATAATAAATTATGGATAATAGTATAAAGAGTGGGAATTCCAGAGTACTTACTTAAAACTTGTACATAGACGAAAAGGCATTGTTGTAAAAGGACAGAACAATACTGCTTAGTTTAAAATCAGGAAAAGTGTTTTATACTTTCACTATACTTATTCAATCTATATGCTAAGCAAATAAATTGAGATGCTGGATCATATAAAGAAGAACTCTGCATTGAGATTGGAAAAAAGACTCGTTAACAACTTTTATGCAATATGCAGGTGACACAAACTTTCTTGCCCAAAGTAAGGAAAACTTAATGCATTTCCTAATGAAAATCAAAAACTACCACCTTAAAGAAAAGGCAAATCCTCACAACTGAACCAATAAGTAACATAACTAGAGAAAGGCTGAAGTTGTCAAGGTTATAATTTTTACTTGGACCCACAATCAAAGTTCATAGAAGCAACAGTCAAGAAGTCAAACAATAAATGGCATTGGGTATTTCTGCTGCAAGGGATTGCTGTACTATTCTAAACAGCAAAGATATAACTTTGAGGACTAAGGTGTGCCTGACCCAACCCAATGTGCTCTCAATTGTCTCACATTCATATAAAAGAACAATAAATAAGAAAGCCTGAGGAACAATTGATACTTTTTGAGTTGTGGTGTTAGAAAATAATATACCACCCATTGTCAAAAGAAGCAGCAAATCTGCCTTGGAAGAAGTACAAACAGAATACAACCAGGATACAAACAAAAGAAAAGGAAGGATGGTGAGACTTTATTCACATACCTTGGACATGTTATTGGGAGGGACTAGTCCTTGGAGAAGGACATGCTGCTTGATAAGAGGATCTGTGTAAAGGAGGAAGACCTCAGTGATACAGGGCTGCAACAATGGGTCACGACAGTTGTGACTGTGAAGAAGCAAGGCCAGGCCGGTTTGTTCTGCTGTGTGTAAGGATGCTATGAATAGGAACAGACTTGATGTCACTCCATAAAACAACTGATTAACATGCAGACTATTGCACCGCGAGCTAAATGGAATCAGAGATATCTAACATTCTTGAGAAAAAAGAAGAAGCAACTGCATAGAAGAAGACCTGTTTTGCTTTTAAAGACAATGAATCTGCATCCCTCAGGGCCTCCTGACAGTAGAAGTAAAGCTTTGGTTTTGACCAAAGCGGAAGGCTTGAAAACTGTGTTAAGGAATCATTAACAGGGGCTGATGAGAGGACAAGATCGAGAGTATTTAGTGATTGTGGAGTCTTTGAAGAATTGACTCCAGAAAGTGAAGGATCAGAGGAGAGATGCAAGGCAAAACCTGGACTCGAGCAAACTGAAAGAAGGAGGGCTAAACAACAGCATACAAGGCTATAATAGCAACAACGGCTGTTGTTGTTGTGTGCCATCAAGTGGGAATCGATCCATAGCTGACCCTCAGGTGGGTTTTCAGATGCAGAAGAATTCTCATCCTTAATTCACACAGAAGGAGACTGCCCATCCTACTCCCGTGGAGCGCTTGGTGGATCTGAACTCCAAGTCTTTGGGACAGCAGTGCAGCTTCTTACCACTAGGCCACCAGAACACTCTAAGGAGCTATATAGCAATTATAGAATTGCTGATGGCTTTCAAGAAAGAAGTGTCAATATTTTATTAAGATTAGTAGAGGGGTGGTTGCATAATGTAGCATTTGTCATCATGGTATACTTTGATACTTTGGCTCTTCAAAGCTGTTTGGGGACAAATTTTAAAACTAAATGTCTATGATACCCATATAATCATGAACTACCAATCTATCAGAAGATCGTAACCCCCAACCTTTTCCCCTTTTCTTCAAGCCTACACTCTCTCCTTTAGAATGTAACATGCTTTGACATATGAGACCATTTCTTATGTGAATTTATACCTCAAGCATTTCACATATTTTTGTGTATAGCTGAGTTGGAAGCAATTTAGAGCTGTCTCTCCAATGGATTTTCAGAGGCAGTAAAGTAAACAGGTGATGGCCTATCTTTCTCCTGTGGAGCAGATGGTGGATTTGAACACTGAACCATTGGGATGGCAGTGGTGCTCCTTAATTTGACGCAGACTATGGTAAACAGAAAGCAGATGGGTTAGAGGTGGGATGTGAAATGGGCTGGCTCTGGGCCTAGACTAATTCCTGTCTGAGGCTTGTGAAGAGTCAAAGAAGTTTCTCTAATTTTCTGGGATTAGGATTCTTAGTCTACCGAGTCTGTGCCTCAGTTTTTCCTACTGAATTTTGACTCAGCATCTTCCTTGGCCTCCCTCTTGTGCTTCTAATATGTTACTTGGTTCAGAACTCTTTTATTTACTCTGGTATCTTGAAACGTAATCTCTGGTGAAGGTCACAGTTGCTGTTCAGTTGTGACAGAGATTTCAGCATGTTTGTACCTACAGGAACCTGGAATGATGGACTGTTCTTGAGCCAGAAAGTGATATGGAAACTAGTAGCCAAAATTAGACTATGATTGAGTTAAATGTAGAAAATTTAGCTAGGTATTTCCTATGCAGCCAAGAAATAAGATAGTGGCAATTAAATGGCTGATTTTTATCTTATTAAAAACAAGCAAAATTCCATAAGCATGACGCTTTGACTTAAAGCATCAGTAAATATCTGTGTTAAGAGTGAGAGACAGAGTGGGTGAGAAATTAACACACCTTTGCATCGAATATACTCCTATGTGTATTAGTCTGGGGAGAAACACTGAATCCTAGAAACGGAACAGCTCAATCCTAGAAACGGAACAGCTCACAATTGACTCTGAAGAAGCCCAAGTCAATAGGAGCACACACAGCAAGGACATATTTTGCAGATGGTAAATGTATTTTGAAAATGTATTTTCATATTATATTTAAAGCATGATTTTGAGGGCCTTTTGGCTTCAGTACCAGCAGAGTCTCTTCTCACATTAGCCACACTTTATCAACTATTCCTGCTATTTTCTCTCATCATTCATGTGGCCTTAGGGTTCTGACATCTCTAAGAGCAGCCTTGGAGCAACTGGAGCACTTCAGGTGGTAAAGGCTGTGAACTGCAGGGTTTATATACCCTGTAGCTCAGGAGATTCTGATTTGTGGCAACTCTCCAGAGGATTTCCAAAACTTAAATCTTAAGGGGAGTAGACTGTCTCACTTTTCTCCTGCAGGGCAGTTGGTGGTTAGCCAGCCAGGGCATAATGTACTGTGCTACCAGGACTCTTTCCAGTGGAGGCGTTAAAGGACCTCACATTTAACTTATTGCTGTTAACTTTCTTGTACACAACCAAGGATCTGGGTGTGATAATAAAATAACCTTAGCTCTCAAGGGTGGACAGAGGGAGGACTCCTCCCCCTGGTCTCTATGCCAACTCACAAGGGGTCATTTACACTACAGTTCTGCATTTATAGCATTGTCTCGGAGAGTTCAAGATGGAATGCTAAGTCTGAGGAGAAATTTCTTCTCCTCCAAACAACAAACACACATCACTTAGTAATGAATGATGTCAGTTCTACCTTTTGCTTCAGGCTGTCAACAGAAAAAAATAGATACATATGTGTATGTATGTGCTGTGTGGTGTATGCGTGGTGGGAGAGACCATGGGGAGCTTCACTGCTTACCCAAAGGTGGTGCCTCCTCCATGGTTTGAATCCACCACAAGTTTCTCAGAAGGATGGGCAATCTCCTATTGTGTAATTTATTTAGACTCAGCAATTCAGTGGAGGTATCAGCTGATTTGTGTGTGCGTATATATATCTATCTATATCTATGGAGTGGCATCCACTTCCTAAGTAACATGCTTCCAGAAACTCTATGAACTTTGATGAATGTCAATAGTTGTAGAGGGGCTTCAGGTCTCAAAGGGTCGCTACTAGTTGTGCTCACCTCGAAGGCAGTCATCAACAACAACAAAAATATGTATCTATATCTTTGTTGGCCTACTAGATAAAGAGTTGTGCTGCCAACCCAAAGACAAGTGGTTCAATTCCATCAACTCTTCCTCAGAACAAAGATGGGAATATGCCTCTCATGCAATTTATAGTCTCTGAGAGCCTGCAGGAGGGTCAGCTGTGAGTTCACACATAACAACAACAACAACAGCATATATATGTTTGTGTGTATGTATATCTGAGTCATATAAATATAAATATATATATCCCCTCTTAAAATGAGTACAGCTTCTTTTTAATTTTTATATAAGCTTTAAATCATATCCAAAGTTCTGTGATGTTCTTGAGACAAGTGGGACTGTTAAGGATGCTGGACTGAAAGGCAGGTGAAATTTAACGCTATCTCAATAGAAATGGGATCCAACTACATATGAAGCAGAAGTTAAAATTTTATTTCATTCATTCAGTCACTATGCTTGAAGAGAGAGTAACTTACCCCGAAACAGGAGTCTATACTTGAGTTTAGAGTTTATTTTGGTTTAGTTGTGCTGCCCTCAGCAAATCAGTTGTGACCTCCTTTTCACTTAGAAAAGGTGAGCTTAGGCCCAGATTGGGGGTGGTGAGAAGACAGGGGAGAAGAGAGGCAGGCAGGCAGGACAGTCTAGAGTGAGATGGCTCCAAAGCTGAACCTCTTTCATCCAAGGCTGGGGTTCACTTTCAATACAAGAGCTAGACCCTGCTCAGCTTTCCTTATCAGCTGCCTTACAGGCTAATGACGGCTCAATATGTTCCTGGGGTTGGAAAAATTTCAGAGAATTTTTGAATACGTTTCTACATTTCTCCTCTCTCAACAATAGGATCTATCAAACAGTGATGAGAAGGCTCCGCTTAAAAGCACCATCAGGAGATGAGAGGAATGCATTTGATTGCCAAAGAGACTAATTTATTTTTTAAACAGCATTAATGATGCCACAATAGCCAATATCTATAGCTCGGTTTTGACAGTTTATCACAAGGGTTCCTATTGTGTAGAGAGGAGGGGAAAAAGAAAAGAAAGAAAGAGGAAAAAAGCAGGGAAGAAAGAGACCATTTTATTTTGCTATATTTCCATTTGTTAACAAAACTCTCCATAAGCAAAGCCAGAGGTCATTAGCAAACAACCAAAACATGCCTGTCTCCAGAAGAATACAACTCCCTTCATCATTTAAAACACAGCTTTGCTGAAGACCCAAATCACGACAAATCCTTAACATGAAAAATTCAGTGCAGACTTGAAACCACCTGACTTCACTTTGGGTTTGTGCGCCTTGAAATTACCTAGAAAATACCATAATCTTCTCTCCATGCGGCTGGATGCTGGCCAGGGCCCTGGCTCCAGAGGCAAAGGGCAAAGCTGAAAATCATGTCTGAACAGACAGCTACACCCTCTCTCCCATGTCCACTTGGCCTCATGACAAAAAGTGAGGTCTAAAGCACATTCATCCAGGGCCTGGGTTTTTGGCTAAAACTCAAGACTCATGCACAGCAAACAAAAATGAAACCCAAAATGTTATCACCCTGTCTTAAGAAGTCAAATGAGTTTGAATGAGTGTATTGCACATGATGAATTGTTCACATTTGCAATTTAAGAGGAAACCCACAGAATGGTACAAAAATGGTACTTTCGGCTTTCAGAAAGACTGTTAGCTGAGATTTTAAATTCCAAAGAATTTAAAAAAAAATAATCTTAGGGGTGTGTGTATGTGAGACAGACAGAGAGAGACAGAGATTCTTTTGGGGGGTGGTGTGTGTGAGAGAGAGAAAGAGACAGAGAGACAGAGAGATTTTGTATGTGTATGTGTAAGAAAGAGAGATTTTCTTTCCATACCAAAACAAGTATTTTGCATGTGAAGGGCTAACCCCATGGAGGGTTTGGGAGGGTACAAGAACTCCATTATGGGGGCCTGATTGCCTGGCACGGGTGGCCCCAGACTGTGGGTAAGTTTCCAAATGCCCTTCACTCTCCTTCACTGAAAGCTCCAGTTGGTGAGGCTCGCTCTCCCCAGGCCCACCTACTCTGTCACGCCCACCTCTCTCCCGCTTTAGGTGGGTGAGAGCCAGGAGAGACTGTCAAGTAATTTTTGCCTCCTGCCGAGCTAGTGACAGGCTCAGCACAAATAGCTACATTGAGAAAGTACCTCTAGCCCACAGATCCCACCACCAGTGCTCGAACAAGGCAGTCCAGGGCTATGAATACCAACATCTGATCCCACTGGGCCAGCTCAGCACTGAAATTGCAGGACCGAGGTTCACAACGTGTTTCCCCCCTCATCCCCTAATCAAAACCCTCTGTTCTAGCCAGTGGGCTGTGCTCAGTCTCTTCAACACTTGTAATCCCCCTGGCCTTCAGCCTTTGTTCATGCTGATTTCTACGGTAGGAGAATATATTATTCTCCTTCGTACAAACGGTCCAAATTCTATGATCCCTAGCAAGTCCTGCCTAATTTCGCCATTCCTCTCCATGCTAAAGGCACAGCACTTTCCCTTTCCCATGTTTCAAGTCACTGCATTCGGGCTTATTTTCCTTGCTCAGCCATGGACTGCCTGCTATCTGTCTTACGCTGTGATATTTAAATACACTTTTACTTCACTCCTAGTGTTTAGCTTTCCATGTAGAGCCAAGTTGTTCAAACACTCCTAGAGGGCCATAAATGTAATTCTTGAGGAGGGCCTGTGAGCTCTGGAGGAGAAATACTAGTTTTATGCTTCCCCTTAGGGGACAGTCTAAACAATTCGGTAAGCACGTTCTGGATCACCTGGAGGCTGTAGCCTGTAACTATGGAGGTCTAAGCAGAGGCATGTGGGACCATTTCCTCTTACAGTCACGGGAGACTTAGGAAAACACTACCTAGGAGCTACGGACAGGACATGGTGCATTTGCACCTCATGGGGGGTTTATAGCAGAATGGATATGAGAGGGTAGATGGAATGGAGCCATCCCATTGTACACTATGTTAGTCTTCTCCAGAAAAACAAAGCCCCATGTATGTCACAGAAAAGTGTTCCACTGGGTTTTCAATAACTTGTTTTAGGTTATCTAGAAGAAGATCTTCAAGTGTGCGGGGATTCAAACACCAACCTTTAGCACTGGTTAGCGGCTGGGCATGCACATCATGACTGGAAGGGCAGCAGCTCAACTCAAGAGATGAAGACTCTGGATGAGATGGATTGATTCAGTGACTGGGGGAATGAGCGTAGGTGTGTCAGAAACAATAAAACTGGCTCAAGATAGAGCAGGGTTCAGAGTTGTACATAGGGTTGCTATGAGTCACAAGCAACTTAACGACACATAATAATAAAATTTACATGTTGTTGTTATGTGCCATCGAGTCACTTGCATAGCAAATCTATGTACAAGAGCCCTAAACGCCATTCTATCCTGTGCCAACCTCGCTGTCTCAGACACACTCATTCCCACCACTCCACTCACAGAACCGATCCATCTCATCGAGGGTTTTCCTCTCCTGTGCCATCCCTCCACTCTCCCAAACATGATGTCCCTCTCCGAGGATCAGTCCCTCCTTGCAACATGCCCCAAATATGTCAGACTCCAAGGAACATTCTGGCTTCACCCTCTCCAGGAGACAAACCTGTTTGTTCTCCTAGCAGTCCATGGTACATTCAGCACTCTTCTCCAGCACCACAGCTCAAAAGCATCAATTCTCTTTCTATCATTCCTATTCACTGTCCAACTCTGTGAAGCACAGCACATAATTGCAAAGACTATAGCCTGGATCAGGTGCACCTTAGTCTCCAGCCTAATGTCATTGCTCTTCAGTACTCTTGAGAGGTCCCTCACAGCTGAATTTCCCAATGCAATTCATCTCCTGATTTCCTGGCTGCTGTTACCAAGAGTGTTGACTGTGGAGCCAAGCAAAATAAAACCGTTAACTATCTCAATCTCTTCGCCATCCATACTGATGTTGCCAATTGGTCCATTGGTGAGAATCTTTGTTTTCTTGATGTTGAGCTTCAATCCATATTGAAGACGGTAGTCCTTGACCTTCTGCAGTAAGTGCTTCAGGTACTCCTGTTTCAGCAAGCAGGGTTGTGTCATCCACATAATGTAGGTTGTTGATGATTCTTCCATCAATCCTTATGCCACATTCCTCCTCATACAGTCCAGCGTCAAATAAAATTTACATACATGTGTATATATGTTCTAGTAATAAATAATCTAAAACTTCTTGCTGTCAAGTTGAAACCAACTCACAGCTGACCTTCCATTGCATTTCTGAGGCTGTAAATTGCACAGGAGGTGACTGCTCATTTTTCTTGCATGGAGTAGCTAGCTGGTTTGTACTGCTAGAGTGGCATGGCCTTTGAGGTGGAGGCACTGATTCATTCTTAAGGTACCGTGCCAAGTCCCCAGGTAGTTCACCACTAGAACTCAATGCATATTATATGTAGATTTTGTATAATATCTCACACACAGACATACATATACATACACACATTTTGTATATATATATATATGATTAATTTTAATTTTGATTGTTATTGGGAGCTACCAAGTCAAGACTGACTCAGAGTGACTCCATGATCAATAAATCTGAACCCTGTCCTATCCTGTGCTATCTTCAAAATCTCTGGCCCATTGAAGCCCATTGTTGCTATCACTGTATCAATCCACCAGGTTGAGGGTCTTCTTTCCTTCAGTGCCCCTCTATCTTTCCATAATGTCCCTATCCAAGAAAGAGCCTCTTCTAGAAACATGCCCAAAGAATGTGAGAAAAAGCTTTATCACCTTTGCCTTGAGAATGCTCGCTGTACCTTCTCCAAGACATATCTGTTTGTTCTTTTGGCAATCCATGGGATATTTAGCACTCTTCTTTGACACCACAGTTTAAAGGCATCCATTCTTCTTCTGTCATCTTTATTCACTGCCCAGCTCTCAGATGCATGGCAAATGACTGAAAAGACTATAGACTGAATCAAGCACACCTTAGTCCTCAAAGTGATGACATTGCTTCTGAATCATTTGGAGAGATCCCTGACTACAGACTTTCCCAGTGCAATACAGTTCTTGAGCTCCTCACTGCTGGTGCCAAGTGTATTGATTGTGGATCCAAGTAAGGTAAAGTCATGTATCTTACTTAGAACACTTTCAATCTTTCCTCCAACTTTCTTGATGTTATTGGTTCAGTGGCAAGGATTTTTGTGATTTAAAAAAAATCATCTTAATAATAAGTTTGAAGCACTGAATACCAATGATTGAAGACTAGATGAGTTGTGGGATGACACCAAAAGTATCATTCATGAAGAAAGCAAAAGGTCACTACAAGTAGAAAGGAAACCAAAAAACATGTCAGAAGAGACTATGAAAATTGCACTCTAGAGTATCAAGAAGCTAAAACAAAGGGAAATGATGCTGAAATGAAAGAGCTGAACAGAAGGTCTCAAAAGAGAGCTTGAGAAGACAAAGCAAACTACTATAATGAAATATGCAGATGTAGAATTGGAATATAAAAAAGGGAAGAACTTGCTCAGCATTTCTCAAGCTGAAAGAACTTAAAAACAAATTCAAGCCTTAAGTTACAATACATAGAGATGCTACGGGTAAAATCTTGAATGATCCAGGAAACATCAACAGAAGATGCAGGTAATACCACTGTACCAAAAAGAACTGGCTGACATTGAAATTTTCAGGAAGTACCATATGATCAGGAGCCAGTGGTAATGGAGGAAGAAGTTCAAGCTGAACTGAAGGCAATGGCAAAAATTAAGGCCCCAGGAACTGATGAGATGCCTATTGATATGTGATGGTAGGGATGGATGGGTAATTTTGAAATTTGTAAGTCATGTGATAAGCTGGAAATTTCAGCAGGATTTCTATTTTGCAATCTTGAAGCAAAACTCTTTTTCCTTCAAGAAATGCATTTTTTTAAGCTAAAGTAGCTTTATTAAGGGGGCTCCTGGGCAGGATCACTTGGTCTGCAATTTTGCTCTTAAGGCTTACAACTGGCTGTGTAAAGCTCATCCACAAATTGGAGGGTAATCTGTGTAAAGTCAACTGTTTGTAAACGTGAATGTCACGTCATCACAGCAACATTTAGACTAGAATTGACCACACTGCTGAGCACCGTAACCTAGCATGCTGACCTATCACAGGAAGGTAGAGGGACAACCTCAGAGGAACCAGTATCATGGTGGTCAGCCCAACTCTACACTGGGAACTGCTTTCGTTTCAGCTACATATCATTTGTCACATTCAGTTAATGTGGTTAATTTCAGAGTTATTACACTGGGTTAAATTTAATTTTAAATTTTGCAGGCAGGGGCTATAAAATTATCAAGAGTTATATGTTGTTGTTGTGATGTGCCATTGAGTTGTTTGCGACTCACAGCCACCCTATTTACAACAGCTCTGAACCCTGCTCTATCCTGTGCCAACTTATTGTCTCTATTGACAACCTACTGACACACCTACCCTCATAACCACTGTCACTGAATTAATCCATCTCATTGAAGGTCTTCCTCTCTTGACTGTCCTTCCACCCTTCTAAGCATGATGTCCCTCTCCAAGGACTGGTGCCTCCTTGTAACATGCCCAGATTTTGTCAGATGAAGCTTCACAATCTGCCTACAAGGAGCAGACTAGTTTCACCTTCACCAGGATGAACCTGTTTGTTTTCCTGGCAGTCCATGGTATATCCAACACTCTTCTCCAGCACCACAGCTCAACGGCATCAATTCTCTTTCTATCATCCCTAGTCATTGTCCAGCTTTCTGAAGTAATTGAGAAAACTATGTCCTAGATCCGGTGAGCTTTAGTCTCCAGACTGCTGCTGTTGCTCTTCAGACCTCTGGAGAAGTCCCTGATGGCAGACTTCCCCAATGCAATTAGTCTTTTGATTTCCTGGCTTCTGGTACCAAAATAAGTTATACCTTATAGCTTACATATATTTCAAAACCCTCAGTAGCTTCTTATTGCTCTTTAGAAGACAGACTCACCTCCTAATAGAGTTATTTGGCTTGACTGTCTTTTCAAGTTCATCCCCTACCAGTTTATCTTTACTGCAAACATGAAGACCTTTGTTCTGTTTCCCAAACAAACAAAGCAGGCTTGCTCCTGCTCCACAGAATTTTACACTTGTTCCCTTCACCTACATACAATGCCTCCTTCCCCACCCTCACAGGCTGCTTCTTTTCATTATTTAGGCCTACTCCACTGTGACCTCTCAGAGGCCTGACATCCCAAATTGTCCTCCTTTTCACCTCTGACTGTTTCATTTTCTTTGCAACACTGATCAGTATCTGAAATGTTGTTGTTAGGTGCCAGGGAGTTGAGTACCACTCATAGCAACCCTATGAACAAAAGATCTGAATCCTGTTCTATCCTGTGCCATCCTCACACTTCCTGATACACAAGAGCCCATTGTGGCTGTCACTGCATCAGTCCACCTGGTCAAGGGTCTTCCTCTCCTTTGCTGACCCTCCACTTGTGCCAGCATCATGTCTTTCTCTGAGGAATAGCCCCTCCTAGCAACATGCCCAAAGTATTTGGATGAAACCTCATCATTCTTGCATCCAAAGAGCATTCCAGCTGCACCCTCTCCAAGACATCCTTGTCCTTTTGTCCATCCACAGGATGTTCAGTGTCTTCTCCAAAACCACAGCTCAAAGATGTCAATTCTTCTTCTTTCATCCCTATCATTGTCCAGCTCTCAGATACATAACAAGTGATCAGAAAGACTATGGTCTGAATCAGATGCATCTTAGTCCTCAAACTGACATCATTATGTTTCAATAATTTGGAGAGGTCCCTGATTGCATATTTTCCCAGTGCAATGTGTCTCTTTATTTCCTGACTGCTGGTACTAAGGATGTAAATTGTGGATCCAAGCAAGATGAAGTTGTTGACAGTTTCAATCTCTTCTCCATCCATTACAATGTTGCCTTTCAGTCCAGTGGTAAGAATCTTTATTTCCTTGACATTGAGATGCAATCCACACTGAAGGCTGCATTCCTTGATCTTCTGCAACAAGTGCTTCAACTCCTCCTCACTTTCAACAAGCAAGGTTGTGTCATCTGCATAGATGTCATGTATTTTTAAATTTAAAGAGCCCTGGTTACACAGTGGTTAAAGTGATTGACTGCTAACTTGGTCAGTATTTGAACCGGTTAGCTGCTTCACAGGAGAAAGAGGTGGTAATTTGCTTCCACAAAGATTTTATTCCCTCACCTACTGCTATGTGGTAGGAACTGACTCATGGCTGACACGCCAGGAGTTTTCAGAGGCTGTAAACAGCATGGAAAGGGCTAGCCTATCTTTTTCCACAGGGGATTAAAATCACCAGAGAGGCAGCACTCCTCACCACAGACGAAGCCAGAACTGTTTCTGTAACAATTACAGGCTTGGAAATCTTACAGGGTTGAATCAACTTGTCAGCAATGAATTTTGTTTTGGTTTTTGTTATTGTTATTTGTTTATTTAAGGAGCCTGGGTGGCATCATAGTTAAGGGTGTGACTACTAACTAAAATTCCTACTTTCACAGGCTGAGTGAAAGCTGTGACCGTCTTTTCCTGTAAAGAGAAGAAAGCGACCATCTGAAGAAATTCTATGGGGAAGTTCTACTCAATTCTGTAGGATCTACTCAATCACAATGAGTTGAAATGGCCTCAGTGGAAACAGATTTTTATTTCTGTACCTGCCTTCTCTTCCCAATTAAATCAACACTTTGTGAAGTTAGGAATATTGTCCACCTGTGTCACTGTTCTTAAACTCTTAATATATATGTATGCATTGAATGAATAAGTAAAAGAGGTACATACTATGCTCTGTGAATATAAGCTACAAGGAAAACAAGATAAAGTTAGAGGCTGACAAGAATTCTTCCTCTAAAGAAGTTCCATTCATTCTTCAGATGCAACTGAATGCAACTCATATTTATCAGTTGTTTGCTTGTTGTTGTTGTTGTTTTTTAAAGCACTTGTTCTTGTTGTACAAGTGCTTCTTCATTTATGTAGCGATCCCACATGCTGTTAGGTGTTGTCGAGAAGAGTATGGTTCATAGCGACCCTATGAACAGCAAACCTTATCCTGTGCCATTGTCACAATCTCTGACACACTTACGCCCACGCCTGCAGTCACAAGTCACAGGTGACACATGAGCACAGTGAAATGTTCTGGAATTCTCATTATTTTCAATGTTATCCATAATTATGGTCCACACTGTCAATATGAACCTGGAGAGAGGATGAAAGGCACCCAAGAGTCGAGGACTCTCCTTCATAGGGTTGCTATGAGTTGCCTGCAACTCGACAGCACTTAACAACAACAACATCAACAGAGAGAGAGAGAGAGAGAGAGAGATTAGCTGGCCCAGTGAAGAGAAAACGATGTGACCAAGACCAAGGTGGGTGACTTTTAATCCATGGCCCTCAGGCCAGTCTTTCATTGTTTTTGTTCAGACATTCCTCTGGGTCGTATAGCCCTAGTGTACAAGTTGCCGTCCCTCGGTCACTTGTGGTTGCTGTGAGGCTGAACACTGTGACACAGATGTGTCAAATGTGTTAATGGTTGGCTACCCAATGCAGACTGAGAGTGGGGTGGAGTTCTGTGATTAAAACAAGCATGGAAGGAGGAGTGGCAATCTGATATTCTTGACTTTCATTTAAGAGACATATGTCATCAGCAATGAGAACCTTTGTTCCATGGCCTCTTTTGAATACAGTGTGACTTTCTGGCAGTTCCCAGGTTCTCTAACACTCCAGTGGTTTTTGAATAATCTTCAGCAGGATAATTTTGGTATGTAATATTACATGAACAATATTACATGTAGCAAGAACATGTGGCATTGTTTGATGATTTCAGAATTCTGTTGGCTAACTTTCATTGTTGCTTGTGCTGTCAAGTTGGAAACAACCCATAGCTGATCCTCCAGCGAGTTTTCAGAGGCAGGAAATCACGTAGGAGGAGACTGCCCATCTTTCTCCAATGGAGCAGTTGGTGAATTTGAACTTTGGGCCTTTGGGTTGGGAATACAACTCCTTATCACTAGGCCACTGGAATGGGCACAAATATGGGTCTCTTCCAGTTGGTAGGCTAGGCAACTTTCTTCCGAACTTCTTGGCATACACCACTGATCCCATTTAGGATCTGTTTGTTCAAAAGCCTGAGCTGGCATTCTACCAATGCCTAGGACCATTTTTTGCAGCTTGAACTTTTGCCTTCCGTATTTGTTTTTCATCATGAACTACTTTTCTGAAATGGTCCAGTTTCGACCAATTCTTTTTTGTTACAATGACTCTATTTATTCCTTTCATCTCTTTTTAATGCTTTCTGAATTATTCAGTATTTTACCCACAGAGTCCTTCAGTATTGCGACTCCTCAAATGTTAGTTTGCTGAATAATTAATCAAAACTTCATATTTTATTCTTCACTTCATCTCTGTCTGGTTGGAACTGACTCATAACTCCAGTGGGTTTTCAGAGGCTACAAACTGCACAGGAGGAGACTACCATGTTTCTCCATTGAAGCACCTGGTGGATTTGAACACTGCCTTTGAGTTGGCACAGGTAATAAATGTTTTTATTTACTGACTAAGAAGCAGCTTAGAGTCACAATGCTACTATATACTCAGATTCATTAAGTGTTTTGTAATGATATATAGATTCACTTGACAAACATTCATGGCTTATTATTTGGGCACGATTCTGACAGAAGGAGAAAGGGAAACAACAGCCAAAGAGAAGAAAGTAATAAATGGAAGACACAGTTGACATATAATAATAAAGAATGGGAGCAGGCCCATGAGACACAGTTGTGACGCAGTCACTGAGGTTTCTGAACTAAAGAACTAAATCTGAAATGAATAGAAAACTTCACAATTCATTTATTATCCTATCATTAATAATACAGCTGCTCGTGACTTAATTTAACTTATAGGTAATTGTCCAATAGTTTAATTGGCCTATATTAGATAGTAATCTGTTAATTATCTGTCTGAATGCTGTCAGAAACATAAAGTAGATATGAAATATCATCACTGAACTCATGAAGCTCACAGCTAAGTGGGAAATCAGCAAATAATGATCAATATGATGAAGTACATTTACATTTTATTTGCATGCAAAATATTAGCAATCTTGCTAAAATATTTTAATGAAAAAATAGCATAATTTTGAAATGTTTACCCACATACAATAATATCATCTGAGAGTAATGCTAGTTTTATTTTTTCTTTCCAAACTGTGTAACAATTATTTATATTTTATTCTTATTATTGGCTCCACATCAAAACTCTCGGAACCAGCAGCCAGGAAATCAACAGATGAATTGCAGTGGGAAAGTCTGCTGCCAGGGACATTTCCAGAGTACTGAAGAGCAACAATGTCAGTCTGGAGACAGGCGTGCCTGATCTAGGCTATGGTCTTTACAATTATGTGCTATGCATCAGAAAGCTGGACAATGACGAGGGATGATAGAAAGTGAATTGATGCCTTTGAGCTGTGGTGCTGGAGAAGAGTATTAATATACCAGGGGTTGCTAGGAGAATAAACAGTTTTGTCCTGGAGAGCGTGAAACCAGGCTGCTCCTTAGAGGCAAAGATTCTCCTTGGAGAGGAACATTATGCTTGGGAGGGTGGAGACACAGAACAAGAGAGGAAGATCCTGGATGAGATGGATTGACTCAGTGACTGGGGTCATGGGGATATGTGTATTAGAGACAGTAATGTTGGATCAGGATAGAGCAGGGTTCAGAGCTGTTGTACATAGACAGGGTCACTATAAGTCACAGGTGAATTGATGGCACACAACAATGACAACATTCTTATTCTACTGCACTAGCTAGGTTTATCACTGTAATATCTGTAGTGAAAATGCTCATTCTTACCTTGTTTCTAATCACAAAAGAGAAATTTCTCAAATTTTGCAACTGATGAAGATGATTTGCAATACGGGCTTTTTAGGTATCATTTGCCATACTGATAATATTTCTTTTTATTACTAATTTTTTATATTGATTTCTACATTAATTGAATTATAGACAGAATCATTATTATTTAAATCCATTCCTTTTTTTAGGCTTAACTCAGTTTATAGGCCAATAAATTTAGGCTTATCCTTTATATGCTCAAATATCACTTATGCATTTAAAATGAGTATTTTATATTAAAATGTTGTCATTTGTTGGTTTTGTGGATGTGCAATAGGTATGTTGTTAGATGCTATCAACTCCGTGTCTAAGCATAGTAACAGACTAGAATTGTCCCGTAAGAATTTCTCAGTTGTAATCTTTATGGAATTGAATTACAGATAACTGTGTTTTAATCCTGTTCTATTGATACTTGTTAATTTTACTATATTTCTCTCCTTCTGGTTGTGTGTATGTGTGCAAATGCTTTAAGTGTGGAATCCTTTGTCTCTAAGGAATATCTATTAAGAGCATAGAATGCAAACACATTTGTATGTTGGGTACCGTATGTTGTTGTTGTTTTGTGCCATTGAGTTGCAACCCACACATAATTGGCTCTCCAGTAAGATTTTTAAGAGGCAGTAAACATGAGGAGATTGCCCACCTTTCCCCAAGGAGCAATTGTTAGATTTAAACCATGTGCCTTTGGGTTGGCAGCGCAACTCCTTACCAAAGTTTCCCGTATGTTTCTGAGGAAAAGCAATAATAGGATATTTTAGACAGCTTATCTAAGAGGATTGTGTAGGAAAAATGGATGTACATGAAGACCAATCTCAGGGAAATTGACAATAATACTGTCACAAAATTGGTAAATAAAACATAGGTGTTTGCTCTTAGGGACCATTTTTCTAATGCATTGACTTTTTGGGGCTTGGGGAAAAAACTCTTAGAGAATATCATGAGCATTCTCAACTAAAACACATCTAGATGAAAATAAAATATTGTAAAGAAAGAACAAAAACGCCTCATTTTTATAGTCAATTGATTATTCTCTTTTTTTTTTCTTGTTATGCACCGTCGAATTGGATCCTACTGGTATGGGAGGAGATTGTCCCTCCTTCTCCAGCAGAGCATCTGGTGGATTCAAACAGTGCGCCTTTGGGATTGCAGTGCAGCTTCTTGCCACTAGGTCACCAGAGCTCCCATATAGTCAATTGATTATTAAGTAAATGATTTTTAATAGCAAGAAAATAGCAAAAAACTTCCATCTATTGACCTACTGACTGTTCTAACCAAAAGCTGTAACTCTCTGGGGGTTCAAATCCACCACTGGCTCTGGAGGAAGGAGGGCAATAGCTTTTCATGTGATTTACAGCCTTGGAAATCTAAGAAGGGTCACCTATGAGTCAGTTCTGACCCAGACAATGAATTTGTTTTGAAGGAGAGAATGAAAATTCCTATCAACCAGGTATCAATTAAGTTCTAAAGGGGAGCTTAAGCCAAGAATTTCAAGCACAACCCTCCCGGATTAGTAAGCATTGCACCTCTTAATTTGCCTGAGCCTGACAGAGAGATAAAGGGGAATTCACATTAATAAGCAAAGTTGTCAGTCAGAATGGAAGGTTCTATGTGAAAAGGAAGCAGACAACTTGTAAGAGACTTCTTGCTTTTGACTTGGGCGTAGTTCAAGCCAATGAACTGGGGGGCAGGAGAGAAAGCCAATTCCACAACATTCCTCTCCAGAAACTTCCACAGAGCTGGTGAAGTTCCAGTAGTAAACACTGAGGTTTAGTTCCCCAGAATTTATGGGAGGGCTGGCTACTCCACTTTGGAAGGAAAAAAGAAAGTTTTCAAGGATTAATTATATTTATTTTTCTGCCATTAAGTTCCATAGGTGGGTGGAAGGTAAGAGTTTCTTATTTATCCTTCATAAAACACTAGAAAAATGTGAACCATCTTCTAATTTTGCTGTCTTAAATCGATTAAGTAGCAATTTGTCCTAAAAGGCAGATTCTACTCAACTTGTTTGCTAAACATTGGCCAGTTAGTATGGATTAGGCAAATTAGAAAGATGAACAGAGTCAATACTGTATTCTGGAAAAAGATGCAAATTTATTCAAAATTATCAAACAAGTAAAAGAAACACAGTATTTCAAAAGAATATTATTTTAATATACAAATATCTAAGGAGCCCTGGTGGTGCAGTGATTGAGTGGTTGGCTCTCAATAAAATGGTTAGTGGTTCAAATCTACCAGCAACTCCATGGGAGAAAAACATAGCAGTTTTGTCCCTTAAAGATTACAGACGTAAAAACCTGACTGGCACTCTACACTGTCCTTCAGGATTGCTCTGATCCAGAATTGATTTGACAACCATTTAAGAAAAAAGCCCTTATTATTTCACTGTCTACCTACTCTCTGTGAGTGCTGTCTTTCATCTTCTTTTCAGAATTGTGTCATTGGATCTTTATTTCATTTTCTGTTTACTTGGTCATTACTGTATCTTCAGTGGGCCGTTTATTTTTTTGCAACTTGAAGTTGTCTTTAAACTTTGAATGCAAATATATATTCATTCCTTTTCCCTTCTAATTCAACAGACCTGGTTACTAGTATTAATAATTCTCATCCAAGGTCAAGTTAGTCTTCTTCACACCTGCTACTCCCGTCTCCTAACTTTGTGAAAGGGATTTAAATATGACAAGGCAAAGAGAAAGTACAGGTATACTCCCATGTGTCTTACACCAACGAAGATACATGTAAAGACTTTTTCTTAAATTGTTTATCAAAATAGGTGGCATTCTCTTCTTACCACTTCCTCTAAGAAAAATAGGAATCCTAGAACATCTAATCATACTCACATGAAACTATACCTACACCAAAAAGCTATCGTTTGAACAGAATGAGGGAACATTGCCTGGTATAAAATCAAGAAAGGTGTGCTTCAGAAATAAAACCGTTCTCTATACCTATTCAATATATATATATATGGAGCAAAAATATTCAAGAAGCAGGATCCTACGAAGAAAAGGTGGCTTCAGGACAGGAGGAAGACTCATTAACAACCTGCACTGTACAGATGACATGACCTTGCTTGCTGAAAACAAGGAGGACTTGAAACACTTTCTGCAAAAGATCAAAGACTACAGCTTTCTATACAGATCAAGAAGACAATAATATCCTCATCACCAGGCTGATAGACAACATTATGATAGATGGAGAAAAGATTGAAATTGTCAACAATTTCATCTTGCATGGATCCACAATGAGCATCCTTGGCACCAGTACTTAAGGAATCAAAAGTCGGCTGTAAAGGAACTAGCCAAAGTACTGAGGAGCACTGATGTCAGTTTGAAGATGGAGGTGTGCCTGATCCAAGCAATGCTCTTTTAATCACTTGCTATTTGTTTGAGAGCTGGACGAAGGGTAAGGATGACAGAAGAAGAATCAGTTGTGGTATTGGAGAGGAATAATGAATGTCCCCTGGCTTGTCAAAAGAAGAAATAGGTATGTCTTGGAGAAGGTGAGATGAGGGTGCTCCTTAGAGGTAAGGCTCGGAAAGCTTCATCTCATATACTTTGGGCATGTTGTTAGGAGGGGCTATTCTTTAGAAATGAACATCATGCTTGGAAATGTGGGTCTCAGCAAAAGACAGGAAGACCCTCAACAAGATGGACTGAGATAGTGACTGCAACAATGGGCTCACGTATGTCAGAGATGATGACGATGATAGCGCAAGATTGGACAGGGTTCAGATCTGTTGTTCATAGGGTCACTATGAGATGACTCTCAACTCAAGGGCACATAACAGCAGCAACACACTGCGAAAGGTAGAAGGTCAACAAAAGAGAGGATGACCCTCAGTGAGATGACTGAGGTAGTGGCTGTAACAATGGACTCGAGTATATTGGAGAGTTTAAGGATGGTACAGGATAGGGCACGGTTCTAATCTGTTTTTCATACAGTCTCTTTAAGCTGTAGTCAACTTGATGGCACCTAAAAGTGACAACAAAAACTGGTGATGTAGTCTGATGTGAGCTACGCTGCTGACTGCTTCTCTGGTGGTTCATATACACCAGTGGCTCTGAGGGAGAGGCATGGATAGTCTCATCCCTTGAGATTTACAGCCTTGAAAACTCATGGAAGTCAGCTATATGTCAGAATCAACTCGATGGTGATGAGAACCAGGTGCCACGTCCTATTCTAGGTACAGGGAATATAGACAAAAGAGACACATACATATACTCCCACAGAGCTTACAGAAAAGAGGTGGTAATTACAGCAGAGTTACATATTAAATGTAATTCCATTGGCCAGGAAAATGATTTTAATAATCTATATTTCTTGGAAGGAGGAGTGGCATCCACTTCCGTAATAGCTTGCCTCTGGAAACCCTATGGACCTGGAGAAAGAATGAAAGTCACGCAAGTGTCAAGGACTTTCATTCATAGGGTCGCTGTGAGTTGCCTACGACTCAATAGCACTTAACAACAACAACAACATACTCATTTAATGAATATATTTTAAAGGTGATAGTTCATACTTTTCCTTAGAAGCAACAATTTTCCAATCTCTTTTAAGCATAACAACTTCAAAGTATAGTTCTTATTTAATAGCTGTAAGGGAATAAACAGCTAAAGAAGTCATCTCTTCTATTTATTTTAATCCTGGCAAAGGATATACAAATGAATATGTAGCTTTTATTGATTTCACATTAGTTGTTTCAAGATTGATGATCATCTTTCTAATCTGTGCAGAGTCATCACCCTTGTCACTTAGAAAATTTCATTCTTAGAGTCCCAGGTTTTGCTGAAAGATTGGAGGATGAGATGTGTGTTACCTGCTAACGGCTGATTATACAATGTCAAGATATACAGGAAGAAGTCAGTGATTTCCATCTGTCAAATGTTTATAGTGAAAGGTTCTTAGATGGCAGCACCCCAGGGTACTGTTGAGGATCCACATCAAATAACAACACCCAATTAAGCAGATTTGACCAATCAACATAAAATAATTGAATTTTAGAACCATAAAGTCTAGTGCCAAAAGGATTTGGGAAATAGCAACAATACAAGCAGAAGAGACATAGCCTTTTGAAGGGAAGGGATGGGCATGGCAAACACATGAATAGTATCAAGAACCCACGTCCTTGTGACACTGTACAAGTACCAAAATAAATACTAAACCCACATTTAATTGGAATCCACCGAAACTTTCCAAACTGGAGGCCATGATAAAAAGTCCAAAGACTCATAACTTGTCTAGCCAGTAAGCGAAACTGCAGTACAAGAAAAAAAAAATTATTCCAAACCTCAGCAAACAGAGAAGCTGAGTGGAATAATGAATGTTTTAATCCAGCCAAGAGTTCATACTTTATTTTTAAGCATCAACTCCAGCATTTTTTTGATGGATGGGAAATTTAATATGTTAAGATATCATAAAAGGTAAGAGTTGTTATTCAATAGAATTCATTCAGGCAATGCATTTTTAAAAGGATCAGGGAGAGACTTTTAAGTCCATGTTTTATACTATACTCTAAAAGCAGTCTCATTGATGTAAAGAAGGAAGTTCCAAGGGACTAATCAACATTAATTAAAGCAGCAGTGCCATCAAAGGGACTGAAAATGGCAGTGTGATCCCTGGAAGAGGCAAGAAGGAGGTCAGGACAATTTTTGAAGGAGTAGGTTTAGTGGTAATCATGGGGATAAAGACGTTGTAGGGGGTGAAACCACAGTTTAATGGAAAAAGGCAGGAGGCAAACAGGATGAGAAGGCAGCAAGGCCAAAGGGAGGTGTTTTTGTTTTGTTTCCAATAAGTTGGAAGGAAAGGGAAATATCTACAGGCAATCCTCAGATTCTGTTCTTAGGTCTGTCTGTGAGTCCAATTTGTATTAAAGTTGCAACAGTCAAATACGGTTCACATAACACCAAATAAATGTTTGTCTTAATATAAGGTATACAGTGCACCTTTTATGCGTATACGTGCAGCTAAGCAATGTCCATTTCTTTTATGAACCATTGTATGTACCTGAGTTGGTAGAATTCTGATGGCTGTGGCTTCCTGTTCTTGATCCACTAAGGAGAGGGCTGTAGAGTTTATGTCCTTTGTATGTTTACTTTTCTTTTTATATTT
The DNA here is from genome assembly GCF_000299155.1 of Elephantulus edwardii. Taxonomy (NCBI): domain Eukaryota; kingdom Metazoa; phylum Chordata; class Mammalia; order Macroscelidea; family Macroscelididae; genus Elephantulus; species Elephantulus edwardii. Next base: position 1,461,851 of record NW_006399757.1, on the reverse strand, counting down.
TGCAGGGACTTTAAAAATGTTGATAATGAAGGTGTTTCATCATAAAAACAGGTATATCATGATATGCTTTAAACAGTAACAAAACAATTATGTCCTTAATTTCTACCTTAGTTTCTGACAAGGGAGATTTGGTAGTTTAGTGGAAAGGAGTTGGGCGCCAACACAAAAGCAGGCTGTCTGAAATCCACTAGCTGCTCTGTCAGAGAAAGATGGGAGGTCTCCTCCTGTGCAATTTATATCCTCTGAAAACACAGTTGGAGGGTCAGCCATGAGTCAGATATAGTTTGACAGTAAATTACAACAGTTTCTGACCATAATAGAAATGTGTCTTTATCTATAATATTATAACTACTTATTTTATTAAGGCAAATTAACTCGTGAAACCAGTCAGAACCATTTTGAAGTTTCAAGATTCTTCAATACTCCTGTTGTTGTTGAGTACCATCAAGTAGGAACCGACCCATAACTGACCCTCTGGGCTTTCAGAAGCAGTAAACTGCATAAGAGGAGACTGCTCATCTTTAACCTGTGAAACAGTTGGCAGATTTGAACCACATACCTTTGCTTTGGCAGTGCAATTCCCTACTACTAATGTCCCACCTACGATTAGTGTGGATATTTGGTGTTCATGAACTAAACCATTCTTTTAAGGTTGTTTAAAACCCAAACTCAAAGTATGCAGTACTGTGTTTCCCCTTTAACTTTTCTCAACTGTAAAAAATTCAGCCTGTCCTATTTGCATGAACAATTTCAATAAAACACCTATGAAGTTAATGGAAATGTTAATTTTTTCAAATTACAAAGAGAATTGACAGTGATTGCAATCTCTTCAAATATATATTTTTTCATTTAACTGTAATATTTCTAAAATCTCATGTAGAGAAGTCCAATTTCTTAGTCCTGATGTTTCAAATTACAGCTTCTTTCTTTCTAAAAGTATGTGAAGTGCTATTTTCTCACCAGCAATCATGTTACTTATGCAAAGTGAATGAATATGGACTTTGCTGCAGGCAGATTTGATTCATTTCTCTTTGTGCACTAATTCCAACATAATAGTCTCTTCTAGAACATATAGTTTCTTTCCTAATACTTTATATTTTTAAGAAATGTATATAGCTGATCAATTGAATATACAAAATGCACATCCATGTTGACAAAATTCATATTGCTTAGTTTGCCTTTAAAATGATTTTTCCCCCTTTTGAGTTATACTTATTTCTAGGAATAAATAACTATTCTGAAGTCTTATTATCTCCCTATTTGATTTTTCACTATTTCAGTTTTGTTTCTTAGCATCAACTTTCTCTACAATTTGAGGATTCTTCCTTGTGTTATTTAATTTGCACTCTTAAGCAGGAGAGGATTCCTACTCCATGTAAGACTGTATATAACCTCCTCTTCCTGTACATTTTTTTTCTTTCTTTTTAAACTTTTAATTTGTTTTAGTACAACTCTATATACCATTGATGAGATGGATCAATTCAGCGACTGGAGTAAATGGGAGTAGGTGTGTCAGAGACAATGAGGTTGACACAGGATAGAGCAGGGTTTAGGGCTCTTGCACATAGTAGGATTGCTATGAGTCACAAGTGACTCTACGGCACACAACTACAACAACAACAAGTGTTATAGACAGGTCTAGTGCTTGTTTGCAAGTTGTTCCTCTGGAGTGAACTCAGTTACAGACTCAAAAAGGACATAAAAGACATTATCATGGGGTTTTACTAGCTTCCACTGGACCAGCTAACCTAGTTACTATTGTAATTTTGGGTTTTGCTCTACACTTGTCTCCCACTTAATTCATGACCTTCTATTATGATCCCTTTCAGAGCAGATAGTGGTTCTCTGTTTTTGCTTCAATGGTAAAATGACTCCAGTTAAGCCAATGACTTTAAAATCAAGATTTGCTGTTGTTTTTATATACTTGTCAGGTTGGAACTGATGCAGAGTTGACCCTCCAGTGGGTTTTTGGAGGCAGTAAATCATATGGGAATAAATAAGTGCTATTAAAATCATTATAGATTTTGTTTGTTTCCCAGTTCATCCCTCTCTAGATTCTCATTGCCAAAAATTTTGAGGAAAACCAAAATAAGAAAAAACCCAGAAGTCAATTATTTTTTCAAAGTAATGCTTATTTCTGTCATGTTGTCTTTTTTATTAAAATTACAGAGGCTGTTTACAGTCATGTTTTTACATAAGTGATTAGTGATTTTTATGAAAGTTTGTGTTTTCTACTCTATCCTTAAAATGTAATGCTTATCTATATTCAGACAAGACAACGATATTCTCAGTATTTCAAAGGTTACCTGCATTGCCAGTGTACTATCACCAAAGATCCTGGGAAGGAAAATTCCAATATTAATCCTAAAAAACCCTCATTGTTTATATTGCCTTTATCACAACAACAGCATAATTAAGACTATCTACGAGAGGGTGAAACCAGGCTGCTCCTTGAAGGCAAGAATTCTGAAGCTCCGTTTGACATACTTTGGGCATGTTGCAAGGAGGGAGCAGTCCTTGGAGAGGGACATCATGCTTGGGAGGGTGAAGAAATAGCACAAGTGAGGAAGACCCTTGATGAGATGTATTGACTCCTTGATGAGATGTATTGACTCAGTGACTGGGGTAATGAGAGTAAGTGTGTCAGAGACAATAAGGTTGGCTCAGGATAGAACAGTGTTTAGAGCTATTGTATATAAGATTTCTATGAGTCACAGGCGACTCCATAACAACAACAACATTATAAAAAACCCCCAAAACACAAAGGAAGGAGGAAGAAATGAAGGAAGGAAAACAGGAAGGAAAGAATGACTCTCTCAACCTTGCATCTGTTTCTCTTCATTCCTAAACTTTTAAGGTTTTCTTTTTGTATTTCCTCTCTTTCCATCCTCTCCTAAACCCACTGTAATGAAATGTTCATACCAGCAGTACCAGTGACTTGGTATTTGCTAAACAGGATGTTGTTATTGTTGTTAGGTGCCATTTAGATGAGTATAACTCATAGTGATGCTATGAACAACATACCTGAAATCTGTCTTATCCTGTGCCATTCTCATCAGCTCGGATAAACTTGATCCCATTGCTGCAGTCATGTGTGAATCCATCTCATTGTAGGTTTTTCCTTCTTAATTTGACTCTTCACCTTTTTCTTTTTATAAATTTTTGTTTAGTTGGGTTTTTTTAGGTCATTTTATTTTCTTAAAAATAGCATTCAGTTTATTACAAATATTTAGTATTGGCTTCCCATATTTCCCCTTTTCCCTTCCAAAGAACAGCCTCTCCTAGCAGCATGTCCAAAGTATGAGACAAAGCTTTTTCATCCTTGCCTACAAGGAGCACCCTGGTTGTACCTTTCCCAATATATATCTGACAGCAATCTTGCCCAAAGTAATGCATCTCCTGATCATCTGACTGATGGTACCAAGGGTGTTGATTGTGCATTCACTTAAGATGAAATTATTGATAGTTTCAATCCTTTCTCCAACTATCATGATGTTGCCTATGAGGCCAAGGGTAAGGACCTTCGTTTTCTTGTTGTTGAGATGTAATCCATAGTCTTTGATCTTTTACAGCAGAAGTTTCAGGTCTTCCTCACTTAGGGCAAGCAAGATTGTGTCACCTGCATAACGCAGGTTCTTGATGAATCTTCCTCAGATCCTGAAGCCACTCCATTCTTCCTCATAGACTCTGCCTTCATTAATTATTTGCTCAGAATGCTGATTGCATAGATCTAGAGAAAGCACCTAACCCTGACACACACTCTTCCTGATGTGAAACCATGCAGTGTTCCGTTGTTCCATTCAGACACAGCTTCTTAGCCTAGGTATGGATTTCTCAGGCACACAATTACATGTTCTGGGATTCCCATTCTTCTCAATGTTAACATAGCTTGTTGTGATCCACACTAGTCAAATGCCTTTGCATAGTTAATAAAATACAAATAGACATTCTTTTGGTATTCTCTGCTTTTAGCCAGGATCCGTCTGACATCAGCAATAATATCCCTATTGCCAGAGGCTCTACTAAATCCAGCTTAAACTTCTGGTAGCTCCCTGTGTACTCTTCTAGCTGTTTTTGGATGATCTTCAGCAATATTTTGCTTACAGGTGATGTTATTGATATTATTTGGCAACTTCCATATTCTGTTGCATCATGTTTCTTGGGAATGGGAACAAATATATATCTCTTCCAGTCAGTTGGCCAGGCATCTGTTCTCCACATTTCAATAGATATAGTCAAGTTGTTATGTTAATTATTTTGCTGAGATATTTGACAATGTTGATAATTTATTCCTCTTTTGTAATGTTCAGACTCAGATTCTCTTTTGTAGAGTCAGTTCATAGCAACCTTCCACTGAGCATCTGAGGGCTATAAATATTTTCAGGAAGAGATTGCCCATCTATCTCCCATGGAGAATCAATGACTTTATTATACTTACTGATAACCTAATAGATTATGGATTATGTTGCATGAATGGCAACTATAGAACAGTAAATTGTGTTTATGTAGAAACTTTGCATAAACCAAGAGGAAGCTGTTAGGACAGAACATGGGTAAGAAAAGGATTGTATCATTTAACTGTATGTATTAAATTTGAATTTTGAGGAAATAGTCTGAGAAGCTGGACTATATGAAGAACAAAGAATCAGGACTGGTGGTAGCATTAGTTGTGATATGTACATGGCATGATTTTGCTTTATAAAAGTCTACAATGTGTATAATAGGGAACTCTGGTGGTCTGGTGGCAAGAAGCTGTGCTGCAATCCCAAAGGTGGACAGTTTGAGGCCATGAGCTGCTCTGAGGGAGACGGATGGGCAATCTTCTCCTGTGCGATTAAGAGCCTCTGAAAACCCGCCGGACGGTCAGCTATTGGCTGGGTCCGACTCAACAGTACACAACAACAACCACCTATATAATATTTCAATATAAAACTAAATTCCTACAATTGGCTTAAGAAGCAAAATCATAAGGCTTGAAGAAAATACTGAAGTTGGCAAAGAGCCACAATCAATGTCCATCAAAGCAGAGATAAGAAAGAAAATGATGCATTGCATTGGATGAATCTGCTGCAAAAGAGACCTTGAGGTCTAAGGCATATCTAATCGAAGACAGGACATTTTAACTATCTGTGTATGCATGTACAAGCTGCACAAAGAATCATTTTCTTGTGTGCAAAGAAGAACTGACAGATTTGAATGATGGTGTTGATGGAGAGAACTAAATGTATTGTGCACTGCCAAAAGAATGAACAAATCTAGAATGCTCTTTAGAAGTAGGAATGACAAAACTTCATCTTTCTTACTTTGGGTATCGTATTAGGAGGGACCAGCCAAGGCTCTCCACAAATAGATTGACCCAGTGGCTGCAACTATGGGCTCAAACATAGGAATGATTGTGGAGATGATGTAAGACTTGGTAGCATGCCATTCTTCTGTACATATGGTACCTTTAAGTTGTGACTTAATGGTACCCAGTGATGACAAAGAATGATAGTGTTTGGCCAACAGCAGCTTATTCAGGTGGGTTTCTGAATTTTTTTACTAGAACCTCTTAGTGCTTGGTAGCTTCCTTGTTTTCTCTCAGGAGATGCCCAACACCCATTTTGTGTCGTTCTTATCAGATCTGTAATCATTTATTTATCTAGGATCCTTGGTTTCCTTCTGAGTAACTGGCATTCTAAACTGGATACTAGGAGTGTTATTGTTATTGGATTGATTATTGATTGCAGTATTTTGGTAGATAGAGCTATGAATAAGTATTCTTTTAAATGTAAAAATAGAGCACGTTATGAGCTTTTTTTAAAATTCAAATTTAAAATTGCTTCAGTATTTTTAGTTTACTTCTCACATCTGACTGTCCTCTCAATGAAGTTCATATTCTCATTATTAATGACACCCAAATAACTAGTAATTTGATTTTGATTTATGTGCAGATACAAGTCTCAGAATAATAGTAACAATAGGGTACTGGCAATAAGTGTATTAAAATTTGTCTAAAGATTTTTTTTGTCATTGTCATCATTTTTTACTAACAGAATTTTGTCATGAGAGTAAGACTCATGTTAAAGTCTTTATGTATGCTTTCTTATTTATTTGTTTTGATATATATATATATATCTCCAAAATAAGATGTGCAAAGTATATTCAAGTTAAGCCTAGCTTTTAACTCGGTGTTTTTAGCCTCATTCTTCCCTAGACATAACCTTTGTCTGTGGGTTTAGTTCCATTCATCTACCTTTAAAACATATGGTTACTGTTGTTAGGTGCTATCAAGGGGGACTCTGACTCACAGCTGCCTAGATACAATAGGATGAAAGCCTGCTTCATCGCGCACCTCCTCACAATCTCGGTTGTGCTTAAACCATCCCCGGTCAATCATTTTAATGAGGGCCTTTCTCTTCCCTCAACTTTTCCTGGTGTGATATCCTCCTCCAGGGACTGGCCCCCTCCCGATGACATGCCCAAAGTATGTGAGATGAAGTCCCACCATCCTTGCTTCTAATGGATACTCTGGCTGATCTTCTGCCAAGAGATTGGTTTGTTCTTTGACAGTTCCTAGTACATTCAACAATTTTCACCAACACCACAACTCAAAGGCATTCATTTAAAAATCTTTCTTTATTCATTTTCTGTCCAACTTTCACGTGTTTATGAAGCAACTGAAAACAGTATACATGCATAATTCTGAAGAATTGGCAGTATACTATTTATATTTTTCTGTACCTTATTTTTCTCTTTAGAAAATATACCCTAGAATTTACTACACAATAGTAAGTTGAAATCTTTTTAATTTCTTTCAACATCTGACTAATATCAGTAGCTGTTCCATTGTATTTATTCAGTACAACAACAACAACATCCTACTGATGGACTATTGGATGTTTCCAGTCTTTTCCTATTCAAATGTTCTCAGAATTACTATCATTATGCTTCCATTTTCTATCATTTTAACTTTAAAAATTGAATTTTACTGTGGTGAAATATATACAATTTGCCACTGTAACCATTTTAGGTGTATATAATTCAATGATAGTAACACATTTCATCATGTTGGGCTGCCATACCACTATTCCTATAAATTTTACCCACTCTAGATAGAAACTCAGTACCCCTTGAGCAAATTTTCTCATTTTTACTGATGTGTTTCGGGCATAGGTTACTCCTGGTGGGGATACACATGTATACTTTGTAGATATTTCCAGTTCTCCTTCATAGTGTAGTACCATTTTGCATTTCTGCCAATAATGTAGGAGAAGGGCTGGTATTTCTCAGCTTTCATATAGAACATGCTGCCAAACATTTGGATTTTTACCAATCTAATAACTGAAAATAGGTTTCTTAATTTAATTTCATTTTTATCAGCAAGTAAAGTTGCGTGTCCTTTCATAGTTAAAAGTTAACTATATGAAAAGTTAAATTACATTTCTATCCTCTTAACACCCTGTCTCATCGATGCCCATGACACAACACATACCAAATTTTGTTTTTCTCCTACTTCTCTAGATATTCCTTTACAAAGTCACATTTACCTTGTTTATATTCTAAATACTCCTCTTCCTTTGGCTTTTGTCTTAGATTTTCTTTTAGAATACACTCCTTTGTCTCAGCATAGTTTTTAATTATTACTACTAGTTGGTTGGACCACTATGAAATACCTATCTCTGGCTCAGAGCTCTCCCTTGCATTTCTAATCCATGTGTCTAATTGCCTAATCCTGAATTGTGCTCCACCAAAACTCATGGCTGTCAAGCTGATCCTACCGACCCAGTAGGGTTTCTAAGGCTGTAGGCGGGAGGAGGATGGGCAGTCTCCTCCCGTGCGTGGAGGGCCAGCTATGGGTTGGTCCGACTCTACGGTATACAACAACACAAGAGTCTTTATAGGAGCAGACTATGGTATTTTTCTCTTGTAGAACAGTTGCTCGGTTTGAATTAATCACATTTTTGGTAGCTGCTGAGTACTTAGTGCATCACTAGAGCACTTTTGTGTTCCAGAGGCCAGTTGACAGTAGTACTTGCAAAGCTTCTTCCTAGTTAATCCTCTCCTCTCGTGTTCTCTATCACGAAAGCTACCACACATCATCAACTGTGCCAGTGAGAAACCAGGTTCTCTCCTCTGACTCCCTCTCTCAACTCTCTTGTTTAAAATCTATTGTCAGTTTATATAGCTTTTACCTCTTATATAGTTGTCACATGTACCTATTTCTCTATCCTGAATGACTACTGGTCGAAGCCACTATCATTTCTCCTTTGGATTCCTGTGTCTTCAGTCTAAGTGGTCGTTTTTGGACAAAACTCCCAACCAAGATCAGAATGACCTTGTGCCTACTTTATTTGATTGTGGCATGAATACACATCAGACACCGTTTGCCATTTCAATCTTTCCCCCTCCAAAACACATACAATCTAGTGACATTTATTATATTTATCATGTTCAAAATGGCCTTTAAAAAAGATAAATATTATAGTGCTGCTTATCAGTATAAATCTTCAAAAACATCTATTCCCATATGCCCACATGCAAGTGGGCAAATCATACAAAGCTGTGCAAGAGTGATACTAAAATGATAGCAGAAATCACTTCTGGAGGAAGACTGATAAAGGGGGTCATCTACTTTACCATTATTTGAATCTCTTCAATGTTTCGTCAGAGCGTTTTCAACTATTCATTATTTAATATATTTTTTAGAAAAGCTAAGTAAAACTAACTCGCTCTGGAACGGATCAGAATCATCAGGAGGTTGTGTGAATTTCCAGTACTAAGTCACCTGAAAGAATTCAAGCATAGCTACTGCTTACAGACAACCCCCTTGGCCCTCCACACAATTCCAAGGAAGGAAAAACATCTTCCTCCTTTAGATTTTCAGTCAAAGGCGTTCTTACCTTTGTGGTCCACAGTTTGACGGTCCAGTCAAATGACGATGTGACAAACAGATGTGAAAAGTCAATTGGGCCCACTGCCATGTGGCAGTTAATTCCTGTCACTGGTCCTTGATGACCCTCGAAGATTTCACCAATACCTGCTTTGCTGCATGAAAATTATGTGTGGACAGAATATTAATGACCTTTGTAAAACAATAACTTAAAAAAAACCCTCCTCCCTGCATGATTACTTTTCTATCATTTACAAGAATCAACATGACCAAAAATACATAGTTGTTGTTGTTGTTGTTGTTGTTGTTGTTGGGTGAAAGAAAGTATTTGCAAACGTGCTGGGATACTCTGAATGACTGATTAAAAAAAATTTAGTTTATAAGTAGGAAACTCAATACATGCAATTCATTGCCAATGAGTTGAAACTGACACATAATTAACACTGTAGTGAGTTCCAGAGGCTGAAATTTGTGTGGGAGAAGATTGTCCATCTACGTTGTCCATCTATTTCCTGTGGAGTAGCTGGTGGCTTTGAAATGCTTCCTTTTGGGTAGCAAAAAGGGAAATAAAAGGACAACATAATCTTTTTCATCTTTGGAACTTAATGCCAAATTCTATTATTTTATCCTTTTCTTAGGACATCCTCAAATCCTTCCAGGGCTGATCCAGTTATTTTGATAGAAAACATATTTAGATCTCAAGTTTCTCATTGATTAAAAAAAGATTTTTGTACTCTTGTGAGGACATTTTACATGCATTCCATTTTAAGACTATCTTCTTAAAGGATTGTTCATTTACCTTTTTTCTTTTTTATTATTAATGATTTTTAATGCAACATATAAATTTTTCACAGCATATTCTTTCAATTTCATTTTTCCCCATTTATTCATTGTTGAATATTTTCCTCCTTGCCCACTCCTCCCCCTCCAAGTTCATTTTTACCTTTGAAAAAAAATTCTTTCATTTGTGATACAATCCCCTCCCAAGTCCACAGTCCACTTTACTATACATTTCTTTTTCTGTAACTTGTCATGAAAATAATACCTAATCTTATAGTCCTTTTAAACAGTTCTCTTCCTCATCTGTTTCAATGCAATATACATTATCTATCCCCTCTTTTCTTAGGTTCCCTTCAGCCTCAATATCAGACCTGCTTTACAACAGTGGCACTATGTAGTATTTATCCTTTTACGACTCAGCATAATGTTCTCCAGGGCCACCCATTTTGTATAATCACTTACCTTTAAAAAAAAATCTTTTACAGTATGTTGACATACATAGAAATATGATACTTTATGGAAATCTTTGTCCCTACAATATTAATAGTTTGGGCACATGGCCAGGAGAGAACAGTCTTGGGAGAAGGACATCATGCTTGGAAGGGTGGATGGGAAGAGGGAGACCCTGGGTGAGATGGATTGATACAGTAACTGGGGTAATAGGGGTTGGTGTGTTGGAGTTAGTGAGACTGGCTCAGGACAAGGAAGGGTTCAGAGCAGCTCTACATAGGGTCACTATACATCACAAGCGACTCAATGGCATATAAAAACAATAACATACTATGACAGGTTTGGAAGCAGGAGTGGCATCCTCTTCCTAAGCAACATGCCTCCAGAAACTATGAACTTTGATAAATGTCAATAGTTGCAGAGGGGCTTCAAGCCTTCTGTTCATAGGGTAGTTATGAGTCATGCTTGATTTGAAAGCAATCAACAACAACAATATTAATATACTTAAGTATAATGTGGGAAGAAGCCATTTAGTATAAATTCCATGAATGCAGATATCTTGTCTTGGTGGCCAAATGTTTGCAGATCACATAACCAATAATAAATATGCATTCAGCTAAATAGCAAAAGATCAGAAAAACTTATGTTTGGTTTTTTAAAAGCACATTTGAGAGAGAATGACACACATTTCAAAGACTATCCACAGGCATCATTAACTTATTTAACCAAGCTGGGATTACTTCCAGCTCTCTATTATCACATAACAGCCTGCATGCAATCAGATGCAATTAGAAAACACTTAGAAAATATAACCAAAATACTATATTTTAAGAGTTCATGAACATGAGGTTATAAATATGACAAACATATAGGGATTATAAAATCTAAATATTTTGTCATTATGACTATAAAATGAATTAAGTCATTAAAGCATCTAGGCTTCTAGAGCACCAATAAATGTCAGTGAGCTGAGCAAAATCTGAAATCCTGAGCAAAGTGTTGGAGCGTGTATCCTGTGTAACAGGCGCTCAAAATTATGCCCAGGCACACTGCTAACAGCAGTTGTGCATGAGATCATTTTCATTTCTTCTAATGAACATCAGGAATTGATCTTTGAAGTGGTCTGGTGAGATCCTATTTTCTCTTAACAGCATCCTGAGAGGGTTTATAGGGTGCAAAATGAGGACACTATTTAATTTATGGAAGTGGATTTGCACCTTCTCCATGTTAGGTGAAAAGAAGAAACTTCTCTGTCCTGCAGCCTCATATCATCCATTTAAAAGAACTACAAAGCCATGTCTCTGCTACTTTACAGCTCTAGGAAGATGTGTATTTTATATTTCAGAGGAATGAACGAATGCAAAGATGAACATTAAGTTTGCTGTGATTAGATTTGTCGGTTTTGCCATACATGCTCTTTTGAACCAAAAGTGTGTGCTCTGACAGCTGTGGTAAAGCGCAAGAGAGATACATTGTACGTAAGATACACATTCATAGGATAGAAAATGGAAAAAATAAGAGAGAAAGAAATAAACCTGCTTTAAAGTCTTTAGAGGTAAATTAAGATCCTAGGTGATACCCTTGATTAAGTTACCTAAATCTATGCCCTATGAAGAAGCAAATCTGTGCATTCATGTTTAGTGCACTACAGTTACTGAACCTCTTGTGCCAATGAGAGCATTCTGCCTTGTACTGCAGGTATTTGTGCATTTACCTATCTCTCCATCAACAACTTCTTGATGACAGCAGTCATCCCTGAATAATGCCTGCATGCCTCAATGCACTAGTAATGTGCTTTCCTCAAAGTAAGTATGCAGCAAATGTTGGGTGAACGGATGGATAACTTTATCAGATTTTTTTTTATGTTTGATAAAACTTTAATGTGTGCATTTAACCATATCTTATCAAGTTAGCGGTGTTGGCCTTGGGGTTGTGAGATATATCTTGTTCATCAATCATTTTCAGTCATATGAACAAGGCAAAACCTTGAAAGCAGGAACATTAGAAGTTTTCAGCAATCTGTTGATTTTGTATATAATATTTTCTTATACAAATAATTTGATCCAACTTATCCTGTGGGCTCTGTTTTCTGGGGTCATTTGCCAATCTCTCAGTCACAGCAGACTTCTTATCACTTAAAAAACTTCATGGTGGCTAGTGTGTCTCGAAACACTCAATTCCCATTGTCACCGAGTCAGAACCACCCCATAGCTGACCCTTCATGGACTTTTCAAATGATTTAAATGGCACAGGAGGAGACTGTCGATATTTCTCCTGCAGAGCAACTGGTGGACTAAAACCTCAAGAGCTTTTGGTTTACCAGCCCACCTCTCTATGGACCACACCACAGGTGTCCCTCAGCATGTCTCACTCACATGATTAGGAAGAGGGATCTGAAGGCACTTATTGCTATTACTCAAATACAGTACTTTCTTTATTCCTCACTTAATTTTTTTCTCCTCATTTATTAAATGCAAGGGACTTAAGAGGGAAAAAAGACAAAACAAATATAGTTTGAGAAAAAAAGGCAGATAAATGAATAATTGAAATAAATTACAAAAAAGTTCTGGTGGCCTAGTGGTAAGAAGCTGTGTTGCAATCCTGAAAGCAACAGGGTTCAAATCCACCAGCACGCTCCAAGGGAGAAAGACAGGCAATCTCCTCTGTGAAATTACCTGCCTCTGAAAACCCACTGGAGGGTCAGCTATGAATTGATTCTGATTCAGTGGTACACAAAACCAACAATACTATTATAGAAATATGTATTAAAAATTCATAAAGAGCACACTCAGATGACAGCTTATAATCCTATCTTCTCTATGGTACTTTACGTTTCTCCATAACATGTATCACCTTGAACTATACATTTACTTATTTGTATTTCATTCACCTTCAACTAGACTGTGACCTTCATGCCTTTATCTTTAGGATGGCATCTAGCACATAAGAGATTCTTAATAAATATTCCTTGAATAATAAAAGGAATGAACATTCTATGCAACAAAAAAAGTTTTGTGGATTTTATTTCCCCTTCTTCAAGTGTATCAGGAAAGGCATCAAAGCAGAACTACCTCTGGGTCAACTCATGAAGGATGAGCAGCAATTAATCAAGAAGAGAGAAAAAGCAGTTGTGACAGAAGAAACTGAGTGTACAGGGCCTAGAGGTAAGGTGGGACAAGTAATGCTTGGGGGTTGTAATACCTGAGGGCTATAATCTGTAGGCACGTGGAGGGGACGAAGGTGGGAAGGGCCAGAGGGTCAGCAGCACGTAGCAAATGCAAAGAAAATTGGACTGTTTCCCTCAAGGCCCTGAGAACCAACTAACATTTACAAATAGGAAATTATGGGAGGTCTCCCCTGGATAGCACCAATGGTGAATTGGCTTGGTTGTTAAGAGAGGTTTAAGTTCCTAGAGGTGCCTTGGAGAAAAGGCTTGGCGATCTACTTATGAAAAATCAGCCACTGAAATTTCTGTGCAGCACAGTTTCACCCTGTGGACATACATGGGTTGCTATGAGTCAACGGTAACTAGAAAGAAAGAAAGAAACAAACAAACGATTGACCAGGGCAGAGTTGTACATTTGAAGATAATGCAACCTCGAGCTGGGTTTTGTGCCATTCTGAGAAGGAAAGGTGGTTATAATTCAGAATGCGATAACAGACTTTCAGAAATGAGAAACATGTCATTGGTAAGAAAACAGAAAATTACCTTCCATGTCGACAAGCTGTGTAGACTGTACCCTCCTCACTGCCGACCACGAAGTTATTGACGTCTCCTGTCGGGAAAGCCATTACGGTAACAGCCACAGGCTTGGACTTATTGTACACCAACTCCATGCTCTCCTACCAAAACACGGCATGGTTACATTTCCATCTGTCAACTCCTTGCCATGCCAAAGATAGCATGGAAAAATCATTTGGCTAAATCGTCTGTTTGCTTTTCACACAGCGTTACAAAAGACCCCGGCTGTGCCAGAAACCACGCTTTACTGCCCTGACACTTGGGCTTCTGTGTATCTCTGGTTTCAGGCCGGCTGGATTTCATCAGCCTGTGCTGTTGCTTCGTAAGTCAGGCCCAGCTGACAGGTGAGAATTTTGAAACTAATGGTGCAGAAACGAAAGATAATGCTGTAATGGTTACACTTGTCAGCCCCAGGCTTTAATAAAACACACAATACCCTTGTATTTACAAACATTTTCAAAATCAATTGTTCATGAGAATACACGTGTATTAATATCAGATGTACTAAGCTCATTTGTCAAAGCAGTAGTGTGTTTCCTCCACGAACACAAACCAGAAAAGTTGCCCCTCTGGCCATAGAAACCAGATTTTAACAGGGAATAGACCTCACCAAAGGCAGTCATTGGGAGCTCAGCCTAGGAACCTACGAAGAACTGTGTGTAAACAAGTTTTAAAATAATAAATGAAACTATTTACTATGAAGTTATTTTTTTTTAAGCTGAGAATTCAGGTGTATTTCAAAAGATATTGCTGTGTTAGTTTAGAGCAGTAAAGAGAATTTAAACCTTTCTTAAAGCTGTAGTTTTTTTGGCACAATATATGAATATATGACAGTGTTCAGATCAATAGTTCATAGGGTTGTTATGAGTCACACTGGACTTGATGTCACCTAACAACAACAACAACGCTCTGGCAGAGAGCTCTTGTGGCCTACTGGTAAGGAATTGTTCTGTCAACGCAAAGCCATGAGGTTCAAATCCTCCAGCTGCTCCACAGGAGAAAGATGGGCAATCAACTCATACCATTTACTGCCTCTGAAAGTCCCCTGGTGGGTCAGCTATGAGTTGGCCCAACTATATGGCACACAGCAACAACAACAGTAACCTCTGGTGCTGTAGTCTGTAGGGAGTTGCTTTGCTAATCCACCAGAGGCTGTGAAGGAGAAAGATGGGCAATCTCCTCCCGTGAAATTTACAGAGGGCCAGCTTTAAGTGGGACCGTACAGTACGTAACGTATGAGTGAGTATCCTTGATCATTTCTAGGTACTTTCATAAAAATCGACATGCATTTTAAATTATTTTTAAAAAGTCATTCTGTGTTATCATTTCAGTACAATGGGGGTTCAATTTTCCTGGAACAAACAGACAAATCGGTCATCTAGATAAAGAATCTATAAATTGAAAGTTCATACTATTAATTATAGTTTCTGTAGCACAGAACACATGGTCCATGCTGGCAGTAGATGAGACTTCCACATCAATGTCTGGTTTAAAGGAAGGATTGCTATAAAAATTGTTATAATATAGAAACTGGATCCTGTAGTTCTTTGCTACATCAATAAAATTAGCAGCAAGAAGGTAAACTTTAAAATTTTTCTGTAGTTTTATATATATAATAACAATAAGTTTTCCATGTCGATAATTCTTAAGCATGCAAGTCACTGACATTAATTATATTCACTATGTTATACAACCAACTACACTATTTCCAAAAGTTCTTTATTACTTCAAGCAGAAATAGTATGCTCTTCAGCAATAACTCCCCTTTCTCTAAGCCTCTGTTGTGGATCAAAGTCATGGGGACTTTATGTACAAAAGAAGAAAACACTGACCAAATGGGCACCATCTTCACACTTTCTGTTGCAGTACACTCATTGTTGCTACCACTGTGCCATCCATCTTGCTGAGAATCTTTTTCTTTTTTGCTGACCTTCAACTTTATCAAGTATAATTTCTTTCTCTAGGAACTGATCTCTCCTGATAACATGCCCTGAGTATAGGACATAAAATCTTACTATCTTTGCTACTAAGAATAATTGTGACTGACCTTCTTTCAACATAGATTTGTCCTTTGGCAGGCAATAGTATACTCAATATTCTTTGCCAACATGACAATTCAATGGCTCCCTGATGAACAGTAGATCTGAGCTTCGCCTACACTGTGCAGTCCTCATCATTTCTGATATACTTGAACTCATTGTTATAGTCACTGTGACAATCCATCCCATAGAAGGTCTTCCTCTCTTTCACCGAGCCTCCACCTTTCTGAGCATGATGTCCTTTAACAACATTCTCAAAATATGTGAGTAACCACCAATAATATACCTACTTCTGTCTTTGAACCTGCCTATCCTGGATATTTCGTGTAAATGAGATCTTAAAATAAGCTTTTTGTGCATTTGAAATTTTACTCAGTATAATGCTTTCAAGATTCATGTATGTTGTTGCAGGTACCAAGACTTCCTTTCTCTTCAAGGCTGAATAAAATTCCATTTACTGTATGTGCTGCATTGTGTTGATCCATTCACTTGGTGGTGGACATTGGTGCTTCCACATCTGGGCTATTGTGAACAGAGCTACAATATTTGGAGACTGGTGTCTAGATATTTGTTTAAGTGTCTGCTTTTAAACTCTTAAGAATTTGACTCTTTTCCTCCAGGCAGGAAAGTCTCTTGGTTGCCTACTTGGAAGAGGGATGGACCAGGGCAACAGCTAGGGGCTCCCATTCTTGTCATTCACAGAAGCTATGCCATGAAATTCTCAATCTGTTTAGAGACAGGCATCTGTGCATGTGGAAAAAAAGGAATAAAAATGTCCTTATAACTCTGTGAAAATTGTTTAACCTAAACAAATACAGGTTTAAACACCAAAATGTGGCAATTAAACATTATTAACCAGAGGAGTTTCTCTCATGTCTTTCTATCATCTCCATGCCTTTGAAAGGAAACAACATATTGCTAAGACTTTAAGACAAGGTTATAAAATATTCACTCACAACTCTAGACTTGCATCATATTAAAGATCAGGAAAACCAGAAGAAACTAAATGGAGTTATCAGAATAGAAATAATGAAAACACTGTATTCACAATTGTGGTGGCTTGCATATTGCTGTGTAAATGGAAACTATGCTGCTGATTTTCCAAATATCAGCAGAGTCACCCATGATTGACAGTTTCTAGTGGGGCCTCCAGACCAAGAATAGGAATAAGGACTTGTCAATCTAATACTAACAGACAGAGCAAAATGCAACCTGGCATAAATAGCTGCAGAACACCTTGATAAAATGCCAGAAGATGCACCTCTCAGGGCTGAAGACACTGAGAACACTGTGAGGGAAGAGAAGCTCCTTAAAGTAGTCAATCTCAATGATGCAGAGCAAGTAAGAGCAAGTAAAATTTTTGAGACCTCCATTAGCAGATTTGGTAGCACTCAAAATGAGAAGTAGCTTAGATACCCATTAGTAACTAGAATGTGGAATATATGAAGCATGAATGTAGAAAGAAATGGATGTCTTAAAAAAGGAAACAGAATACATAAATAACTGAGACGTTAGTGATCTGAAACAGAGTGGTATTTTGAATCAGTCATCCATATAGTCTACCATGGTAAGAATGACCAAATTGAAGAGGAATAATGTCACATTCATAGTCAAAAGGAGCATTTCAAGATTTATCTTAAATTATAATGTTATCAATGATAGGATAATATACATATGACTAATTAATATGACTATTATTCAAATTTGTGCACCAACCACGAATGTCAAAGATGAAGAAATTAAATATTTTTAGCAACTTCTGTAATTTGAAATTGGTCAAGTATGTAATCAACACAGATTGACAATTACTGATGAGTGAACGTTGTAAGCAAAGAAGACACAACACTGAGACTGCAGGACAGAAGAGAAGTCACATGGAAATCACAGGGGAGAATTTTTTTCAGACTGATTACTTATTTGTGGCATGTGCTTTTTCTTCCCAGATCAATCGAAGTGGAGGGTGTACACAGGGGCTTAGCCAGATGGAATATGCAGGAGTAAATTCAACTGCATGTCTGGAATGAGACCAAGGAGAAGCTCAACACCAGAGGACAATTGTGGAAGACAGCATTAATTGCTCACATGCAAGTTCAAGTTGAAGCTGAAGAAAATAAAACAAGGCCATGAGAGCCAAAGCAAAACTTTGAGTACAGGTCACCTGAATTTAGAGAAATCTCAAGAATAGATTTGATGTAATGACCTGAAAACAGAGGAGCTGTAAAAGGATCTCAAGGTTATAATCCATAAAGAAAGCACCATTAACAAGACAGGAAAGAAAGAAAGAAAAGGTCAAAATGCATTTCAAAAAAGACTCTAAAACTTATTCCTGAATGTAGAGTAGTTAAAAATAAATGGAAGACAAAACAACTATGAGATATCGTCTCACCCTAGTAAGAATAGTGAAATTTAACAGAACAGCAAACAACAAATGCTGGTGAGGTTGTAGAGAAATCGGAACCCTTATTCACTGTTGGTGGAAGTATAAAATGGTGCAACTGCTGTGGAAGGTGGTGTGGCGTTTCTCAAAAAGTTGTAAATAGAGATATAATTTGACCCAGCAATTCCACTACTAGGAATATATCCAAAGAGACCATAACTGACATTCAGGCAGATATATGCACACCCATGTTTATCTCGGCTTTGTTCACAATAGCAAAGAGTTGGAAACAACCTAAGTGTCCATAAACAAACAAAGGGATAGAGAAGCTGTGGTATATTCACACAATGGAATACAACACTGCACTGAAAAACCAGGAACTCATGCAATATTATTCAAAATGGGTGACCCTGGAGGACATTATGCTGAGTTAAATATCTCAGTCACAAAAGGACAAATAAAGCATAGTGCCACTATTGCAAAACAGGACTGACATCGGGGTTGGGGGGAGACTGAGAAAGATGGGTTCAATAATGCATTGAACAGATGAGGGAGAAAACTGTTTAAAAGGGCTATGTGTTTAGGTATTATTGTCATGACAGGAGTTCAGGACGAAGGCTGCATAGTGGAGTGGATATGGGGGGAGGGATTGTAAAACAATGAAAGAATTTTTCTTTTACTTTTCAAAGAGAAGAGTGTACTGAGGCAGGGAGGGGTAGGCAGGGAGAGTGCAACAATGAATGAATGGAAATCCAAAGTCTGTAAATTTTCATTAAAATTAATAATAAAAAATAAATGGAAGATGATAAAGTAAAAGAACAGACTTCAAAGAGCAAATAAAGTAAACAAAGCGAAGTAGTGGAATGATTTGTTCAGCATTTATCAAACTAAAAGAAGTGAAGGAAAAATTCCATACCTTTAGTTGCAATTGCAAAGGGTTCCATGGGTAAGACACTGTTCAGTACAGGAATCATCAAAATGAGATGAAAGATGAAAGTGATACAAAGAGTGGCGGTACTGGAAAAAATGTGTTGATGTTCATTCAGCCTTTTAGGAGGTAACATATGCTCAAGAACTAACAGTATTGAAGGAAAATGTCTAAAGCAATAGCGAAAAACTAGATTATTACCAAATAAAAAGTGTCAACAAATAGATGCAATTCTGGAAGCACTCACTGGTTTATGTATTGCTGATTTTTTTCTTTTTTAAATAACCCCTCACCAATAAACCCCAGCTATCGAGCCAATTGGCTAGAAGAGATTCATATTTATGCCCATTCAAAAGAAATGTGACCCAAGAGTGTGTGGATCTGATTGTCACATCCAAGTAAAGTCTTGCTGAAGATAATTCAGAAATGATTGCAGCAGCATGCCAACCGGCAACTGCCAGAAATTCAAGCCAGATTCTGAAGAGGGTATGGAATGAAGAATATCATTACTGATGTCAGATGGATGTTGGTTGAAAGCAGAGAACAAAAAAAAAAGTTTATTTATGTTTGACTGACTATGCTAAGGCATTCAACTCTGTGGATCATAACCAATAATGGGTAACATTGCAAAAAAGGGAAATTCCTTATGTTCATGCTGAATCTGTAATAGACCAAGAAGATACAACATCATGTTGCATCCCTTCACCACACCTATTTGATCTGTACGTTGAACAAATAATGAAAGAAGCTGAACTAAATAAAGAGTATGGCATCAGAGCTGGAGGAAGAAGACTCATTACTTTGATGACAAAACCTCACTTGATGAAAAGACTACAACTTTCTGTATGGATTATACCTCAAGATAAAGAAAACAATATTTAGTACAAATAGACCAATAAGCAACATTAAGATAAGTGAAAAATTTATTGATGGTGTCAAAGATTTAATTTTACTTGTCTCTATAATCAATCAATTCCTGAGGTAGCAGCAAAGAAACCAAATGCTGGATTGTTCTATGCAAATCTGCTACCAAAAAAAGGTCTTTTAAATTATTTAAAAACCAAGGTGTCACCTTTAGGACTGAAATACACCTGATACAAGCCGCTGGTATTTTCAATCACCTCGTATGCATGTGAAAATTGGAGAGTGCAGAAGGAAGACCACAGCAGAAAGGACCAATGAAGAATATTTGAGTTATATTATTGTCAAAGAATATTGAGTATGTCATGGACTTTGAGAGCAATGAGCAAGTCTATCTTGGAAGATGTACATTCAGTTATTTAGAAGTGAGGATGGTGAGATTTTGTCTCACATGATTTGGTCATGTTGTTGGGAAGGATCAGTGCCTGGAGAAAGACTTAGGATTGGCAGAGGGCCAGGGGAATAAAAAAAAAAAAAGATCCTCGAGGTGGTGCATTAACATAGTGAAGGAGATGGTTTGATACATTGACTCCCAAAATGGGCGCTAACAGCTTCTTTCATACATTGGGTCACAACCAACCCCATTTCACCTAATAATAATTTATGGGCATTATAAGAAATGCTAACAAAAAAATGCTAACTACTGGTATTGAAAATTTAGGGTAGAAACTGCTGAACTGAAACTTTCTGTTGCGAGAACCTTATTTAAAAACACAGTATTATTTTCAAACAAAACAGAAGAACTTAAATTATAAGGAACTTATTAGCTAATGCTCCTTTTTTTCTACTTGAAATGTTTTAGAAGCCTTTTTAAAAATAGTTTTCATATTACCTTATGTATTCTGAAGCTTTAATGTCTCCTAAAATCATAGGAGAGACATTTTAGTGACATTAATCCAGGAAAAGGAATAGAAATGTGACACTGCAAATTTTATCCTAGATCTTTCTTCATAGTTCTCTTGAAGTTTCCTCACATTTTTGTCAGAAGCTATGACAAAAAAGTGTGCTTTTTAGCTGGACGATAGTGAAATATTTTTATTACCCCCCATACAAATGTGGAGGAGTGTGTATGTATGCATGTGGTTATGTGCATAGGTACGCGTCTCATTTTCTGATGGTGTGCTTAAGATGCTTCTCCCAAGCGTTCCCCACTTCTGCTCCCTCGTTCAGTTTCTGTTACTGTAATCATTAGGGTTTGGAAACTTAGAAACTTTTCATTTTGAAATTCTCATTTGCCCAGCAAAGAACGGCAAGATTCATATTAACAAACATTCCAGAGGAGAAAACAGAGCTTATCATATACACTGTCTGTTGTCTAGGCTATGGATACAAACAAGCAAGGGCTTGGCTTTCTGTTTTGCTAGGATACCTTTTCCAAGGCAAGTGCCTATAAAGGATTGCTCTGCTGAGTTCCAACCTCATTTGTATTTAACAATGCAGTAGGGTGAGTACTATTCATACCACAGGCAACTTCCATAATTACTATGCTTTAAAATGGATTATTTCATTTTCACTTGAAACTGACCTAAGTATTAACGTATTATAATAATTACATGATTTGTGGTAAAGGAAATGGGTTTTGGCTCCAAGTGGAGTCTGTTGAAAGCAGGCCTCACTCTTTCAAGTGCATCCATTGGTTTTAGCTCACATAGGATGTGAGGGTTTGGCTTTTAGGAACTACGTTCCATTAGACAGGTATATCTTTTAACCAGGATGCGCTCATGTGTATGAGGAAAACAAACCCACCTGTGGAGTTGAGAGCATGTCCAGGCTCCAGGAACACATTTTACCATCAGTAGAGACAGTGATGAGGTTATGAGCATTCTGGGTCCCAACAACATTTACACAGTACACAGGATGCTGTCAAAATATAAACATGCAGGATCAGACACAGATTCAAGAAGAAATGTTTATACTGGAATACCAAACATATTACTTGACAATAACATAAGCCTCAAAGTCATTGTCACTTTTGGTTTGAACCGGATACCTTTTTAAACTTCTAGAAGCAAAAGCCAGTAGATGAAATATTTACCGCACTTCATCTTGCTCAGTTAGAGGCAGAGCATTAACACTTGTTAAGCAAATGAGGTCTGATGGGCAGAAGCAGCTCTGAGAGGTGCATGCGAGTTGCCACCACATAGTTTGGCTTCTAAACTCAATATTAGTGACTGAAAACATTAAAAAGGCCTTCAAAAAGAGAGAACTAGGCAAGAAGTATTACCAAATTTGGAGTGCAACACATCATGATTACAATACCAAACATTTGCTAGCATTCTTTATTTTAAAAAGTGGTTAATATTCCATTATCCTCTCTACTTTGAGCTACTTTTTACTAGCTGAAGAAATTGGCACAATGAACCTAATTAGAGAAATTAGATTGCACATTATTACCAAATTTAGGGTTAAGAATAGATTTCTTTTCAAAATATCCTTTGCAATATTTATGAAAGCTACTACAAATTACATTGGTACAAATTACATTTGTCCAGAGCTTTAAGAAAGTTCACTGTTTAATAGCCTAGGAATCGTAAGGAAGATGCCGTAACCTTCTGTCCATAACTGCTGTAGATGATCCCACTCCGTGGAATTATAAATGGTCTGCAAAAATCATTTGCAGCTGCACGTTAACTACTAAATGGAAGGTTAGCATAAGCAGAGCCTAGAAGTAATTTGGGTTTGATTTCAGACAGCTGAGCCATCAGTGGCCAAACCACAGCGTACTTGATGCTTCTCTGTGCAAATAACTGACAGTCCAAGTCTTCTTGATGAGTAACTGTCCATAATACCTCACCACAACTACAATGAAACAACCTTTCGTATTGGAAAGTTGATATTAAATAAAGGCTGGTTCCCAAACTATTATTATCATATAAACTCCTGGTCAGGAAGAATCCTAATTATTACCCAGCACAGCTTCTCCTATGCCTCTACCACGAAGTGGTTCAAACTCCTCTTAAACACCTTTCTTCAAGGGTGATGATTTTGGGGCTGCTTTTTTAGTTAGTTCCTTCTACCAGTGAGATAAACCAAGCTGAAGAGGATACTTAGAGTTTAATACTGAGTACTCATCATATGTTGTTGTTGTTGTTATGTGCCATCGAGTAGCTTGAGACTCAGAGTGACCCTGTGTACAACAGCCCTAACTAAACTCTGCTCTGTCCTGTGCCAATCGCACTGCCTCTGACACATACATCCCAATTACCCCAGTCACTGAATCAATTCACCTCATAGAGGGTCTTCTCTTGCTTCATCCCTCCACCCTCCCAAGCATGATGCCCCTTTCCAAGGACCTGTCCCTCCTTACAACATGTCCAAAGTATGTCAGACGAAGCCCCAGAATCCTTGCCTCCAAGGAGCAGCCTGGTTTAACCCTCTCCAGGATGAATTTGTTTGTTTTCTTGGCAGTACATGGTACATTCAATACTGTTCTCCAGCACCACAGTTCAAAGGCATCAATTCTCCTTCTATCCTCCCTAGTCATTGTCCAACTCTCTGATGCATAACAAGTGATTGCAAGGACCATGGCCTGTATCAGATGCACCTTAATCTCCAGAGTGACAGCACTGCTCTTCAGTACCCTGGAAAGGTCCCTAACAGCAGACTTTCCCATCTCAATACATTTTTTGATTTCCTGGCTACTGGTGCCAAGAGTGTTGACTGTGGAGCCAAGCAGACTAAAGTTGTTAACAATCTCAGTCTCTTCACCATCCATCCTGATGCTGCCAGTTGGTAGCTCAAGCAAAAAGAAGAGAACTTTTAAAATATTTGTACACTGCCTTCACATCCTCTCTGAGTCCTGTCTTACCGAGCCTAGCCACTACTTGTTCCTTCAACTAATCCTTGGAAAGCTGGATTTCAATACCTTTCCTAGTCCAATCAATTTCTTCTGAATATGCCTGTTTCATCTGAGTTCTTCTTGACATTCTGGGAATGTTGCACAACCTTCTGTCTATCTTCAAATCAACAGAGAATAGACATAAAGAGAATGTTAAATTTTCACATCTCATGTGTTAGAAAATATGCCTCTCCTGAGTTCCTTGTTTTTCAGTGCTGCATAGTATTCCATTGAGTGAATAGACCACAGCTTCTTTATCCATTCATTTGTTGATGGATAGTTGGGTTGTTTTCATCTCTTTGCCATTGTGAACAATGGAGAAATAAACATGGGTAGGCATATATTTGCCTGGGTGGCAGTGCTGGTTTCTTTAAGGTATATTCCAATAGTGGAATTGCTGGGTCAAATGGTATTTCTGTTTGCAACTTTTTGAGAAAGCGCCATACTGACTTCCATAGTGATTGCACCATTTTACACTTCCACCAAAATGGGTGACCGTGGAGGACATTATGCTGAGTGAAATATCTCAGTCACAAAAGGACAAATGCTGTATAATACCACTGTTATAAAACAGGACTGACCTTAGAGTTGGGGGAAAACTAAGCAAAGAGGTATAAATGATGTACACTGCATTGAAAGAGATTAGGGAAAGAACTGCTTAAAAGGAATATATGATTAGGTATTATTTGTATGACAACAGTCCAGAGTAAAAGCTACATAGTAAAGTGGATTGGGGGCCGGGGGAGGGACTTGTACAATGAGAAAAAAAATTTTCCCCCAAAGAGAAAAGTGAACTGGGGGATGGGTTGGGCAGGGAGGAAAATGTGCAACAATCAATGAATGGAAATCCATGTTCTCTATAAACTTTCACTAAAATCTCAATTAAAAAAAAGAAAATATGCTTCTCTTAACACAATCTAAGATTATATTTTATTTTTTGGCAATAACTTTACCTCTTTCACCTACACTCATAGAAAAAATAAACTAAACCACTGTTCTTTTTCCCATCACATTCTTACAGGAACTTTCACATGACTCAGCTTCAGTGGACCAGCACAGAGACTAGCAGAGGAGAGATAGGAAGCTAAATGTCATCTTAATGAAGCCTCTGTACACCAAGGGAACGGATTTGCTGTGGAACTACAATGTTCTTGCCCACATGTGGAACATGGAACACGGAATGCAGGTAGTATGAGAATTCAAAGGTCCTCTGTGGAAATCGAATAAAAGAATGCCTGAAACAAGTTCTCACATAAAGAATAGAAAACATTTTTTGTTCTTGTTGTTATGAACAAGATAGTAAAGTCCAAATATTGCCATGAACCTGAAATTTGCCTAGTTTTTCCTGAAACAATTAAATGGGACTTTTTTGTTCACCACCAAGTATCAAGACAAATGAAAATCCTAATAGTCTGGGATTATTAATGGTGTAGCAGGGAAATAAGGCACATCTAGAAGACTGTATAGAGCTAAAGCTTAAAGAAGAAACGTGTGTGGGTCCCCCTCCCTGGTTTTAATCAATACAACTGGCCTATGCTTTCATGAGTAATAAAACTCAGTTTTAAAGATGAGAGAGATATAAAGCAACCAGAACGGAAGCAGACACAGGGCATGTATTTTCTCTCTCTCTCCCTCCCTCCCTCCCCCTCTCACTCTCCCTCCCTTCTTCTCTCTCTTACACACACACACACACACACACACACACACACACACACACACTCTTTACTTAAAGGAAGCAGCAATGGCACAGTTCATTTTCCCAGTATAGATGCCAGATTGTTTTTTATTTATTTTAGAAATAAACTTACTGTGTGGCAGAAGATTTTGTTTTAATTATCCTTTCCTGTTGTCCCAAATGCATATGTGTGGTGGGTGTGAAAGGAAATTAGTTAGTAATCTGTGGTGGCCTGCTTTTCTTTTTTTGATCCTGGTACCAATCAGAGAAGGAACAGTGGAAGTTGATAGATAATAATAAATTAACTTTGTATTTTTAGCTAGAAATTAAACCAAACAAATAAAAAAGGTGTTTCCCCCTTTTATTTCATAACAGAAATAATGCACTCAGTTTGATAACAACAGTGTACTAGTCATGATATTCACACTCTAAATAATGAATAAGAAATATTAATACTCTGGAAGAGCTGCTGGGTTTGTATAATCCCTAAGAGGTTACTGTTAAATGTTCTAGAATTTCGACTTAGACTTCAGAATGTGTGCTCACTAACACATTAAATATCCATACAGAGCCAAGAAGTGGATGGACACTACTTGGGCAAACACCTGAAGCAAGCCATCTTCTCCTGGGGCACAATTTTCCATTATTAGTTTGGAGAAACAGGTTAGGCGAGAGCAATTTTCCAAGATTTTAAGAACTAGTTCCACCTGCAAGTGTCTTAGTCTCAAGTCAATCAAAATTAGATCTGACTTGGTATTTTTCATTTTCCATTGTCAATCTTACAAGAGCTGAAGGACTTTGCTCTTCGCCATGTTAGCTAAAGCAACTAGGAGTCTTTTTCCAAGCCAGAATGGTTTTGAAGCCTACAGATGAAACAAATGAGGCAACCACATTAAGGAAAATTGAAAACAATGGTAGAACTGTATCCTTGGGTATAATTTGGGCATTTCAGAGAAAGAACATCAGTTACCCTGAATGTCAAGATAGCAACGATTGATGGAGACATGACTATCTTCTTGTTCATCCTAACAATTACCATATACACCTGTCATTCTCTTAGAGGAAATGATGGTGTAGTTGTCTTATGAACACTATATGAGGCTCCTCTACTAAATTATAAGTAATAGTTTTGAGATGTTGACTTTTCACCTTACGGATTATACTGTCACTGTAGACTTTGCATTGAGACTTACACCACACATTCCAGAACTTAAAGTCATAGTACTGTCTCAAATAGAAAAGAAAAAGGAGAAAATTCTATAAACTATTCCAATGCTTAGTCTTTCAGATTTAATTTGAAAATACATATTTCCAGTTACTAACATAAATGTGAGGAGTTTCTCTAGGAAAACATTCCCCCAAATCCTTCTTCCAAAAGCTTCAATTCCTGTATTCTATAGTTTTAATCCATTCTCAGTGTTGGCTCTGAGCCATCTATAGGGATGTTTTCTACACACTGTTGTTGTTGTTGTTATGTGCCGTCGAGTTGCTTGTGACTCATAGCGACCCTATGTACAACAGCCCTAAACTCTGCTCTGTCCTGTGCCAACCTCACTGCCTCTGACACACTCATCCCTATTACCCCAGTCACCAAATCAATCCACCTCATAGAGGGCCTTCCCCTCCTGCGCCTGCCCTCTACCCTCCCAAGCATGATGTCCTTCTCCAAGGACCGGACTCTCCTTACAACATGACCAAAGTATGTCAGACGAAGCCTCAGCACTGGAGGTTGTATATTATGAGATTTTTACAATCCCAGTGTTTCCTTCACTTATTTTTTTTTGCTTGGTTTCATATTAATTGATCAAAATAAAATCATTACAAATTTGACACTTCTAGCAATCAACACCCTTGGTACCAGCAGTCAGAAAATCAAGAGACATATTGCATTGGGCAAGTCTGCTGTCAGGGACCTCTCCAAAATACTGAAGAGCAATGAAATCAGTTTGAAGATTAATAGGTGCCTGATTCAGGCCAGGGTCTTCTCAATCACCTGCTTCAGCTGGACAATGAATAGGGATGACAGAAGAATTGCTGCCTTTGAGTTATGGTGCTGTATAACAGTACTGAATATCCCATGGACTGCCAAAAGTATGAACAAATATATCCTGGAAAGGGTGCAGCCAGCATGCTCCTTGGAGAAAAGGATGTTGAAGTTTCATCTCTCATGCTTTGGACGTGTTGCTAAGATTGTATTCTTTGGAAAGAGACATCATGCTTTGAAGAGTGGAGGGTCAGTGAAAGAGAGGAAGACCCCTCCCCCGCCCCAAGGAGATGGATTGTCACAGTGACTGCAGCAATGGTCTCAAGTGTATTAGAGACAGTGAGGATAGCACAGGATAAGAGAAGACTCAGATCTGTTGTTCGTCAGGTTGCTATGAGCCATACTTGGCCCAATGACATCTAACAACGATAAATGTAGAGCTAGAAGCCCTGGTGGCATAGCAGTTAAGCAATTGGCTATCAATGGAAAGGCCAATGGCTTAAAGTCCTTGAGTCCTTGGAAACTCTATGCCAAAGTTCTACCTTGTTCTTTAAGATCATTACGTATCTTATTAGACTTGATGACAATAATTTTTTTTTTTGCTTTTGCATTTGTAACTTGGAGATACTGGAGGAATCTGTAGTTATATGAATCGAGCTACTTCTTACTTCAGGACTCGAGTGGCCAACAAGAATGACAAAATCTCCACTTACCGTGTGTGCAGCGGCTGACAAGGGTGTCCTCTGCACTGGCGTCCTTCGATGACTACGATTATCCCACAGGACAATCTGGCCTGAGTAAGTCCCACCGACCACCAAGTTGGGATGGAAACGGGCGAAGCAGACGGACATCACTGAGGACTGGAGGCAAAAAGAAAGAGAAAGAGGTGCCAGAGATTTCAGTGTACCATCTAATGGTCAGAGAACTCCAGCAGCACATTGTATAACTCAACACATCCTGGACAATGTGACACCATTTAAACTGGGTGTAAATGCACAGTGAGGAGGAGATTTCATGTACAGATATATGAAGTAAAGGTTGTCCAGAAGTTTCCCTTGAGATTTGAAATCTGAAGTCCTGGTCTTGTCATCAAATAGGGATAAAACCCATGGTTGTTCACCATTGTTTAGTGGTCTGTAAGCGTGGTGGATGGACATTTCCCATTTATCAACAGAACTAATGTCAGTTCTCCATTTACACTTTTACAAGGTGATTCTTTATTTTGAGGGAATAGGCACACCAAGTTATACCATGCATCATGTTGGCAAAGGCAAAGTAACTTTAGCTATGAGGATTTTGAGAGGAAGTTCATTTCCCCGCCTCCTCTAAGTTTGATGCAGACTTCTAGGAAGTATACTGACCTCAGATTGATGCAACTTGCTCTTCCCGAAGTTCCCACCCTTCCCATGGGAATTCTCCCTGATCTTTACCCTGCCCACTTTAGACAATTCTTAATGTTATTCTTTGTCCATTTTAACAAACAGTAGGAAATGAATTTCAGTCCAACTCTGCCATAGTCTTTCAAAGCATCGCAAATGTGGTTTCTGAAATTCCACAAAAGACTACTGGGCACTGTAGTTTATAGGAAATTGTTTAGCTGAGACAGACATGATGCTCTTAAAATCAGACTAGTCAACTGATCTACTGCTGCTAAGAAGCAGATCTGAGGGGTTTTTTGGGGGGCAGTAATTTGCACATTTGTATTAATAAACTGATGTAATTATTTTCTAGAAATCTATTTTACCCCTTTAGTTAAATCCAATGCACAATCGCTGAATGGGTGCTGTAAGTAGAAAGTAATTCTTCCGGGCATTGTGGGAATAGAGGGGTAGTCATTGTCCTCAACAGACTTGTGCTCTGGAAAGGAGAATTATAAACGCATACACAGATGAAAAGAATTAGCCCAGAGAGTGTCTCTGTGTGGTATGAGAAAGAAGCATCTTTTGCATGGACACAGATAAGAGGGCAGGCACAATAATGCTTGGTAACTGGAGAGTCTGGTAACAGGGTTTGCTGTGTTTGTTGTTCTTATCCCTCAAGGGAGCTCTCCGGGCCATGGCCTCCGGGAAGTTGAGCCATGAACCCAAACACCTCTGTGTTATCATGAGATCATGCACCGCAGGTGGTTCTAATCCACCTGGGACTCCTCAGGAGAAAGATGGGAAAATCTCCTCCTGTGCCATACACAGTCTCTAAAACCCTGTGGAAGGGTCAGTTATGAGGCACTTCTGACTCAACAGCACAGTGTTTGAGTTACTTTTGACTTGTCCCTTGGGCTAGGTATGCTTGTGCATGTTACAACCTGGACTCATAGGTAGTAGGACTGAAGGCTACATATGTCATGACTAAATCATAGTCGTATGGCATGTGTGTGTGTGTGTGTGTGTGTGTGTGTGTGTGTGAAGGTAAGAGAGGAGGAGTGTTGAAATGGTCAGATAGAAAGATCTCATAAAGGAAAGTCTACACGTTGACGTCTATATGGATCATTCACAACCATTTATGAGAGGCAAGATAATGGGAAGAAAAGCCTGGAGACATAAAGAAGAGGCTGGTGAACAGCCCCTAGTCAAGTTTGGCTCAGCAAGGCTCTGCCCAGAAGAGGTGGGTAGTAGGAAGTTAGTCTGAAGAAGTAGCCCAGGCTGGACAAGAGAAGGCTTTGAATGACATTCCAACAATTTGATTTTTTTTTTTATTGCCTGTGGACCATAGTGAGAAATCATAATTTTCCAAACAAACTGGTGAGAAGATGAAAAAAATTGTAACTGATACACTAACAAAGTAAAGAAGTGACTGGTGAAAACCCGCCATATGGATATATACATACATATACACATAGTATCTTTCTGATTACTAATCTAAGCTTCCATTTCTAAAAAGTCAGTTCTCCTAGCTGCCAAGGTCTTCCTTGTTAGAAACCATCTCAGATACCCTGAGGTAGAATCAGGAATGCACACTGTATTTTTAGTCATATTTTTCTAGTTTGAATGATTTTCAGTCTCAATTCCTTGAACATGACTCGACAGAGAACATGCACCATGTCTCAATCTGGTTTTCATAAAATTCAAGAATAACTCTCAATAATGATACTGAGGGAGGAAGAAAAGAAAGAAAATAATGCTGGTCAGCTTCTTGTTTTACACATCCCACAGAAATGATTCTTAGTTTTCAATTGATGAAATTCTTATGTTGCTTGAGTTGTGTTGAAACATTTTTTTAAGCTTTAGAAAGACTTAAAAGTAATCAAGTAGTACCAAAAATTGAATTTACTAAAGTTCAAATCAATACGGATAATGGAATGCCATTCAATTATAAAAAATCCAGGATTCAACTTCTTGATTGCTTCTGTGTTTCAGTTAAATCCCAACAAATATCTCTCCAAATCACTGGCACAGTTTGTTGAAAGAGAGACAAGCAAACGATGAAAATAGTTCTACATAATTGAAACATATAGATGGCAATCAACTGCTTCTATTTCTTAGACTCCAACCTCACTAGATGATAATTCTATCCAATACCTACTTGCTCATTTATTAATTCATCCATCCATTTCCTCTCCCTCATTTCTTCACCACATAGCTGCAACAAGTATTAATTAGATCACTGAAAAATATCTGAGTATTAAAAAGCTTTTCATGTCTCAAATTAAAAATTTCATTTATATTTCATTAAAAGTCAGATTAATGATAAAACAAAATAAGAAAACCTCAAACACCAAGATGTCTACCTCCAGTGTTACTGTGCTTTGCTGCAAATGAATAAAACTTCCATTCTCAATTTAGAAAATCAGAAATGGAAGAACTGACATGTGACAAATTAGTCGATTAATTTTTTTAATTGCAAAACATTAGCTGATCAGTAGCTCTACTATCTGTCTGTCAATTTGTTATACTATGGTGATTTGCAGGTTGCCAGGAGGGATAAGTCCTTGGATAAGGATATCATGTTTGGAAGGGTGCAGGGACAGCACAGGAGAGAAAGATCTCAGATGAGAAGGAATAACATGGTAACTGGGACATTGGGATTAGGTTGTCAGAGTCAGTGAGACTGGCTCGGGATAGGGCAGGGTTCAGAGCTGTTGTACTTGGGGTCACTATGAGTCACAGGTGATTTGCTTGCACATAACAACAACATGATCTGGACTGAAGCTCAACATCGAGAAATCAAAAATTCTTACCATTGGGCCAATAGGTAGCATCATGCTAGATGGAGAAGAGATTGAGATTGTTAATAATTTCACCTTGCATGATTCCACAAATAACCTTCTTGACACCAGCACTCAAGAAATAAAAAAGAAATGAATTGCATTGGGAAAATCTGATCCATAGTGTTGAAGAGCAACAATGTTAGCCTAGAGATTAAGGTGTGCTGATCTAAGACACAGTCTTCACAATTACCTGCTATGCACGAAGGAGTTAGACAATGACTAAAGATGATAGAAGAATTGATGCCTTTGAGTTGTGGTGCTGAAGAAGAGTACTGAGCATACATGGACTGCCAATAGGGCAAACAGGCCTGTCCTGGAGAGGGAGAAATCAAGCTGCTTCTTTGAGGCAAGAATTTTGAAGCTCTGTCTCACATACTTTGGGCACATTGCCAGGAGGGCCAATCGTTAAAGAAGGACATCATGCTTGGAAGAGTGAAGGGATGGCGCAGGATAGGAAGATCTTGGATAAGATGGATTAACACAGTGACTGGGGTAATAAGGGCATGTGTGTAGGTGATAGTGAGATTGGCTCAAGATAGGATAAGGTTCAGAGATAATTGTACATAGAGGTTGCTCATAGAACTCATAGTTGAAAGCAACTTGACAGCACGTAACAACAACAATGATACTAGAAGCTATGCCACCAGTATTTCAAATACTAGCAAGGTCACCCATGGTGGACAGGTTTCAGTTGAGCTTTCAAACCAAGATAGACTAAGAAGGCACTTTTAAAATAAGAGAACTCTGAAAATCCTAGACAGAAGGTTGGTGCAAGAGAGGAAGACCCTCAATGAGATAGACTGACACAGTCACTACCACAATGCATTTGAGCATGGCAGAGATCATGAGAATGGCACAGCACAGGAAGATTCCGCTCTGTTGTTCACAGGGTTGTTAAGAGTCATAGTTGACTTGACAGCATCTAAGAACAACAATAGAAATATGTAAACTGGTTACCAGTCACTGTCAGGTTGTTCCTCCTCATGCAACCCCATACTTATCTCAGGAGAATTATGCTCTAGAGGGTTTTCAGTGAAGACTTATCCTAAAGCATCCCTGTGTGCACTCAAACCTCCAACCTTCTAGCTAATAGCCAAGGTTGTTAATAATTAGCAACTCAGTATGTGTACATGTATGTGTGTATAAGTGTATGTATACACATACTTCAAAAACATTTCCTTTTCTAGACTGCAGGGAGATCTGGTGAGGTAGTCCATAGAAGGCTGTGCTGGTTTTCTGGGAGTGTGAACCTACCAATGACTCAGAGAGAAAGGTGGGCAATCTCCTCCTTTGTGATTTATACTGCTGGGGAGTTAATTATGAGTCAGTTCTAACTTGACAGCACATAACAGCAACAACAACAAAATCCTGCTGGAGATATGAGTTTGTTCCAATATGTTGGCAATAAGGGGTTGTTTTGTTTGTTTTTTAGTAACTAGGATAAAAATGTGTTACTTTCTTGAGGACACTGCCTCTTTCTCTCTGTGTGCATGTGTGTGTACATATATAAAGTTTCAGATCTCCAAACTTTACAACACTTGATGACTTGATGCTCCATCCCTCATGTAGAAGTAGCCAGGCAGTATTATCTCAATTATCCAGATGTAAAGTTTAGAATTCAGTCATTTCTCAAGATGGTTTTGGGTACTCTGGTGTAACAGTGGCAAACATTTGCATGGCTGAAGTCTTTCTTCTTCTTGATCTAAATATTTACGCTCCTTTAGACTCATAGGATGTCCCAGACCTACAGCTCTGACAATGTAACCTCTCTTTCAATTAGGAAAGTCCTATCATCCTACCTTGGAGTAAAGGATCTTTGAAAACTCCTTCTACGTCCTTCTGTTTCTACAGTTACTGAGGCAGTCAGTGCTGCCATTGTGGGAAGTACAGTTAGCAAAAGACACAGATTATGAAACGGTCAGTTTCCTCAAGCACAGGGAAGAATTCAAGATACTAAAGAGTTGAACAGAAGATTTCAAAAGGCAGCACGGGATGACAAAGCAAAATATTACAATGAAATGTGCAAGGAGTTGGAGTCGGAAAATCAAAAGGGC
>NW_006399757.1:1411950-1426402 GCF_000299155.1 Elephantulus edwardii | reverse complement strand
GGCACAGGACAGAGCGGAGTTTAGGGCTGTTGTACATAGGGTCGCTATGAGTCGCAGGCGACTCGACGGCACATAACAACAACAACAACACTTGAAAGAAAAAGGCAATTGGGGGTGGGGTGGGGGAGGGAGGTTAAAGAGAACCAGGGCACTACCATAAACTGTCCTGTTTGTGGTGTTGTTGACTTCATTTTAATGATAAATTTTCTCAAGACAATTTCAACGAAAAGCACTATTCAAAATTACTACAGTTGCTTTTAAAATCCTCACTGCTTTCCTAGGCATTCCAAACTGTGTGTGAATTCTATTACTAAATGGTATAATAAAAGCAATGTTAAAATACACAGTTCGTACAAGTTAGACAAACAAAATCATCTGGCCACAAGAAGTTTCCAGATCTTGCTATTCTTGGCTCTGTACAAATAGATAAATGTGTAGATATTTTATGAAGTATTAACTTTTTATCAAAGTTTTGATCTAAAACAATCCCAGTGTTATTTTCCAAAATAATGTATGGTCTTAGAAATTAAAATTTAGTAGTTTAGGGAAATCTGGTGGGCTACTCTGTGGCTGTGCTTCTAACCCCAAAATGGTGTCTTCCTGGCATTTTGAACCCTGTTCCACAGGAGAAAGATGGGCAGTCTCCTCTAGTGCAAGTCACAGTCCTCAAAAACAATTAAAAAAAAAGGAAGAAGAAAGTATATTAAAAAAACAAACAAAAAACCCCACACAACTCACTGTAGGGTCAGCTATGAGTTCTGACTCAATGGCAATAGGTTTTCTGAAGTTATGAGTTGAAAAATAATCATGAAGTTGACAGAATCTTTGGATGTTAACTGTTGAGTCTAAAGAAGCTTTCCTGACACAACAATTGGACCCCATTTAGACAAAGTTAGCTACTTCATTAATGTGACCATACTGTTAGCAAAACCAGGGGCCCAGAAACAGGATAAACTCACATGTGAAAAGCCTGATGTCAAACTGGTGAAGATGACTCACAATATTGCTTCTAAAAGGCCAAATACCACATTTTGATTGTGTACATAATACAGCTCCTTCAAATCGGGACAAGCAATATTTTGAGACCATGTTTTGAAGAATCTGTATCGAGATCCCTGGCAGCCTGGTTACCACCATGAGCAAAGAGAGGTCCTTAAAGAAACCTGGCTAATTTTTAAATCTTGAGCAGACTCTCAGTTTATTGGCCATCCCTGGAAGGCTGCCCACCTTCTCTGCCACATTGTCAGAGGTCCACTTACACATGAGTGGGCACAGCACACAGCGTCCCCCACCCCCATCATCTATTTCAAGAAAAGTCAATTTACTTCAGGCCCTTCACTGAGGGAATTCCACAGAGATGAAAGGGGTGGAGACTCGCCTTCCACATTTCCCTTCATTCACGGAACACCACTGCATCCAATTCAAGCCTGCTCAAACCTCTCTTTAAGTGGCTGTGGGGGCTGTTTTCGATTTTGTAGAGTTAATCCAGGCCAGTTTAGCAACTGTACTTCCCTTTAACCACAGACCCAGATGCCCAGGGCAGACAGCTTTTGGTCACTGCTGGCTGGGAGCTTGGCCCCTGTGCTCACCTTTGATCTGGTTGCTTATGTCCTCCTCTGTGTGGCACTGTGCCCACTCCCAGACTTCACACCCAAGTGGGAGGAAAACGGGGTTCCTGAATTCAAAAGCATCTCTAATTTCAAGTACCATCTCTTCTAGGGAGAGGCTGATTCCCAGAGAGGGAATGGTCATATTGTTGCCATATGCTGTTTAATGCTAGTTGACATTTTATTTGCCTAAAAGCAAATGCTTAACTGTCGGAAGGCTGTGAGGCAGACAGATCAGATGCTTCTGGCTACTACTGAGCAAGTATGCATTTCTGCAAGTGCCTAAGAAACCCACAGTGATATTTCTTTTGTTAATGGCAACGTGTAATTCGAGAACACTGCTGGCGAAAACCTGTCTTCTAGGCAATCACGCAGCACTGAGCATCTGACAATGGCGAAGGTGTTGAGGGGGCAGAGCCAAGTATGAGTCACGAACTAAGCACTTCACTTTAATGGCGATGAAGGGAAAGGCGTCTTATTTCCTTTGGAGCCCTCTCTGCCATAAGTCTACCCCTGGGCACACCCACCATTCTTCCAAAGTCAAGAAGAACCATTCACAGAAAGTTGCAATCCATTTTTAGGGGCAAAGATTGCATTAGCTTGCTCGCTACTTCTTGATTCAGTATGTACTGAGATATCAAATCAGGTGATTCTAAAATCTGAAGCAGTAGTGTGTCAGAAGGAGGGGATGGCACAGGATAGGCCCAGGTTCAGATCTGTTGTTTATAGGGTTGCTAATGGTTGTACTTGATTCGACAGCACCTAACAACAAGTCCATTGTATTATCAGTGTCATTATTTGTAGAATTCTCCAAAATTTTTTTTTATTTAGTGTTTGTTAAGCACTGATGGTCTCATGGTAAGGAGTTGCACTGTCAACCCAAAGGCATGTGGTTTGAATTCAACAGCTATTCCGTGGGAGATAAGAGGGCAATCAACTCCCTCGTGATTCACTCTCTCTGAAACCCACTGAGGAGTCAGCTATGAGTTGGTCCTGACTCAAAGGTACACAAAGATAACAATAAGCACATCATATACATCTCTGTAGGCATCTTATTAGGTGGGTAATATCCCCCATTAAATAATATAATAAGAAGAAGCAAAATGCAGATTTAAACTAAGGCTCGATTTGTTTTGAAGCCAATACAATGAAACTCTGCATCAATGGAATGTAGGTGTAATTTCTCTTTGAGCTGTACAGTCTCTCTCTTAGCTATCTACTTGGACTTTTTGTCCTTCCTAGGGCCGGTGGTCAGACTGAACTATATGCATTCACACATGACAGAGAAGGCTTGCTCTGCCTGTCATAATGGCTTTTGAGGTGAGTCTCTGGTCCGTTTTCAGATGAGCTTCTGCATCTTGTGTCGAGATGACCTGCCTCACCAGTTTCCACAGGTAAGACCATTGCTAATTAGTACCGATTGTGATATTTACCGTGAGACGGACTCTTCCTACTGAGAGCTAGTTGAAACCACGTCATCATTTCATGAAGCCTACTGAAGAGCTAGCAGCTGAGAAAGCTATGGGTCACTCCTGGCAAGTTCTGACATGATCCTCTTTGAAAATGCTTTGTTTTCACTTGGACATTATGCAGCCAAACACAAAATGCCATTTTGGTCAAACTAGTGTTTCTCAAATGAGTGGTTTTTATCTTCTGTACAGTTATGTGACATGTTACTTGTTGTGGGAAAAGAATACCATCCCTGATAGCTATAACAAGCAAAAAATCACATTCCTATTTGGAATTCGGACATGGAACTGGAGATTTTATGAACACAGCCTTTCAGAAGCAGATTGCCAGACCTTTCTTCCAAGGTACCTCTCACTCAACTCATTGCTGAGTTCATTTTCACTCAAGGTGAGCTCCTATTCAATCCCAAAGGTATAATGGCAGGAGAGGGCTCGTTTTTTCATCTGCTGAACCAACAGGGGATTTGAAGTGTCAGAGATGCTTGACCTTTGGGTTACACTTTGATTCAAAGCTAGGACCCATTGATTTGTCATGTGACTTTACATCTGATTACAAAAGTGCCTCTGAGTGGGTCCAAACCACCGATCTTGATGAGCTGGAGAGTGCATAATCATTTGCACCGGTTAGAGAGTGCTGCTTCTTAGTCTGCAAATGCTTCTGAAACCTGTCGACCCCGGGGAACCCTGTTGGTATTTGAAATATCGCTGACATAGCTTCCAGCATCACAGTAACATGTGTGGAGGTTATAGCACTAGAGGGAGATCAACAAGATGGATTGACACAGTGACTATACCAGTGGGCTCTAGCCTATCAGAGCTGGGGGATGGCTGAGGAGAGGGCAAGGCTCATCTCTGTTGCTGACAGGGTCATTATGGGTCATAACAATGCCACATAAAAACAAAAACGAGAGTCCTGGGGAATCTCAACAGATCATTAAAATGCATACCACACACCAACGGTTCAAAGTGCTCGTTATGCAAAATTATTTTTTCTGGACATTCTGACTGAATACTACCTAATCTTGAAAAGAAATTGTCCAAAATGCAAAGCCATACTTAGTAGTAACCTATCAGACTACTAACCAGACAGACAGCAAGACACACAAAGTCTCTCTAGGCCAGGCCCTGTATAAGATATGGCTCATATATTATAGAGCTGTATTAGAGAGCAACTGTTTGTAACTTTAAAAATAGATCTTCTGGTTCACCTTCACAGATAGTAGGAGTCACGTAGAGAAATCAGCACAACAGATTTTAGGTTTTTAAATACACACTTACAGAATGTGAAGACAGCACAGAGAGGTCAGCTGTCTCACATTCCGTTTCCTCTATTGCTTGGATCCTTAGTTCGGATGGTACATTCATAATTTATAAACTGATATGGATACATCATTGTTAACTAAACCAGTAGTAGTGCCTGTGAGTTTATTTCCACTCACCATGACCTCCTGAGTCTCAGAGCAGCACCACACTCCACAGGGTTATTATCAAGGGGTCATTTGTGGGAAGGGGTCACCAGGTCTTTATTCTGAGGTGACTCTGGATGGGCTCAAATCTCTTAACTTTCAGTTAGGAGCCAAGTGCATTAATCATTTGTACCATCTAGAAACTCCATATTTTATAACCTTAGTTTTGACCTAATGTCCTTGTTCTGTTTCAGGAACTCATCCGAGATACATTTACTTGTCACATCTCTCTAGACTCCTTTAGACTGTGACAGCTTCTTAAGTTCCTTCATTTCTGATGACATTGACAGTTTAATGAATATTCATCAGGTATTTCATAGAGTGTCCCTCAACGTACATTTGTTGACTTTTTAACCTCACGATTAAGCTGGGATAACAGACCATTTTAGATCTTAGAAAACATTCTAGCCCCTCCTACCAGCCCTCCCCTTCTCACTCCAGAAAAAGTTGAGACGTTGAAGTATTGGGCTCAATTTTCAGAGAGGAGTATAGCAGTAGTGTTAGGTTTAATTTATTCAGGTCTTCACAAAGTTGTTGATTCCCAGACCTTACAAAGCAAGGTGAGAATATGTCATCATGTTTCTCACTGAAACAGACTTAGGTCAATGACAGATTTTTAGATATAGACCCCTAGATTTCTAAATGCACTTGTTATTCTTATGTACTGTCCAGGACACTACATCTCATAGTGACCCTATGAACAACAAACTGAACCTTGCCCTATACTGAGCCAATCCCATGATTTTCTACATGCTGGCATCCATCATTACAATCACTGTATCACTGTTGAGGGTATTACTTTTTACATCTAACCCTCCATCTATCTATGATGTTTTATCGGAGGACTGAACCCTCTTGATAACATGCCCAAAATATGTGAAACAAAATTTCACTATTCTTGCCTCTAAGGAGAACCTTGGTTTTACTTCCTCCTGGACAGACTTAATTGTTCTTTTGGCAGTCCGTGAGATATTCAGAACTCTTCCTCAACACCACAATTAAAAAGTATTGATTCTTCTTTTGTCATCTTTATTTATTGTCCAACTTTCAGATGTAAAAGAAGAAATGGAAAATACTATGAGTTAGAAAAGGTGAACCTTAGTCTTTAAACTGACATCCTTGCTCTTTAGGACTTTGGAGAAGTTCTTGACCGCAGGTTTTTCCCAATGCCACACAGCTTTTGACTTCTTGATTACTGCTACCATGGGTGTTTATTGTGGATCTAAGACAAATGCCATTGTTGACAATTTTAATCTTTTTCTCCAGCTATGACAATGCTGTCTTCAGGTCCAGTGGTAAGGAGTTGTTTTCATGATGTTGAGATATAATCTATATGGAAGATCATACTCATTGATCTTCTTCATTAAGTGCTTCAAATATTCACTTTCTTCAAGCCTAATTGTGTCATCTAAATAATGCAATTTGATGAATCTTCCTCCAATCATGATACCACATCCTTCTTTGTATGTCCCAGCTTCCCAAAATATTTACTCAGCATGCAGATTGAATAGCTAATCTTTCCCTTTTTTTAGGAAATATGTAACTCAAGTAGCTATGGCTAAATTGGAATAAGGCTGCGGTGTACATGGAAACATAGCTTACTTTATAAGGAAAAAAAAGAGTCAGAAGAGGTGAATATATGGATTGCCTTTATAAGTTCAAAAGCTTTCTGTAAATCAAATGTCAAAATCCTGCTTAATTATTTACAAAAAGGAAGTTGATACTTGGATACAGTGTATACTGGCACCTACTTCTTTGATTTATGTGAGCATAGGCTAGGGAGAACAGATTATTTTATTCAAGAGAGAAGAAAAGAGTTCCAATTTGACAGGAAAGAGTGTAGGCAGCATTAACTCCAGTGCTTGTTAAAACCTGAAGGATTAATGGCATAAAGGACTGGAAGAATTGTGAATGTCTCTAGTTTAGGATCTTCCAAAATGTTTGAGGTTTCAGGGTATGGCTCACCCAGCCACATGAAAGTGACGCTCAGGGGCTCAGCCACACGACTTCTCTAAACCCCAGGCTGGGAGGGGACTGCTCCACTTTTACCATCAAACGTCTTACTTGAAGTGCAGCCACAAATTAAATTTATTTTTATTGAAAAAGTACTAAGTCTTTGCAAATGGGGCAAACATAACATTCAGAAATATGGTTCCTTTCCCCTCCTTTTGGGAAATATGGTCCCTGGTCCCTGCTTTTTTGATATAATAAGCCATGCTTTATTAAAACATTTATGATATAAAAGCCAAGTTTTCAATGTGTGTTACCTTGGCTGTGCAGGAAAGGCAATAATGACCACCAGCTACAGAATACACTCTTCAGTTTCCAGGTATGCTCTTTCACAGGCTTGATAATTAATAGTTGGGTGAGATTCAGAACCGTTGTTCTGGCAGATACCTGGTACAATTGTACCAGGTATCTGTATTATGTTGCATGGCCAATTTCTTTCTTTATTTGGTAGATTCAAGTTCTGTGCTTGAGGATGATGAAAAAGAAAGAAAATATAATCAGGGAATAAGTTTCCTGCTGATGAATCAGATCTACATTCGGAGGAGCCACCCAAAAAGCCATGTGGTATCCCACACAAGATAATTACCAATACGCTGAGGTTAGAAAAGTTAAGAATCTGATCAAGTGTTCCATTGCGCACAGTCCTTCACGTGGCTTCTGAGTTCCTGTGGCGGCTCGGTCAGCTGTGATTATTCAGTCACTCACCGTGTCCAGCTGGGGGATCCGAGGCTGTAGACCACATGGCAAGAGGTTGTCCATCTTTCTCCCGTAGAGCTACTGGGGAATTTAAAGAACCAGAAGGGCTTAGCCTTTGGGATAGCAGCAAGGATGAAGCCGCCAGAGCTCCCTGCCAGCTTATAGGACATGGGATTTAGTTGGATCTTTCTAAATCTAAGAATAAATACTTCTAAAACAGCTGTTTTCCACATTAAAACTGGAGAACACAAGAAATAAAACAAACAGTGAGGTTTTAGGCAGAAAACCGGGTTCAAGTGCTTGACATAAGATGAGTGTAAAACACAGATGTCAACTGATTTCTGTGTCTGACACCCAGTCTCCAATCTTCCCGCCCTCAGTTGTTCTCCACACAGTATTGCTCTCTGTATACTGAGCCCTTTGATGTTTAACAAGAGATCCAAAGACGGAAGGCAACCGAAGAGTGGAGAGGAGCAGAACTTTGATCTGGTGGATCTGTTACTAAACTGAGCCAAAGCCTCTCTCATCACAACATTTCAAGATTCTTGGAAAACAAATAGATTAACAGAAAATCATGTTTCTGAGTGATGAATCTGTACTAGTTTTTAAAGTCAGACTGAATAATAAACTATGCTGCCCATTGAATGAGTGGGTCCTGGTGCTAAAGGTAAAGGTATACCTGATGCAACCAATGGTATTTTAAATTGCTTCCTATGTCTGTTAAAGATGGACAGTTCTTCAGTAAGACTGGGTAAGAATCGGTGTTACTGAATTGTGGTGCTGATGTAGAACATCGAATATACCATGGAATGCTAAGAGAACAAACAAATCTATGTCAGGCAGAATATACCTTAGAAAGGAGGGTGACATGACCTCATCTCACATACTTTGGGCACATCTTATCAGGAGGGGTCAGTCCTTGGAAAAGGACATTAGGATTAAAAAATAAAGTCACTGAAGTAAAGGACACTCAATGAGAACAACTGGAACTATAGTAATGGACTTATGTGCAGCCGGGATAGTGAGCCTGGTATGAGACTGGGCAGTGTTTGACTCTGCTGTACCTAAGGTCACTGTGAAGAGGAATCTACTTTAGGGTATCTATCAACAGCAGTGCTGGTCACCTAGAATTAATATAACACTAACATTTTAAATTCATATGCTGGAGTATATACAATAAATATCATTAATCGAGTGGAGTGGAACATTTTGCTTTTTGAAGGTCTAAGAAAACATGAAGACAGTATTTTCCTAAAAGTAAGAAAATATTTTACTTAAAAAGTGGACTCATTTTGAAAAGAATTTGTTTCTGTGCACAGACTTGTGATGATAGCCCCTTTATCTTTGAAACCTGTAATGACTCCTGAGATAAACAAGGGCCCAAGTGCCATTCTCCACGGGCTGAAAAAATGAAAAGTATCCAGTGTTCCTGGGGAACTGGGAATAACATGAAACCAGAGAGTGAAGAGTTAAGAATAACTTCTCAGCCTGCTAATGAACTCCATCTTGTCATGGTGAGACCACCCTCCTTTTAAGTAGAGGTAATTTAATATGCATCTAACTCAGTTGTGCTTGGACTTGATCCAATATAAGAGAATCAGTGTGATAAATCATAATGAATTGTCTGCAGTAATTCAAAGTG
The DNA here is from genome assembly GCF_000299155.1 of Elephantulus edwardii. Classification (NCBI taxonomy): domain Eukaryota; kingdom Metazoa; phylum Chordata; class Mammalia; order Macroscelidea; family Macroscelididae; genus Elephantulus; species Elephantulus edwardii. Next base: position 1,417,512 of record NW_006399757.1, on the reverse strand, counting down.
ACTATAACAGACCTGAAAAACAAGATCCTAAGCTTGATTTTCCACCTTCTTTGCGATATTTTCCTTCTTATTCTTGTTAGACCACTGTGCATCGTGAAAACCTTTCTTATAGCTCTCACACAACTGCGAGATACGTATGTGGAGACTCATTTCCTCAGACTCACAGACATCCATTATCTCTATTAAATCAGGCCTCACATTTGAAAATGAAACCAACAGTGAGACCAATGAGGTCCCTTTAGTTTCCAAAGGGCACCTTCACATGCTAATTTCCCTTCCCAATGTAGCAACCAAAGTTCACACATAGTGCTGGGAGGTCTCTCACTCCCTCATTACATCCAGTAAAGCTACAGTAGGTTCATAGCTGACTCTCCATCTCACAGCTGACCCTCCATTGTTGTTATGGTTGTTATGTGTCATCGAGTTGCTTCCAACTCATAGCAACCTATGTGCAATAGCCTTAAACTCTGCTCTATCTTGTGCCAATCTTGTCTCTGACACACCAACCACATTCCCCCAGTCTCTAAATCAATTCATCTCATTGAGGGTCTTCCTCTATTTCTCTGTCCCTCTACCCTTCCAAGCATGATTCCCTCTTCAAGGACTGGTCCCTCCTTGCAACATGCCCAAAGTATGTCAGATGAGGCCTCAGCATCCTTGCCTCCAAGGAACAGTTTGGTTTTACTCTCTCCATGATGAATCTGTTTGTTCTTCTGGCAATCCATGGTATATTCAACACTCTTTCTATTATCCCTAGTCATTGTCCAGTTCTCTGATGCATAGCAAGCAATTGTGAAGACTATGGCCTGGACCAGGTGCCCCTTAGTCTCCATACAATTGCCGCTATTCTGCAGTACTCTAGAGTGGTCTCTGACAGCCAACTTTCCCAATGCAATTCATCTTTTAATTTCCTGCCTGTTGGTACCAAGAGTGTTGACTGTGGAGCCAAGAAAACTAAAGCTGTTTAAAATCTCAATCTCTTTATAATCCATCATGATGCTGCCAATTGGCCCAGTGGTGATAATCTTTGCTTTCTTGGTGTTGAGCTTCAATCCTTATTTAAGGCTTCAGTCCTTGACCTTCTGCAGCAAGCACTCCAGGTCCTCCTCAGTTTCAGCAACCAGGGTTGTGGCATCTGCATAATGTAGATTGCTGATGATTCTTCTTCCAATCTTGATGCCACATTTCTCCTCATAGAGCCCAGCCTCCCGGATAATCTGTTCTTCATACAGATTGAAAAGATATGGAAATAGGACACATCCTTTGCACATACCCTTCCCAATTTTGAATCATGCAGTATTTTCTTGCTCTGTTCTGATGACTGCCTCCTGGTCCTAGAATAGAGGCTGTAAATCATGGGAAAGGAGATAACCTATTTTTCTTCTATGGAACTGCTGGTGGACTCAAACTTTCGGCCTTTGCGTTGGCAGCACAACTCCTTACCTACTAGGCCACTGGAGCTCCCTTGAAGTAGACCTGCCTGCTTTTTATTTAAGATCCTGAAAAAGTGGCTGGATTCAGGGAGCTCAGGTCTCAGACTGAGACAGAGACTGGAGAATGGAACAGAAAGAGCAGCTTTCAGCAGATTCTGTGCAAACAGTTGATCGAGTATTCATGTGAATTACCCCTTCAGTAATAAAATCCACCGCCCTAGGAGAAAGGCAACCTGCATTCCACTTCATGGCTTTAGGTAATTCCAGCACTTCCAAATGTGAAAGAGGGGCTGTTACTCTATGGAAGACTCTTGATAAATTAAAAATGTCAGATTGATGAGAAGCTATTTCATGTTCTCGTTAAATGATTCATCTTTAAGGTCACATAAGAAGTTTGTGAGGGAGAGACAGAAGGGGAATTTTCTTTTTTCAATTCAGATTGCAGTGAAAAGATTCATAAAGTGCAGATCAACACTGCCATGGGGAAAACATGATACTTCTATTGGACTCTCTTTTTTGGAAAACAGTTAAATCACATTGGTCTTATAAGTTTTATGAGAGCAGGAGATATGTTCTCCTTACCTCAGTGCTGTCCTTTGTGTCTATGACAGACAGTCCCTGGGATGTGACTATAGATGTTTGTGTGGGTTCGCTTTTGCTGCTGTAATAAATGTCACAGCTTCAGTGGCTTAAATACCACAAATCTATTTTCTTATGGTTTTGAAGTCCATGATAGCCTTGCTGTGCTAAAAGTAAGGTTTAGGAAGAGCTGAATTTGTGGAGGTTGTAAGAATCTATTTCCTTGCCTTCCTTCCAGCGTAAGGTGGGTCCCTTCCATGTTAAAAGCTAAAAATGGTTAATAAAGTCTATTTCCATTGTCTCATTTTCTTCTTCAGCCTGACTCAGCTGTCTCCTTCTCTCACTTAAGTTTACCCTGTGACTAAAATGGCCTACTTGGGTAATCCAAAATAATCTTTTGATCTCAAAATTTTAACACAATCACATCTGCAAAATCCCTTTTTACCAGTAAGGCAGTACCATCTTAGGTTCCCAGGATTTAGAACATGGATATTTTTGAGGGACCATTGCTATGCCTGCCACAGTACTCCATAAATATCTAATACATGTGCAAATATTTTTAACAAATGCCAAATTAAGTACTTTGAATTATTTGTAAGATTAGCTGATTACCATAGTCCATCTCTAGCCAAAGTATGGGTCATATGTGCCCTATACATACCTGATCCCTCCTAGACTCTCTTCTTGTCTTTTAGACTTTTATTTACCAGATCCTGTGTTTATGCCTTAAAATTGCACTTTGGTTTCACATTTTCTTTTACCTTGTAGACTGACTATAATCTGCTCTGACAAATTTCCCTAAGCTGGTAAAGTGAATTAACTGCTTACTGTCACATAGAAACAGAGATCATCCAGAATAGAGATTTAAAACCTCTTCCTACTTCCCTTGGACCCCATCTCACACTAAAGTCCTCTCTCCAGTTACCACTTCACACAGACTAATCAGTAAGTTGTACTGTTGTTGTTGTTGTTGTTAGGTGTCATAGAGTAGGAGTCCTAGCAACGTTATGAGATAGCGTATTTCAAAGTCACGACTGAAGACATACACAGCATACTAGAATCCTACCGGTGAAACATAACTTCCATTAGCAACCTCTGAGCCATGGTGTTTTCCCTGTAAAATAGACTTTTGAACCTAAGGCACATTCACCATTAAATAACTTTGCCTTTTACTATCCTAGCAAATAAGATCCATATATTTTTTTGTGAGAACTTTTTCACAGTTGTCTTTGTGGCTTTAAAAAAATATAATCAACAAGCTACCTTCAACTATCACCCAATCCACCACCTCTCCATGAAGGTAAAGCTTCAGGACAGTTCAGATAAGAAGGTGAAATGGTTTTGTTGATGGCACAAAACTGTGTTATTTTTATGACTAAACTATCGTGATTTCATGGGTTGATTTTCTGAAGTAGGTTGTCAGGACTTTCTTCCTTGTCTACCTTGGTCTGGAAGCCCCACTGAGATTGATTCAGTTCCAGAGCAACACAGAGGCCTCTACTGACAAATGAGTGGTGGTGGTTGCATAGGAGGTGCACTAGTCAGGAATCAAACAAAGATGGAATTCTACCTCTAAAGCACTATTGCCTCCATAAAGACCTTTAGTGTTGGACATTTAATATTTTCATTTTTAAGTTTTCCATTTGTTATGGAGCAGTTGAAATTTTATGACTGTTAGGCTATGCTACTTGGGCAAGCTACGAGTTTCCTATCAAAATAATTAAATGAATAACATCATTAATTATAACATTTAGGAAGATATGACAAACTATAATGTTTGTCTAAATGCTAGATCTATGTGTTGTTGTTATTGTTGTTGTATACCAGAGAGTCGGAACCAACCCATAGCCGACCCTCCAGAGTGTTTTCAGAGGCAGTTAATCACAAGGGAGAAGATTGTCCATCCTTCTCCTGCAGAACAGCTTCTCGCCACTAGGTCTCCAAGGAACAGCCCTTCTAACAACACTGGATGTGTGAAGCCTCACCATTTTGGCTCTAAAGAGCACTCCAAGCTGAACCCTATCTAAGACACATTTATTTGTCCTTGTGGCAGTCCATAGGATGCTCACTGCTCTTCTCCAACACACCTCAAAAGCCTCAATTCTTCTTCTTCTGTCATCCCTATTCATTGTTCAGTTCTCAGATGCATGGCAAGTTATCAGAAAAATAATGGCCTGAATCAGACACACTTTATTCCTCAAACTGACATTATTAATCTTCAATAATTTGCAGAGGTCCCTATTTGCAGACTTTTCCAGTGTAATATGTCTCCTGATTTCCTCACTGCTGGTACCAAGGGTGTTAATTGTGGATCCAAGTAAGAGAAAGTTGTTGATAGTTACAATCTTTTCTCTAGCCATCATGATGTTGCCTATAGGCCCAGCAGTAAGATTCTTTGTTTTCCTGACACTGAGATGCAATCCATATTGAAGGCTGCATTCCTTAATCCTTTGCAACAAATGAATCAAGTTCTCCTTATTTTTAGCAAGCAGGTTTTGCCATCTATCTAACAAAGGTTATTGATGAGTCTCACTCTGATCCTGATGGCACATTCCTCTTCATTAAGTCAGCTTCTCAAATCATGTGGTCAACATACAAGTTAAATAGCTATGGAGAGAGAATACAACTCTGATGCCTTCTCTCTGTAATTTTAAGCCATGTAATGTTACCCTGCTTTGTTTGCATAATAGCCTCCTGGTCTAGGTATAGGTTCCACATAAGCATAATTAAGTGCTCTGGGATTCTCATTCTTCTCAATGTTAGCCATAACTTGTTATGCTCTACACAGTCAAATGCCTTTGCATTGTCAATAAGGCACAAATAGACATTCTTCTGATATTCTTTACTTTAATCCACAATCCATCTGACATCAGAAATGATATTCCTAGTTCCACAGCCTCTTCTAAATCCTGTTTGAACTTCTGGAAGTTCCCTATCTATGTACTGTTCTAGCTGTTTTTGAATGATCTTCAGAAGTATCTTGCTTGCATGTGATATTAATGATATTGCTTGATAGTTTCCTCATTCTATTGTATCACCTTTCTTGGGAATGGGAATAAATAAGGGTCTCTTCCAGTAGCTGTCCTCCAAATTTCCTGGAATAGACTGATGACTTCTTCCAGGCCTGCATCTGTTAGCTGAAACAAGTCAATTGGTATCCCACCGAATCCTGGGCCTTAATTTTTGCCAATGCCTTCAATGCAGCTTCTACTTCTTCCTTCATTACTACTGGCTCCTGCTCATATGGTAGTTTCTGAAATTTTTCAGTGTCAGTCAGTTCTTTTTGGTACAGTGATTCTGCATATTCCCTCCATCTTCTTTTGATATTTTCTGGGTCATTCAATATATTGCTCATGTTGTTGTTATGTGGCGTCGACCCTGCTCTATCCTGCGCCAACCGCACTGCCTCTGGCACACCCATCCCGATTACCCCAGTCACCGAGTCAATCCATCTCATAGAGGGTCTTCCCCGCCTGCGCCATCCCTCCACCCTCCCAAGCATGATGTCCCTCTCCAAGGACCCGTCCCTCCTGGCAACATGTCCAAAGTA
>NW_006399757.1:1391206-1408807 GCF_000299155.1 Elephantulus edwardii | reverse complement strand
AGCTTAAGATACAAGCTGTCAGATCATGGGTTGGACAATGGAAGATATTTTCTGAAAGGACTTGGCAGATGGGAAGGATTATCCTGGTGGAGGGTAGAGCTGGGAAGTAAGTGGGTCAAGGCACTGGGCTAAGGGTGGGGTCAACCCTGTAACTAATGCTTAACTCCACAATAAGGGATCTATCTTTCACTGCTCCACAAATTGCTTGTCAGATATTCCTCTAAATCTGAACATTCAGATTAAGACAGACTAGGAAGAAGGATTGGCCACCCACTTCTGAAATAGCAGGCCTCTGAAAACCCTATGCACAACAGAACACATGCAGACTAACAGAAAGGGCAACCTAGGTAGCAATATCAAGTATGGAAATACAAACGAGGAGGAACAATTGTAAGCAGACCCTAGTGATTGGAACATGGAATGTGAGAGCCATGAATATAGGAAAATCAGAAATTGTTACGAAAGAAATGGAACGCATAAACATTGACATATTAGGCACTGGGGAGATGAGATGGACTGGCATGGGGCATTTTGAGTCAGTATATTGCTCATAATCATATTTTAATATTGCAATTTTAGGTATAAATTTGTTTCTCAGTTCTCTCAGGTTGAGAAACGCGGAACAAGTTCTTCTCTTTGAATTCTTCTATTCCAGCTCTCTGTTCCATTATGATCTTGTTTCCCCTTTGTTTTGGCTTTTCCACATTCTAGTCAAATTTTGAGTCTCTTCTGACATACATTTCAGTTTTTTCTTTCTCTTCTGTCTTTGTAATGACATTTTGCTTTCTTCATGGATGATATCCTTGATATCATCCCACAACACATCCAGTCTTTAATCATTGGTGTTTAATGATTGAAATTTATTCTTACTATGATTTTGAAATTCAGATGGAATAGACCAAATATCCTATCTTGGTTCTCATGGACTTATTTTCATTTTCTTTGGCCTCAAATTTGAACTTACACATAAGTAATTGATGGCCTCCCCCTAGACTAGTTATGACTGCCAATATTAAGCTTCTCCAAGGATTCCTTCCACAGATATAGTCAATCTGATTCCCCTGTAGTCCATCAGGTGAGGGTTATGTGTAAAGTGACCATTTTAAGTGCCTTTTAAGAAAGGTATTTGCAATGAATAAATTACCAATCATCCAATCATTTTCTTTCCAGCTTCGTTTCTATCACCAAGCTCATATTTTTCCAACCACTACTCCTTCTCTTTTCCAACTTTTGCATTTCAGTCACCAGTTATAATTAACACAGCCTGATTGCATGTTTGGTCAATTTCAGACTACAAGATTTGGTAAAAATTCTCAATTTTCTTTGGATTTAGACATATAAGCATATATTTGAATAACAGTCACATGAGCAGGTCTTTCTTGTATGTGTATGGTAATATGCTAATACTCACAACATTGTATTTCAGGATGGATCTTGAAATTGCTTTTCTGACTATGAATGCAATGCCATTTTCATTCCCAGCTTAGTATACCATATGATTATCTGATTTAAAGTAGCCAAAGCTAGTACGTCTCATCTCACTAATGCCTAGTGCATCAACATTCATGCATTCCATTTCCTTTTTCACTAGTTCTAGTTTTCTAACATTCAAGGTATGTACATTCCATGCTCCAATTGTTAAACAATGTTTGTCATTATTTTTCCTCATTTCAACTGATTTCCAATCTGGGCTCCACTAATACACTACTATAACTATATAGGTTCCTCTCCTGTTCATAGGGTTTTCAGAAGCCTGTTAAATATATAAGTCTGTTATTTAAATATATGTTGATAGAAAGAGATAAATATTGAGAATGACATTGATATGAAATGGCACTTGAGCTTTCTATATAGTGCTCTTTGAAAACTGACAATGATAACATATTAATGAAAAAGCCTATAGATTTACTTACTGATTACTTGAAGAACAATAACATGCACATGGAAAGGTCTGGTGGCTTAGTGGTAAAGAGTTGTGCTGCCAACCTAAAGGCATGAGGTTCGAATCCATCAACTTCTCAATGTGTGAAGTATGGGAAATCTTCTCCCATGCATTTCACTGCCTCTGGAAATCCTCTGGAGGGTCAGGTATGAGTGAGCTCCAAATTGACAGTACATAACAACAATAACAACAGTATGTGCACATACTAACTTCCTACCCAGGTGCTTATATAGTAGCACAGCACATAATTTCTTTTGGGAGAGTGTGAAATTCTAGAGAAAATCTAGTTCAAAGAAGAGCAAATCTCTACTATGATCTAGTCATTGTTCCTTATTTAATTCTATGTCCTTCATTAAGACCAAAAAATAGAGCAAATTCAAGGTACAGTGGAGAAAGTTTTACCTTGTCCTTATTTGTCAGATTAAATACAAAGTTGACAAAAATGATCAAGAGAATATTTTTTAAAAACTGCTTTCCCTCAAGGCAATCTGACCAGAAAGTCAATAGGTGATTAAGAACTTGAATAATTACCTTAGTTTTTCACTCCTCTTTGAACCACAGATAAGTTGCCACCCATCACCCATTTAGCAGACCTTTAAAACACCTTCATAGTGGCATGACTACCTGATCCCAATCATCTGGTAATGTAAACTTCCCTTATGCATGTTCCTTATACAGATATTCAGCTTTGTGGAAACAGTCATGGTGTCAGATTTTGAACTCCACGTTGTATTTGTAGAATAATAAAAATACAACTACAAAGGTAAAGTTTCACGTATGATTCTGATTTAGGTAGATTGAATTTAATGATATGACTGGTGAGTTGCCACTGATTCTTTCATGTCTTGAACCATTCTATATCCGTGCTCTCCCTCTACCCACAAAATTGTTCAGAGGCTGACACTGGTCAGTCTCTCCCTCAGAGCAGTATCTCCCACACCAACGGCAAATGCTCACTTGTCTAAACAGAAACTGACTTTATTGGTTTCATTCCACAGCAAAGATGAAGAAAGCAAAGCTTCTAGTTTTCCCTGCTAATAGGAAACAGCTATAGGAATACCTGTGGTTCACCAGCCATCCCCAAACCATTTGCAGGATCTTGAGGTAGGAGGTAGGTATTCTCCATGTGAGGTCGTCTCCCTCCTGATGTGAGCTAGTTCAGACTTTCCATAGGATCTTTTCACAAGCAAATCTAACTCTCCCCTTCTCTACCTAACTCCCACACTCAGTGTTAAGTCAGGTGATGCCCTGGTGGGTGAGTAAACTGTGCTTTAACCATGCAGCTGTGTGGCTCATATGCCATCTTAGATCACTCACACTTGCTTTTGTAATAAAGTTGTTGTTGCTGTGTTGAGATTGCCCACCTTTCTCCCGTGGAGTTCCTGGTGGACATGAACCACGTGCCTTTGGGATTGCAGCACAACTTCTTACCATTAGGCCACCAGAGCTCCTGTAATAAGGTAAGGATAAATTCTTTAAAGGCAGGGAACCTAGTATATCTGCCATTGTGGCCTCAGCACCTGCACCATGCTGTGGCTGTTGAGTGGGTGCAGTTGTGCTGATCAAACAATTTCAACTCATAGCGACCCCATTTGACAGAATACAAGTGCCCTACAGGATTATCTTAGTGGTAATATTTTCTGCAGGAGATCCTCCGATGAACTTAAGCCACCAACCTTTCGGTTAGCAGCCAAGTTCTTAGTCTTTCATTGGATCACAAGAGATCTTTTAGCTCAGTGCAAACAACACGAAATACCTATTGAATTTATATTATCAGTAAATTCATTTAAAAAAGAAGTCTTACCTGGTGTGAGGTCAAGGCCATAGAATTGTCAATTTGAAAGAAAATTAAATAGGCTTGAGTGTAAGCAATGTTCAGCTAGACAGTGGGTTAGTTAATATGGTCAGTGCATTTGCATAATGGTGTTCCTGATAAAAGACCCTTTAATGATGAAAATAAAATGATTTGCACTCAACCATTAATCTAAAGGGTTGGCAGTTCAAACCTGCCCAGCAGTGCCATGGAAGAAATACCTGGCAATATGCTTGTAGAACGTTTTTTGTTTTGTTAGTTGCCAGTGTGTTAATCAAACACCCTGGGGTGTTAGATGTTGCAGAGGGTAAATGCTGCATAGAGATTTATTGTTAGCACAGGATAGAGCAGGGTTCAGGGCTATTGTACACAGGGTCGCTACGAGTCTTAAGTGACTCAACAGCACACAACAACAACAACAACAATCTTAACAGAAAATTAACAAAGATAGCCAGGACTTTTCTCCCACAACCCTTCTGGGTGGGCTTGAAAGAACCATCTTTGTCCATAAACCATTTTCACCACATCAGAGCTATAAGATCACAACCAAAAGGCCTCTACGAAGCAGTTCTATTCTGTAACATTTGGGGTCATCATGAGCAGAAGTTGACTAGGCCTATTGACTAAGTCCAAGGAATTAATTCAGGGAGCCCAGATGGCCTAGTGGTAAGAAGCTGTGATGCAATCTCAAAGGTACACAGTTCAAATCTACCAGCTGCTCGGCACGAAAAGGACTGGCAATTCCCTCTCATATGATTTACTGCCTCTGAAAACCCACTGTAAGATTAGTGATGGGTCAGTTTTGACTCACCTGCACATATCAATAACAATAGCGAATTGAGTAGGCATCAAGTTTGGGTTGCTACTGATAAAATATGAAGTTGATATTTATTAGAAACATCAGAAGATAGTGAAGTACCAGAGTGTATTATTTAGGCTTACCCACTGTATGGACAGAAAATTATTCTGCTCCCTTTGCTATAAAGTATACCGTCATCCAATCACCTTCATTTGTAGAAATCACTGTGCTGTTCAAGGACTAGACTGCCATAGGCAGTGAGGGTGCCTGGACAATGGACATGAAGATGGTGATGAAGCTCATCCTGGAGCTCAGTAAGACCAGACTGGGCTGCCTGGTGAGGGCAGAGCAGAGGAGAGAAACTATTCTGGGGCAAGCTGCCTGGATCTTCACAGGACTCACTAGAACTTCTTCTTTAACACTCTTGCAAACCTCTTCAGTAATTGCACCCCTCCAAAAAGTGGCAAAATTTGAAGAGCCTATATAGGATATGAACCAGAGAAATTGAAAACCAGTCTAGTAGGGAGATGCACTCAAAGGCAGTGTCTATCAAGTATTTGAAGCCACCAGCAGCTCCATGAGAGCAATATGGACAATCTCATCCCATGAGATTTATAGCCTCTGAAAACCCACTGAAGAGGCAGCTGTGGTTCGATTCCAATTCATCATGGCCTCAGCGCAATGTGCGCTGTGGGAATGAATGAGTGTGTGAGTGTGGCCTAGGAAATGCTGGCTATGATGGTAAGCTTTAAATTGCATCAATTAGCTAGTTAGCTCATTAGAAATAGGGAAACTAACTTTGACATGAAGAACACAATATTGTGTTAGTTTATAGAATATTTAAGAGACTCAATGACACCTAACAACAAGGCTTTGCTATTTCATTTTTCAAATATCTTGTACCTTCACATTGTGAAGCAATCCCATGAATAGAAAAAAAACTATAAAGGGTTAATCTTTCCAAGGTGGGGAACACACTTAAACCTAGAATTCCGAGAGAATCCAGCCTTCTCTGCAGGCTTTATAAATAACAGCAATTGGTGACTGATGTTCCTAACCATTTAGTTAGTCTTCTGTTGATGAAAAATCAAAATAGGGGATTATTACTTTGACAAAGAATGTTTAGACATCTCAATGACATGATCACTATATGAAATAGAATTGAAATTGTCTCAGTTAAACACTGACTTTGACAGTTAGTAAAATCAGTTAATTTGCTGCTAGGGAAAGTATTTTAATAATTTTAACCACTTTTTCGATTATATCAACTGTTTAAGATGAAGTACAATGGAGAATCAAAATCATTTTTGTGAATTGAGCTCTATTGAAAAAAAATTGCTTTCCATTCTTTAATAAGGATATCAGTGGACAAGCTTTTGGGTCTCTTTTCCTTGGATTTCTCATCTTTCTCTCCTTTTCCTTTCTTACTCTGCTCAAAGAAAACCTTGCTCATGAAAGCAGATTCCAGCTAATGATCCCCTTCCCTCGGCTCGCTCCCATTTTCTTTCATTCACATTCCCAACTTTGCATCTCTCTTCTCATTTTCCTTTTTTCTTTCCGGGGAATGACCACCTCAAAGGATTAATTCAGAACAGGCAGCAGAAAATGGTAACAAGAGTGGGCAAATCAGGATGTGGATTTAGAATCAAGAGGTATGTTAAAGGAGGGGAGTTTCTCAAATTAAACATATGTTAAGAATATGGGTTTGTTGTTCATGGCATACCTGCCGCCTGTGATCCCACCCTGGAAGGAACAGCCTTCAAGGGCAGAGCATTCCCCATACATAGAGCAGCCTCAGCGTATATGGATCTCAGTGGTCCCGAGAGCTTCCTTTCCTCTCCTCTGAAGTCACTGGTGGGACACAGGTGGCAGTAAACAAGCTGAACTAGTGAAATGGATAGTGGCTCCGTAGACTCAGGCCCCAAGGATATAGAGAATGAATCTGGTCTTGGCATTTATCCCATACTTTGTTTAAACTAATGTTGCATCATCTGTTTTACTTTGATATACGTGAGCTAGTCAGTAAGGATTCCCTGATGTTGAAATATTGCAGTGCAGGGGCTTAAATAGTTTTTCTTTGGGGCTATCTGCTATCAACTAAAGGGTACTGAGAGCTGTGATGGGGAGGAACACATGAAAAGCTTCACCTTCGTTTTGCACTTTTCTTCTTCCACGTGGATCATTTACTGCAGCTCTGCGCTCTCCCAGACATTATGGATATGACTCAGTCACCTTATGGGCTTCCAGAAGAATGAAGAGATTTGTCTGGAAGAAGCAAGGATGAAGGGACTTTGACTCATATATTTCGGATTTGTTTTCATGAGGAACTAGTCCTTGGAGAAAGACATCATGCTTGGAAAAGTTGAGGGTCAGTGAAAAACAAGAAGGATGGAATGAGATGGACTGGCACAGAGACTGTCAGGATGGGCTTAATTAAGCACAGCAAAGAGTCTGAAGATAGCACTGACTTGGTAACACCCAGCACTCTAACAAACACAGGCGCCCTGCTGGCGTCATTGATTCCGTGCTGGGGTGATAGCAAAAAGGCCTGAAATGTGAACCCACCAGCTATTACTCCAGAGGAGAAAGATGGACAGTCTCAGTTTGAAATGTTAGGATTCAAAGCCTTGAAAACAAGAGGGAAGTTTGCCACGAGTCAAATCAACGTGACGGCAGTGCAGATTGTGTAGCTCACGGAAGGTTTACAGTAGGAACTGCTGTAGAAGAATTGTGCATTACTGACTTCATTACTTAAGATGTTGTTGTTGTGTACCATAGAGTCGGATTCAACCCATAGCTGACCCTCTGGTGGGTTTTCAGAAGCAGTAAATCACACAAGAGGAGATGGCCCATCCTTCTCTCATGGAGCAGCTGGTGGCCTTAAACCATGTGCCCTTGGAATTGCAACACAGCTTGTTGCCAGTAGGCCACCAGAGCTCCCTATCTTTCTCTATTTTCAGGAGCTCTGGTGGCCTCATCTGTAGAGACTTTCTCTCCTGACCCAAAGACAGAGCCTCTGGCACTTTGGATTTGCCATTGGCTCCCCTTAAGAGAAAGTTGGGCAATCTCCGCCCTTGTGATTTCCAGCCTCTAAAAACCCAACAGAGGGTAAGCTATTAGTAGCTCTGCCTCGACAGCAATGACTATTTCTGTTTTAGAAAGGTGGGGTTTTTTTAAATGAAAAATAATCTGAGGAATATAATAATGTAATATTATTTATGGCTTAAATGAACCCCACTGATAATCACAAGAATTCTTGTGTACCTCCAAGTTACTGTCAGGTGCCATTGAGTTGACTATCATTCATAGGACTCTATAAACAGCAGATCTGTATGTGCCCTACCCTGTGCCAATCTCATCCTATCTGACAACACTTGGATTTATCATTATAGTCACTGCATCAATACATTTTGTTGAACACCTTCATCTTTTGTTTTTTGTATCTTCATCTTTTTTTTTTTTTTAAATCTGTTTTATTTCTTTATTTCTTCCCTTGTTGTGTACCGTCGATTCGGATCTGATTGGCACAGGTGATTGCTCCTCCTCCAGAGAAGCATCAGGTATCTTCCTGTCTTTCGCTGACCTTCTATCTTTCCAAGCATGATGTCCTTGTCTAAGGACTAGCCCCTCTGAACAATATGCCCAAAATATATGAACCAAAACTTCCCTCTGCTTGCCTCTGAGAAGCACTCTGGCTTCACCTTCTCCAAGACTTATCTATTTGGTTGTTTTGGCAGTCCATGGGATTTTATGCACTCTTCTTGAACACCACAGTTCAAAGGCATCAGTTCTTCTTCTGTCATCCAGACTCATTGTCCAGCTTTCATGCACAGCAAGTGGTTGAAGAGACAGGAACTTTTTACTTTCTAAAATTTAAATGCATCAAGCCTTTATGAGCACTCATTTATAAACTGTTGTGTTGTTTTTGTGTGCTGTCGAGTTAGACCCTTAGTTGTCTGGGTCAGTGGCTTTTCTAAGATAGTCAGTCACATGAGAGGAGGTTGCCCATCCTTCTCCTAGAGGTGGATTTGAACTGCATGCCTTTGGGATTGTAGGGCAGCTTCTTACCACTAGGACCACCAGAGCTTCCTATTTACAAACTAGAATATACAAACAAAAACTGTTTTCCATTCTTCATTAAAGCAGGTAGGCCTCTATTGTTCGGTTACTGGTTCAAATGATCACTTAATTGTGATATTAATAAGGTGTCTTTTCTGTAATAATATATTAGGAGAGAACTGATCTCTGAAAACTCACATTTATACAAAGGATAGTTTGGATGGGGAGAATTTAGAACCAAATCTAATTGGAAAACTGGGTTTCTTCCTCCACCTCCCAATTTAGGATGCTTTCTAGAATTTGACTGAAATGGGGAGAACATATTGCTACGTGCTTCTAAAGGCAGGAGATCTATATTATGCTTATTTTAGCAGCTTTAAATACACAGAGAAGCTAATCCAGGGAAATCTAGTCCCATTATACAAGAAATCCAGCCAAGTCCTCACAAAAGCAGCCACAAAAATATCCAAGGCAGTGTTAGCAGACACTGGGGTCATGGTCACAGGTGTGGATGGGGTGCTGGGGAGGGAGACACAGATGGAGATTTTCCTGTTCTGATCTCCCGTAATATGAAACTTGTTCCACAGATACGACTGCAATACATTGAAACGGTGTTGTTGTGATGATGTTAAAGGAAGTCAGCTGAGAGCAGGGATGGTAAGACATTCCAGGAAGGTGGTAGAAAAAGACAAGTGTTTATTGTTATTATTATTGCTTTTTGATACTCTTACATCCTTTCTCCCAGGAGCCCAGAATGGTGCTACTCCTGAGTCTGATCCCCTTTCCACTTGGACATAGTCATGTGCTTGTGTCCATGAAGAGCAGACCTTTAGGATAGAACGCTATTCTGGTGTACTCAAATGGGGAAACCCTCCAGCACTGCTCAGAGATGGAATAGTTTGCTCAATGAATCATAAGAGACGTTCAAACAAGCCTGGTAATGACTTGGTAGGAAAAGATGTAGTCATTAATGATTAACCATTCCGGCATTGAATAGGTGGCCAGGCCAGAAAACCATGAAGGTTCCTTCAGCCTCTGAGATTCTACAGTTCTACATATACCAGGAATTATGCAAAATTTATTAACTCATTCATGTATAAGAACAAAAACAAAACAAAATGTAAAAGGCAAGTTCGCTTTTCTTTATAAAACAGAACATAGCTCAGAAGGCTAATTTTACTTAAGTAGGTACTAAATAAATATAAATAGAATCATGAGATGATAAAACAGAAAAGAATCCCAGGGTGCAAACATTAAATAGAGTTGTATAGTAAACCATTAGTCAGTAACTGACTAACAAAATAGCTGCTGCTAAAATAGAATATAGAATTAAACTGTATCATGGAAACCCTATGTAAAACTCTATCATACCAAGCCAAACAAGTTCTCTACACAAGGGACTCTCTCCTTTCTATTATATCCTGTGGGGGTTTTATGTATTTGCTGCCAAAAAAGTACATTTGCTTTACCATGGAGTTCTCTCCAGCAATCAAAAGCCACAATTCCAGTTTTTATGTTTAGAAAATGCTCAAAATGTGTTACTTTCAGAGGGAACAAAATGACTTCTGATTTTTGTTTTTGTAGGCTCTTTGTCTCGTATTTCTCCTGGTTGATTTTTCTGAGAGGCTGGGGCCCTTGGTAGGACATTTGTCAAGACGGAATTGTACCACTGAGGCTAAAGGCGTAAGTATTTGTATTGCAGGTAGAATACCTGCTAATATATGGCCTCAGATCAGTGTTGTTCCCACATTAATTTTTTTCCCCTTTGGAATCGTTTGTCTGCTACTCAGGAGCAGAGTGTGGGATATTATGAATTTCAGACACAACACAGGGGGCAGTGGAAGTCAGGCTTATAATGATGCAGACGTCCAGGGATTAGGGTAAACTGTTAACCCTCCTGGCCATGTACGATGTTCCTGTTCACACAACGCATCCATTAAGAGTAAAGCAACCTCATTTTTTAAAAATTTGCTAAAATATACTTTAAAAAAAGAATTTGCATAGATGGGGGGGGGAACTGTTGCTGAATATTGGCTATTATCCATAAACAGCAAGGTGAGATGATCTTGGCTAACACTTTGAAGGCATTAAAGACATTTTTGTTTCTCTCTGCATCGTGCTCTGGAATGATATTTTCCATTTTTTCATGCTGTTTTTGTAACACAACCCCTTTACATAGTATATCTCAGGAAATGACAATTGGCTGTCGAATCCCATACAAATTGATTGGATATGACAGCTCAAAGGAATAAATATCCTGCCAAGAAGAAAGTTTCACTTATATTCTTGCAGTTTCAATCCTCTTTTGCCCTTTCTTAATGTTATTATTTCAATTAGATAATTTAAAAATCAACACATCACATACCAACCTCCCCTAAGAGCAATCGTAAGATTTGATGATTTTTCTGATACACAGGATAGAATTTCAAATTTGCATTATTTTATCTACTGAATTAACTATGAATTCTAAACCAAACTAATGCTGCCATGTGTTTTTAAACATCTCTAATCTAAACCATCTGGAGAGGCATGGTTTTGCAAAGGCATCTTTTTCAGGACACTTTGTGGATTTTGTCACTGCTTGAGGTTTTGGCAAACCATCAACATTACTATAATTCTCTTTAATGAAATATAGCTTTTGACTAGGCTTTGAGAGTTTTGAATTGTATGTATGTGTGTGCATTAATATGAGTATGGGCATTTAACGGCATTTTTTTGCTACTGTTCCTTTTGTTTTACAACAACTGTATTAATAACAGACTTATTTTGAAGAAGTACAGATTTTGTTATATATAAGGAATGCCTAAAATGAATTTCAATTATTCAGTACAGTATCAGAGTTATCAATGAAGCAAAGAAGCCTTATTACACATAGGTGATGCAGGTACATAATTTTTAGTGAACATAATCAGTGCAGGCAGCAAAATAGTGAAAATATAAAATGATTATGGTAATAATAACTTACAGTATGTAAGACATGATCTCAATGTAATTATGAGATTAAAATGAAATTTCAACTAAGCCAGATTTTTTTGTCCAAAGGAGGCAGCACCTTCCTTAATTCCTTGGCTGTTAAATTCATGCTGTTCAAGAATGAGTAATCAGATCTTAGCATGATTCAATTTCAAGAAGGGAATGTATTATCACAAAGGTTAAAAAACTTTCTCCAGACTAAAACTTCCCCCAGACTACTTATGCAGACTGAATTGCTTGACATTCCACTACTTCAGAGGGAGCATATGACCAAAACTGATAGAATGGGAAAAAAAAAAGCCCCATCTGAACTAAAAGCACCCATCAACTGTATCTACCACCATTCATTCTATATCACTTATTTGTCTTTAATAATTCACCCTTCAAATAATTTAAAAAAATTGGTCATCTCTGTGTTAGGAATATTTGCTTGAAGTGAACAAAAATGACATGACTATTAGAGGAGCACAACCAATTTTTTCACCCAATAACTTATAAATGTCCACAGCTGAACATTTTTTTTTCAAATATACTGACCACGCTCACTATTGTTAGTAACACAAATGTTTGATCCCATTGTTGTTGATGCATCACATTGAGGGACTCCCTCCACCAAGCTTGATGGCTTTCTTTAGGACTGAATGCTCCTTCCATTTCAAAAGCATGTAAAGCAGTCTTACCATCTTTGCTTCTAAGCATTTCTCTTTCACCTCTCTTAATAAATCTTTTATTGAAAAAACAAGACTATGGAAATTAACATGTGTATACACATGTATGTGACTTCAACTTGCAGAAAAGTGTGGAAATATTAAAAAAAAGATAGACAAAAATGACAAAATAGTAACAGTGGTTGAGTGATGAAATTAAGTATGACTTTGGTTTTTTATTATTTATCTCTCTATTTTATATTATGACCTTCTATATCATGAAAAATAGGTAGGAAGGCAGCTTGTAAACACAACATGTGGTCCGGAGAGAGGATACAGGAAGAGAGAACAATCAAGACTTTTAAGTGTCTTATGCTTCTAAGCATAGATAGAGACCAGTCGGCTCAGTGGACAAAAAGCGATGCTACCAAGCCATAGGTGGGTGACTTCTAATCCAAAGCCATAGGTGGGTGACTTCTAATCCACGGCCCTCAGGCCTGTCTTTCATTGTTTTTGTTCAAACATTCTTCTAGGTTGTATAGTCCTGGTGTGTCCACTTGCCATAGAGTGGTAACTTGTGGTTGCTGTGAAGCTGAACACTGTGACACTGATGTGTCATGCATTAATGATTACCCATGGTGGACAGTGTTTGGTGGAACTCCCCAATTAAAACAAGCTTGGAAGCAGGAGTGGCATCCACTTCTGTAATAGCTTGCCTCTGGAAACCCTATGAACCTGGAGAGAGGATGAAAGTCACACAAGTGTTGAGGACTTTTGTTCATAGGGTCGCTATGAGTCACCTATGACTCGATGGCACTTAACAACAACAACAATAACAACATGCTTCTTAGCATAACTGGTTGCACTTCTTAGCCTAAGGTAGATTTGTTTGTTCTTCTGTCAATCTATGATATATTCATTATTCTTGACCAATACCATAACTCAAAAGTATGTACTGTTCTTTGGTATTCCTTATTCACTGCTTAGCTTTTGTAAGTATATGAGGTGATTGAATACCATGGCTCTGTCAGGTGAATCTTAGGCCTCAAAAAGACTCTTTTGCTTTTGAACATTTTAAAGAAACATATGGGAGGTACTGGAGAGCATTATGCTAAGTAAACTAACTCAGTCACATAAGGATAAATATTGTATAAAACCATTATTGTAGAATGAGTATATGGATCCAGGAGGGGTGGGAGAGGCGGGAAGCAGAGGGATGTGGATGTGCAGGGGAAGAAGGGATTAATCATTGGGTTGTACAATTTGATGGGAAGGGGTGAGGGAAATGAAAATAATTTGTTCAAATTTGTATTTGAATTTTGTAAATAAACTAGTAGGGTAAAAAAGTTTCCATGGATGTTGACTGCTGATGCAATTAAAATAAAATTGTGACAGCTTCAATATTTTTTTCTGTTTATCATAACACTTCTTTTGGTCCACCTATGATCATGTTTGTTTTCCTTATGCTGAGGTGTAACCCATACCAAAGACTCTTCTCTTTGCTCTCCATCAGTAAGTGCTTCAAGTTTACTTTGCTATTTTCCCCCCAGAAAGCAAGGTTGTGTTATCTTTGTATTGCAGGTTGTTAATGAACCTTCTTCCAATCACATTTTATCTATACACAGTCCAATTTCAGGGAAATCACTCATTCCAACTCCTCTTCTGAAATGGATTTGGATTTCTGGAAGTTCTCAATGTACCACTTCAACAATTTTGAAATGATCTTTGGGAAAACTTGATTTGTGTATGATATGAATTGTTGTTATTATCATGTGCTGTTGAGTGGACTAGGACTCATCGCGACTCTATGCACAGCAGCTCTGAATCATGCTCTGTTCTGAGCAAATCTGTCTCTGACACACCTACCCTCATTTCACCAGTTATAGTGTCAATCCATCTCATCCAGGGTCTTCCTCACCTGCACTGTCCCTCAATTCTTAAAAGCATGATATCCTTCTCCAAAGACTGGTCCCTCATGGCAATGTAGCTAAAATATATGAGACAGAGTTTCAAAATTCTTGCCTCTGAGGAGCAACTTAGTTTCACCTTCTCGAAGACAGAACTGTTAGTTCTCTTGACAGTCCATGGTATGGTTAATACTCTTCTCCAGCACTACAACTCAAAGGCATCAATTCTTCTTCTGTCATCCTTAGTAATTATCCAGCTCTGTGATGCATTGAAAGTAATCGCAAAGACCTTCGCCTAGATCAGGTAATGCTCCATAATTTCTACATTTTGTTGGATAACCTTTCTTTGGATCTCTCCTAGTAAGTTGAGCTGGAAGTTATCTTGCAAATTTCTTGCTATCGATAAAGGCACACTTCCTGAACTGCATCTAGTTTTGTTTTTTGTGGGTTTTTTGTTTGTTTGGTTTTGGGGTGTTTTTGGTTAGTTTTGTGTTTTTTTTTAAACCTCTATTGGCTTTTGGTCAATTCCCAAGCCATGCCTGCCACCAATGCTTTTGGCGCAGATGGGACTTCTTTCAATACCATCAGTTATTTTTTTTTAAAATTTATTTTAGTATTTTTTGTCTATGTACCATCAAATCAGATCTGACTGGTACAGGAGGAGACTGCCCCTCCTTCTCCAGCAGAGCATCTGGTGGATGCAAACCACGTACCTTTGGGATTGCAGTGCTGCTTCTTGCCACTAGGCCACCAGAACTCCCCTAAATACCATCAGTTCTTGATTATATGCTACTTCTGAAATGGTGGAATGTTAACCAATTTAGGCTGCAGAAAAATGCTAAAAACAGTATTCAATTTCTTCATCTTTGGCACTTGTGGTTGGTGCATAAGTTTGAGTAATACTTCTACTAACTAGTCCTCCTTATAGGCAGATGGAGATTGTCTTGTCACAATCACACAGCATTGTATTTTATGATAGATCTTGAAGTGAGGAAAAAAATGTGACGCCATTCTTCTTCAATTTGTGAGTCCCTAGACAGGAGACCGTATGATTGTCTGATTCAAAATAGGCAATTTCCATCCATTTCAGCTCACCAATGTCTAAGATATTGGTCTTTTGGAGCTCCACCTCATTCCTGACAACTTCTAATTTTCCAAAATTCATACTTAATACACACTGCATTTTTATTGATTCTTCCCAGATATTTCTTCTAACCTTGAATCAGACTAAAAAAATGAAGGTCCTGCAACATTGACTGTAGCCATGACATTCAGATCAACTCTGCCTGTGGAGACAGCTCTTCCACAGTCTTCTTCTGAATGCCTTACAACCTGATGGTTTCACATTCTGATCCCACATCAGACAAGTCTGTCTTAGTCTCCAAGCTCTACTGGACCCTTTCAGTCTTCCGGTATTTAAAATACAGGAAGCATAGCTTCCAGTAACAGTAACAAGCACACAAGACACTACAGTATGACAAAATGAAAGAAGAGTAGTAGGATATTATACTAGACCTATCTAAAAGGTTTCTATAGCACTGGTCTGTTCATTTTATGTACTGAGGTAACTCGTGGTTGCTGTGATGCTGAACACTGTGACACTGATGTGTCAAATGTGATAATGGTTACCCATGGTGGACAATGTTTGGTGGAGCTCCCCGGTTAAAACAAGCTTGGAAGCAAGAGTGGCATCCACTTCCAAAGTAGCTTGCATCTGTAAACTCTATGAATGTGGATAAATGGTGAAAGTTATACAAGTGTTCAGGTCTTTCGTTCATAGGGTTGCTATGAGTCGTCTACAACTCAACAGCACTTAACAACAACAACAACATCTAAAATGTCTGACAGGACAGAAATTTTAGTGCTTGTTATAGGTACCATCCCATAAGCCTGTCTCTATGTGTTTAGGGTCTTTTATGAAGGCTTTGCCTGAGGCAACTAACGTGAAGATTTCAGCAAGGAATCCAATGGGCTGTGCTGCATGCACATTTAGTTAACCGGTGGGAGAAATACAGCAGCATTCACATTTAAGCTATCCACACCAGTACATCTCTACTAACCACCGTGAACTTAACTGTCCCCAGAAGTCTATAAATAGCATTATTTAACTGTGTAACATATGGTTAAATGACTAGTATGAGAAAATGTTTGGGGTCATCTTAGGCTCCTTCTTCATTTGGCACCCATAAAATTTGATCAGCGTGAACAGGGTCCAAATAACTGACATGGTTGAGATGAGCAGGCAAGCTGGCTGAAAACAGGGCATAGGGAGGACTCGGGCAAACTGAAGAGTTCTTCTGGAGAGGAGCCAGCTACTTGTCAGCTCCAGCCAATTTTTACCAGGTGAGTCAGCCAGTGGTGTACTTCCCATAAATATGTTGAGAGGATGAATGAGGAGATGAATGGGTCTACACTAGGTGAAAATTCTTTGATAAACTAGGCAAGGAAGACAAATTTTAAAATGTCAAGGTTTAAGCTTCTTCCCAAGTGACAATCCTAAGTGATAGTGGAACAAAAATAATATGTCTCTCTTCATATTTATCTATATTATCTATTTGATCCACAATAATCCCATGAGGTAAGTGGAACTTCCATGAAGAGAAAAACTTAGTGAACTGTAATACTTGGAATCTATAGCTACTATATACGTGCACAACACCAACGGCCCACAGTGTAAGTCACAGTTATAGAGTGCTTTCTGTAATACTCTTTGGCTTTGGCTTAATCATCTGAAAAATAACATGGTAAGGAGAAGAAATCGAGCTAAGGAAGAAACAATTTTTAAAAGGCTTTATCCTCCTAGCATCTTGCCATCATATAGAAGACTGGATAGTTTGGGAGGTAAATCATTGCCTTCTTGTGCTGTTTTCCACGAGGCACTGTCTATGGTGTGTTATATTTATTAAGATTTGGCTGTAATTTCCCTTCAATGTATCCTAATTTTCATTTTCTCTTGTGTACATTTTTTACAGAGGAGTCCAAGAAGAGGGCTGATCAAGAATGAAAGATGGCAGGGCAGTTTCTCTGCCTCTAGTTTCTTGGGCCAAAACAAACAAACAAACAAACAAAAAATGAAGCTCCGGCTGTTTTATTTTAAAAGAATCAGTGTCTAGTTGAAGCTGCTATCGCTGGGCCAGTCATAATTGGCACAAAAGATGTGTTTTCGAATGTCTGCATTTTATTTCAGCACGTATGTTTAAACTCCCCTCTACATTCTCCTTAAGGCACAAAATAGCCTTGCTGTGCTGCTTTTCATTCTGTCTGATCCATGATTTGTACTGTTAACTTTTATATTTACATTTTATTTTAGCTCTTTGATTTTTATGTGAATGTTCCATAATTTTATGCTTCAAAAAATTTACTGCGATTTGAGTCTGATGACCATATGATATATTACTCTGGAGATGAAAAGACAAGGAAAAACGGGGTTGCCTTTATAGTAAAAAAAGTTATTTCTAGAT
>NW_006399757.1:1302041-1388641 GCF_000299155.1 Elephantulus edwardii | reverse complement strand
TGTTGAGGTTTTGTTTAGTGTAGTTCCCCATCCAGAGGTGAAAGAAGGTCCAAATTTAAGGCTGTTTCAATCACCCTTGGATTGGTTAATGTATTTTTGACTACCGTTGATAAGCACCTGCTACGTGCTTGTCTCTTGTTCTCTCTGGAACCCACGTTGAGTTTACAATACTTGGTGTACAAGATCTTTCCATTCTTTCATTCTGTTTCTCAATTTTTACTTCCACTGACTAACTGATTTTCAACACGCCCAAGAGGAAGGAACAAAAAATGCCTTTTCCTTTGGCCAACAGGGATATCAAAACATTTCCTCTCCTTTCATTTAAGAAACAAGTAACAACAACAAATGCAATGTGTGTTCTAACACTTCTCTGAACATAATAGAAACACAAAGAAAACTCCATTGTCCTTGAGTTAATTCTGATTCACTCAATTAGCAAATAGGGGGCCCGTTTGCTATGGAGTAGAAGTCTTCCAAAGGGTTTTTTGGCCGTAATTTTATGGAGTCTTGATGGCAAGATGGCTAGTTGCTAACAGAAAGGTCGGTGATCAGAACCCATCGGCAACTCCTTGGGAGAAAAGACCTGGCAATCTGCTCCCATAAAGATTACAGCCTAGGGAACCCTATAGTGCAGCTCTACTGTGGCCTACTGGCAAGAAGCTGCACAGCCATCCCCAAGGCACGTAGTTCGAAACCACCAGCGGGAGTATGGACAGTCTCCTCCCCTTCGATTAACTGCTTCTGAAAATTCACTAGAGGGTCAGCTGAAAGTTCTGATTTAACAGCAATGAGTAGAAGTAGTGAGTACGAGTCAAAATCAGGTCCATGTGACACAATAGCAGAAGTCGTAATAGAAGCAGATCACCAGGCCTTTCTCCTGCAATTCCACTGATGGTGCCTGAGCCACCAACCTTCTGGTTAGCATCTTTAACCATCAGTTAGAGAGCAAACCATTGATACCACCTAAAGATCTTGCTGGTCATAATGTCGCTGTTATGTATTGTCGAATTGGAAGCAACCTATAGTGGACCCTCCAGTGGGTTTTTACAGGCAGTTAATCGCACAAGAGGAGACTGACCATTCTTCTCCCGCTTTGATGCTTCTGGATTCAAATTGCTTGTTTTCTAGATGGCAACATGGGTCCTTACCACTAGTCCACCTAAGAATAGGAATTTAAAGACATTTATATCTTTCTGTCCACTGATGTGTTATATAGTTGGGAGTATGGACCACACTCTGGGTGGGAGACACAAGCTGATGGAAGAAAGAAATCAGGTTCACTTAATAAACCTTACAATCACACTAGAGGTTTGAGAATGCCTTCTTTTCATCGGATGAGTAAACACAGCAGCGAAGCCTCAGAGACTCACTCAATGGTGCGTTCAGCTAGGAATGGAGCCCTGACTTGCTATTCCCTTATCTAACCCCAGCCCACTCTCCCTCCTGGGTTGCCATCACTTCGAACAGGCAGATATCTTTGAGGTCAGTGGGAACCTCATGTAAAACCAAATGCTGAGTAGCTGAGGCTCTGAGTTGCACTCAAAACTGTTTTCTTTATAGATTTTTAATGGCAAGTGAAGCCAAACATGGGGATAGGGAGGGGGGAGTCAACCGAGGTTCTGAAACACTGGCTCAGAGCGCGCTGCCTCACATTACCCCTCTTCACATTCAGCTCCACCCGAAACAGCAAGGGCTTCAGGTCATTGTCAGATTCAGGTCACTGTCAGATTATCCTCAAAAAGAGAATGCCAAGAATAAAGAAACCAAATCAGGAAGAAGGAAAAGTTAAAATAAAAACCCTCTGACCAAACCCAGCCTCTAAATATAACTTTCCCACTTACCTCAACGCAGATAATTCTAAGATACATATTTCTGATTCTATTCATTCAGTTGAAAAGAGAGCGACCACACCAGGGTAAGCAATGCAGGGTGGTCAGACACATAATCTAATGACAGTGTGTGGAAGCCACTACAAGAAGGCAGCAGGAAAGCTGCCAGATCGTGTGGTGGCGTGGAGTGGCTGATTTCTATGCAGAGTCCGGCAATATTTTCCAAGTATGGACAGCTTTTATTGAAGCTAAAATAGAAAATGCAGGACCAGAGCCCACACTAAACTAAAAATTCAGTTTAGTGAAGGCCTGAAACTCCCCGTGCAAACAGAAGACATTTGGCCTCACTACTCATTATAGAAGCTTCAGTTTGCTTAGCTCTACAATCAACACACTTGGTACCAGCAGCCAGGAAATTAAAAGATGAATTGCATTAGGAAAATCTGCTGTCAGAGTACTAAAGAGCAACAATGCCAGTCTGGAGACTAAAGTGTGCCTGATACAGGCCATGGTCTTTGCAATCACTTGCTGTGTGTTAGAGAGCTGGACAATGACTAGGGATGATAGGAGAATTGATGCCTTTGAGCTGTGGTGCTGGAGAAGAGTATTGAATATACCACGGACTGCTAGGAGAACAAACAATTTCGTCCCTGGAGAGGATGGAACAAGGCTGTTCCTTGGATTCTGAGGTTTTGTCTGAGATACTTTGGGCATGTGGCAAGGGACCAGTCCTTGGAGAGGGACACCATGCTTTGGAGGATGGAGGAAAGTTCAAGAGAGAAAAACCCTTGATGATATGGATTGATTCAGTGACTGGGGTAATCGGGATGGGTATATCAAAGACAATAAAATGGGCACAGGATAGAGCAGGGTTTAGGGTTGTTGTACATAGGGTCGCTATGAGTCACAGGCGACTCAACAGCTCATAACAACAACAGCAGCAACAATTCATTCTAGAGAGAAACCGGCCTCCTTGCTGAAATCTTTTCATGATTAGGCTGAAAGCCTGTCAGTCTTGCATAGGAAAAGATCTTGTGTCTCTTTCTGGTGGACTAGTTTTGTACTGCCTGGAATGATGGTGAACCACTGAGGCTTTACTGAGCCATTGGATTTGGTTGCAATTGTTATAATTTTGAAAAAAATTACAAAAGGTCAGCAGGGTCAGTGGGAAATGGATAGTTGTCTAATCTCTGAAATGACCAAAACATTGAAGAATATGGACCCCCCAAAAGTCCAATTGTACCTAATTTACTGAGAAAATGTCGAACTGAAAAGGATAAACATGCTTTTACTGAAGATCAGAAATGAACAGAACAGTTATAGAAAAGTGAATGGGAGTTTGAGTTTTTCTCATGTGTACTTTAATTCTGAGACTCTTGAAACTGCCCTTTACACTTAAAAATGGTAAAGACAGCCCTATCTAGGACCATACTTTTTAAATTTTTTAAAATTTTATGTAGGTTTATTTACAAAGTTTGAATATATTGTTTTTCACACCGGATCATTCCCATTTCCTTCACCCCTCCACCCGTCAGGCTGTGTGACCCTATGATTAACTCCCATTCCTTTCCCTCCTCAACCCTCTGCTTCCACCCTCCCCTCCTTGGATCCTCACACTCATTCTACAATAATGGTTTTATACAGTATTTGTCATTAGGGGACTAAGTTCACTCAGAATAATGCTCTCCTGCCCCTCCCAAGTTAGGACCATACTCTGATCACCTTCTCTCTCCCTCAAATGGTAGTTTGCCAAATGATACAAACTGAGTTATTGCATAGCTTCTGTAATAAATCCCCAAGTTTCCCCATCCCACACTTGGATCCCAATACTTCTTCACAGAATCTAAAGCTGGAGATGGCATGATGGAGGTCGTAGAGAGAACAGATATAAAGTTAGCAAAGGACCTTAGTCCTTTGAGTAGCATTGACTCTACCACTCGCTCGATGGGTTACCCTTACCATGTGTAGTGGAAAAGGAGAATGGTAACATCTTTTCTACCCTAGTTGTAAGGATCAATGAGACAGAAGTGTTGGTAAAGTGTAAAACTGCAGACAAATGTAGGTACCTCCACAGTTACAGTGGACCTTCATGCGTGGTATCCAAACTGCCTTATTTATTATCTCCACTTAAATTAATCCACAAAATTATCTATGACGTCATTCATTCCAACCTCATGACAATGTGAGAATGTCTGATTTGGCTCACTACAACCCAGGCAAACTCAGCATTAGATTGGCTTTGTTTTATTTTGATAAGCCATTGATATTTATTTGCTTTTACTCTAACTTCACAGATAACACCGTGTGACTAGGGATTGCACAGGCCAGAAATAAATCGCACTCTGTAATGCAAAATGTTTCCGTATCATATTCAATGTGGTCATGGGTTAGTAAAATAGTTGTTGTTACTAGAGTAAAGGTGTTAAATATGTTAATTACTTTTATTTGAGTTGCACCAGGATTTTTGGTCCCTAAGGCCAATGGAGAACTACTCTCCTTTAAAAGCTGCCAAAGCCACAGGTTTAAGTGTGGGGTGAAGAGTAAGCAGCTCTGCTGTCTTTCTCAGTGTATAAGAAGATTTATGCTTCTATTTCTATGTTCACATTAAACTATATTCACAAAATTGTTGTGCCTAAAATAGCAACAAGAAAGCTAGAGAAAATGAGTGTGTGTTGGGGAGAGGGGGAGGGGAAGACAGGAAGGGGCAGGGGAGGGGAAGGACAAGGGGAGTTATGGAGAAAGTGTCTCAAATGTAGGAGATAAGCATTGGAGTGAAAAAGGAAACAAAAACTATAGTTTGGATGAAGGAGGGAAACAAAATTATAGGCTGAAAAGGAAAATCCCACAAGGCTTGGAGGAAAGGAGTAGCACTGCCAAACCAGCACTTGGTTCTAACCCACCAGCTACCCCATAGGTTAGACAGTCTCTCATGAAATTTACTGCTTCTAAAAACTTGCTCTCAAAATGTGGCTAACTCTGAGAAAAACGAGAATCCCAGAACTCTTGATTCTGATAATGTGAATCCTATACTTGGACTAGGAGTCAGTCATCAGGACAGAGCAAGGAAACACTGCATGGTTCAAACTTGGGAAGGATGTAAATCAGTTTGTGTCCTATCTCCATACCTTTTCAGTCTATATGCAGGACAGAGGAGGCTGGCCTGTATGAGGAGGAATGTGGCATCAGGATTGGAGGAAGACTCATCAACAATCTGAGTTATGCATATGCCACAATACTGCTTGCTGAAACTGAGGAAGACTTGATACACTTGCTGCAGAGGGTCAAGGACTGCAGCCTCAAATATAGATTGAAGATCAACATCAAGAAAACAAAGCTTCTCACCACTGGGCCAATTGGTAGCATCATAATAGATGGTGAAGAGATTGAGACTGTCTGACAGCTTCAGTTTGCTTGGCTCCACAATCAACATTCTTGCCACCAGCAGCCAGAATATTAAAAGACATATTGCGATGGGAAAGTCTGCTATCAGAAACCTCTCCAAAGTACCTAAGACCAACAATGTCAGTCTGGAGACTAAGGTGCGCCTGATACAGGCCCTGGTCTTTGAAATCACTTGCCATGCGTCAGAGAGCCCGACAATGACTAGAGATGATAGAAGTAGAATTGACGCCTTTGAGCTGTCATATTGGAGAAGAGTATTGAATATACCATGGATTGCTAAGAAAATGAACAGGTTCACACTGGAGAGGGTGAAGCCAGGCTGCTCCTTGGAGGCAAGGATTCTGAAGCTCTGCCTGACATACTTTGGACATGTTGCAAGGAAGGACCAGTCCTTGGAGAGGGAAATTATGGTTGGGAGGGTAGAGGGACAGTGCAGGAGAGGAAGACCCTCCATGAGATGGATTGATTCAGTGACTGGGGTAATGAGGGTAGGTATGTCAGAGACAGTAAGATTGGTACAGGAAAGAGCAGGGTTTAGGGCTATTGTACATAGGGTCACTATGAGTCATACGCAACTTGATGGCATATAATAACATTGTATCTAAACAGGTTTGGGGTTTTCTTTTTTTACATTTTAAGTAATTTTAAAGATATTTGGGATTTACTTCTTCCTTAAGCATAATTATGCTCCTGCTGAGCTGTTACCAGGCAATGTTGTGAATATTAAACATATGTAAAATTGTTAATTGTCCTAGGCTACCAGATGGTTAACAGAGTTAAAAAATGTATGGCACACATCACATATGTTGATAACAAATATAATGTAACAGTTAATTCTTAGAATTTTTTTTAAGTAAAAAAAATGTTTCCTGTAACATTAAGTTAATTTTAAAAGCCCTGCTTTAAAAACAAAACAAAAAATAAAAGCCCATGCTTGTCGTTATCCCATACACTTACTGCAGTGTCCTGGTGACTTAGCAAACCTCTTAACAATCTGAACAAAATTAGGATTTTGTGTTTCTGTATTTACAGAAAGGGCGTATCAGGCTGACAAACTTGATAATCTAAAAAAAAAGTGAGGGGGGAAGAATAAAGTGTTCTCATTTCAAAGCTTCAGAAATAAAGGTTATTTACTATGCAGACGTAGACTTCTTGTTAAGTTGTTTCTGAGAGAGCAAATGAGAAAAACATGGCCAGAGTTAGAGGTTACTCAATCAGGTTGAAGCTGAGACTTTCATTCCAGCAGCTCCTGTTCTCAAAATTATATCTGATAATGTTCAAAAGTCTAAACATATTTTAGTTCAAAAAGGTACTCGGCTCTTAGATATAAAATGGCACTAAGCTTCCAAATATCAACCAGTTTACTCCCTCTCTTCAAATGATGTCTTTGTATTCAGAGTAATCTGCCACTCAGTACCACCATATTTAAATTTGTGAGGACTTGAAACTTTGAGCTGGAAGGTTTGCTTTTCATTTTCCTGTGCATAATCACTAGACTGGGCCATTAATAAAGGGGTTGGTGCACTGGCTAGTGTTGAGACCTATTATTTAGACAGAGTAATGGCCACTGGGCGACCTGACTGCCTGTACAAGGGCAATGCAAATTGCGTCTTCACTGTGCAGACAAATGTGTTAGCTCACACAAGGAGGAAAAGATTCCAGTCTGCACTTGGAAATAAGGCATAGCATTCTCCTTTCTCAATAATTTGAGAAATATTTATGGTTACGTTCCTTCACCCCGTGCACCCGCCACCCCAGCAGCTACAGAATATTATTTTATGTAAAGATGGGCCTATGGAAGCTTCAAATTGGAGAAATCCCATTGAAAATGCCCATCAGAGACAGGAAGGAACTTGAAATGGTAGCTGTGAGGATGTCCACGTGGGTGGGCAAGCACATGTTGCTGCAGAGCAGAGGAAGTGGTCTACCGCGATTTCTTCATGAGTGTGAGGTCTTTATACACTCATCCTCAAGGGAACTGTTTTAAATAAAAAGAAGATGACACACATTCTCCAGCTAGGCTTCCTAAGTGTTTGAGGAGGCTTGCCACTTTTTTTCAAAACATGAGGTTACTCTGGGGGATTTTTCCAAAATTGTCAACAATTCCATTTTTAAACTTGGTCCTTCCTCCCACTCTGAGACAGATGGCAGGCAGCCCGAGTTATAATTGGTCTAGTAGGAGATGTAAGTGATTTCTGACCGTGCTGACTCCTACCTGACAGTGGAAGACGTATTCTGGTGTGGTTTTCTTAAACTTCATGTTCCAAACCAAGGCTACTCCATCTGGTTCATGAGGAGCGTCTTCATTGTTGTTGTAGGAGGCCACCATCAGTTCCGGGTACTAAAGGGCAGACATCACAAGGGTGGAGCGTGTCAAGAGGACAGCATGAGGCAGTTTCTTACACACACACACACACACACACACACACACACACACACCCATTAATAGGTGCTTTCCTTTAATGTTGGGGCAACCTTAATATCATTTGACTGCCTCAACCTACTGCAATGTGGACTGACTGTAATACTCCACGTGTGCTTGCCATGGCCATCAATAATGATAAACTGTGAGGTCTGTCTGTGTTATTGTGTTATCTACACTTTGGGCTACCTCCTCTGTGTCCTTTGTCTTCTATACTGGCCTACCCCCTCTCCTCTCCTCTCCTCTCCTCTCCTCTTTTCTTCCCTGGGCACTTTTTGTTCTTGTGGGGTGTCCCCCTCTTTTCCATCTCTATAATGTACTCTACAGAGGCCTGATTTCAGTCATCGCTTCTCCAAGTTCTCCCTAGGTAACCTCATCTACTCCAGTGGCTTTAATAAACAGTGCTGTGGTGATGCTTCTCAAATGTATAGGCTTGATATCTCTCCTAGTTGTACCTTCTACTGGATATTTCTGTCCATAGGTACATCAGATGCAACAAAATATACGGCTCTTCCTGAATGCCTTGTACTGACAATCCTCTACCTGTCCAGGCCAACTCAACTCAAGCTCACTGTCACTAAGTTAATTCTGACTCATTAGGACCCTGAAAGACTGAGTAGAGAGACCCCCATAGGATCTTCAAAGGCCGAGTAGAGAGACCCCTATAGGATCTCTAGGGCTGGGAATCTTTATGGAAGGCGAATGCCATCTTCCTCCCCTAGAGCCGCAGATGGGTTGAATGGCAGACTTCTGGTTAGCCGTTAGAGTGCTTTAATCACGGAACCAACCAGAGCTTCTAGCGGCCCAGCAGCCCAGGTCAGATAGTCTCTACTCATTTCCACTGTTGACTCGCTTCCACACCCTACCCCCACACCGTGCACCACTCCGCTCTCAATTCCTTTCATAGGCATGCTTTCTTTGCGTCCTTAGGATCAGAACCTGTTTCTTGACTGGAATGAAGTTAATGGACCCTTAGACGACTTTCTGATTCTATCCTTGGCAGACTTCATCTCCTGTACTTTCGTTCATATGATTTTACAAAATATACATTCGGCCAGGTCACTCCTCCACTTGAAACATTTCAATGGCTCCCCATTTAATGCAATGTTAAGATCAGGAAGGATCCTTTATGATCTATCATTTTCTATCTCCCCTGTTTAATCGTCTATGAGCTGCCCCACCCTGATGCCCCAACCTTTCTGAGCAAGCTGTGAGATACCAGGAACAACTTCTACACCTCTGAGCCAGGCATTATCTCTGATGACCTGTGTGTGTTGTTCATTTTGCTAATTCATCCTTTCAGACTCAATGCAGGCATCAAGTTCCCCCCACAACCCTAAACCATCAAAATCCCCTTGCCTCTAATGGGTAATGGGCTCCAATAGTATTATATAGCTCTTTATATGAAGCATTTGCCAAATTGTACTATTGTTTCCTCTCTGAATATAGGGATTTTCCCCCCCTCTCACCTCTGAAATTAGATTCTAGCAATTCCTAGGATATGATAAAAGTGTGCCAAAATCTGCTGGATGACAAAAGGTTTACTTGGATGCTCTGGTTTATGCCAATAACTCCAAGCTCAGTGGAAGGTCCTTATATTTAATCCCTTGTTGTCAACAATTACAGTAATTAAAGGCTTACAGTCAAGAAACATAACCAATGAAATAACAATGAAGATTTTTCTGATGAGAAAAGGTGTTAGATATGCCTGCTAACCTTCCATGAACTCTGTCCTGAGTGTTATTAAATAGATCTTGTGGGAAGCATTTTCTGAGTCAGACACATTTCATGAAAGCATTCCTAGGAAAATCCTGGGCTTTTCATAACTGAGCCCAATAATAGTCACATTAGGATTGCAAACTCATTGCCTTTAAGTCCAGACCTACTCATAGCTTACCCTCCAGTGGGTTCTCAGAGACTGTGAATGGGCCATCTTTCTCCTCTAGAGCACCTGGTGGTTTCGAACCACTGCCTTTGGGTTGGCAGTGCAACTCCCTACAGACTAGGTCTCCTGATTAGGATTCTAATCACCACCTCACTCTTTTATTAGAAATAATATCATTTTCCCACATTTTAATTATGTTAAACATATATACACTAAAACTCACTGCCATTGAGTCATTCTGGCTTATTGCAAACTGCTGTGGATTTTCTTAACAGGAGAAGGTTGTCTGTACTTCTGCCATGGAGTCCCTAATGGACTCACACTGCTGGAGACATGCAGGCTTTTGGTTAGCAGTGCAGTATGCTATGGACTATACCCCAGAGCTCCAGACACACAGCTATAGATACAAGCATGCATACGCAGCAGGATATTGGCCTCATAAATGGAAACACTGGGTTGTTGTGGTGTTTTTTTCTTTCTTTTCTTTCTATCAATAATACATCAACATGAAGTTGTCTACTTGGCTTTATTCATTCCTTCAGTGCCCTCAACTTTAGAAAGCTGCAGACAGTTAACAACTTGCTGGTTGCTGGAGAGGAAGTAGAAGCATACAATCATACACATGTATGTGGTCACCAGGGGAAGTAATCATTCTTTATTAGAAAACACTTCTCAGCAGATGAATCAAAGGCCTATTAAGAGCGGCCTTTGATTCAAAGCCCATTCAAAGAAACTAACATCCAGATAAACACAGTAGTCTCCAGACTGTCCATCTGAAGTTTAACTATGTCGTATGTGAGAAGGCAACTCTATAAACATTGACGCTGCTACCACAGGGGCCAATGAGCAGCCAGATGTGTCTGGAATAACATCCCACAGTCGTACATCTGGGTCTCATCGCTGGCACCCACTTGCAGCTTTTCTTTTCTCATTTAAAAAATATTTTACATTATTTGGCTTTAAAGTTTCTTTACAAACCTGAGGGAGTTTGAGTAGGCTACCAGAGAAATGTCTTCAGGGTAGTTTCTAGAACTAGGATCCTAAGGACTAAAGATACTGATTTAAATCCTATTTGATACAAGTTTTTATGATTTCAAAGTTTCATCTAGTATATTTTTCTCATTGTTTGTTTGTTTAAACATGAGTCAGCCACATTTTTCTGCCCTCTAAAGAAAAGTTCCAACAATTTTTTAAACCATAAATGTTGTTAAAATTATGATTTTAAGGAGACCATGAGTAATCATTATGTTTTCGATAATTTTATTGTATATATGGCTAGATTATACATTTAACACAGGGTAATTTTACCTGGAGATTTCCAGATCCAGCTTGGTTTGATCTTTAAGAAAAATTTAACTTTGTTTTTAAAGGAGGGGGAGAGAAAGAGACTAGTACTTTTTAACTGTCCTTTTATGTACTGACCACTCAGCTAAGGGTTAATTCTAATCCTTGCACCCCCTCAACAACAAAAGCTACTACTAATGATTCAAGTATTCCAGAGATGATGGGATGGCACAGGATAGGAGAGGGTTCAGCTCTGTTGTTCAGAGGACACTATGAGTCATACTTAACTCAAAAGCACTTAAAAACAATAGCAACAGCTATTATTACTCCTCTTACTACTAAGAAGCACTTTGAGGTTGTTTTTATGTCTTGGCAGCTTTATTTTACTCTAAGTACACAAATAAATTGTTGTTATGTATTGTTGACTATGACTTATAGTGATGTTATGCACAATTATCTGTGTACCCTGCTTGTTCCTGAGCCAGTATTACTATCTCTGACACAGCTAGCCTCATCACTTTAGTTATTTTGTCAATCTATTTAATCTGGGGCCTTTTTCTCCTGCACTATCTCTCGACCCTTCCAAGCATGACATCCTTCTCCAAAGACTGGTCCCTCCTTACTACATGCCCAAAGTATGCAAGATGGAGTCTCAAAACAATTTAACTTATTTACTACTGTTAACAAATGTGTTAGCTAGTTATTATTATCCGCATTTTATAAAAGAGGAAACTTAAACCAAGGCAAGACAGGCAATTTGTGTGGGGACAGAAAGATAGTGAATCCGTGCTCTTTACAAAAACTACTCTGGTAAGTGTCATGAAAATGACTCAGTAGAGTAGAAACTGTAAGTAAGGAGACCAGTTAGGAAGCTATTTTGTTACATAAGGAAGAAGTAGAGGGCATGGTATAAACTGAGAGATTAGTGCATGTTCAACGGATTTTTTAATTGCTTACCTTTTCCTTTTTGAATCCACTAATTCAGTGTCAAGGAGTCATTTTTTTCTACTGTACATTTGATTTTATTTAGCATCTGTAATGTCAGAACCCCAACAATTGGCTTTTCTAGCCATTGCATTAGCCCCTGTTGTGGAGGCATGGTTTCCAAGTACCTTAACTGAAGATATATGGTTTTGCAAATCAGCAATATCTATGGGACAAAATAAGAACATACTTTCCACACTGTGAGAGACAGTGGAAGAGGGACTGTGAAGACACTGTGAGATAATGGTGGTGGAAAGAGGATGAAGACACGGTGGCATTGCTGTGAAATAACTGGCAAGATGTAACCAGAGAAACCTTGAAGATGGAGCCACAATTAAAGGTTTTGCTTGTTCGATGACTATAGGGAAAGCTAACTTGTAACTGCTTTGAAATAGTTTTCTGGATGTCTGAGGAAATCAGAGGTTTATTTCTGCTGCTGAACTGAACCTAAACTTTCTGTTTGAACTAACTGAGCAACTATGTTAATCTGGCTTGGGACTGCTGAACTAAACCTGGACTTGCAGTGTGTTATATCCTTTGCCTAACTTCCTAACTCCCAAACTATTTCCCTAATAAACCTCAAAACCATGAGCAAAGTCTGTGAGTCAATTTGCAATGAACATTGGACCCAAAGATTTATAGAAAAAGTGCAGGAGCATGAGAAGTGGCATGTCTGACCATGTAACTGTTCGTATGGTACTGTAGATGTTATTGATTGGGACAGTTCCCTTTTATGAAGCATGTAGAGTTCAGATTCAGCCACCACTATGTTCCATCTAGTCCTTTTGCAGCAACTAAATGAGCTGTCAGAAAATACTGGGGTTTGTATTTCAGATGACTTCACGGCTGGCAGCCACAACTGTCACTTGAAGGAGTATATATATGGCAGGAGTAAGATAATGATTCCAGTTTGGGACACTTCTCAAATCTGTTATATAGTATATGAATGGTATTATTGACTAACTGTGCTGAAAAATGTCCAATTTTAAATAATTTATCAATACCCAAATTTCTTTCAATGAATAATGTTTGATGACTATTTTTCAAATATTGCAGGGTTAGATCTGTTCTAAGAAACTCAACAGAACAAAGCGTAGCTGTCTAGAAGTCTTAGATCTTCCTTCATGTTTCTGCCCTCTTTTACGTTTTGTTCTTCTCAGAAAATTATCCTAGGCATAGGTACACTATTGCTCCCACCTGTAAGACTGTCCATCTCTTCTTCTCTCTTACTATCATTATTTATGCACATCTAGATCCATTCAGAACTTTCTTATGTCCAGAGTCAGGCAAAACTTGTCCTTTGACCTCATGAAGGTATGGCAATGCAGGGTTCCAAGTCTTAGTCACATGTCCCACATGAAATAATTTTTCCAGAACGGAAATCCTCTTTCTCACTGTATAAGTGGTCAAGATTGTTGCTACATGCTGTGTAGTTGTAACCGACTCATAGCTGACACTCCAGTGGGTTTTCAGAGACTATGCATTCACGGGAAGATATGTTTATCTTTCTCCCATGGATCAGCTGGTGGATTGGACCACATGCCATTGGGTTAGCATCACAACTCTTGACCTACCAGGTCACCGATGGAAAAGGATAATTGTGCTTCTCCATGGTGGTAGTTCAGCCTTTTACAATTTTTCTTCCTGCAGGGGAGTCACCACACAGGACTTCATGTGGAAATAAAGCCACAGGTAACAGGGTATGTTACACACAGAGGTGCAGCAGGCACTGAGAACTTGCCCTACAAAGTCTACAGGGAACTTGGCCAGCAGACTAGGAAACAAAGAGTTTCCTTTGTGAAATGTGTCAGATAAGACTTCTAAGTAATTTCCAGACACTGAACAAGTGAACCATCTGAGTTAAGTGTTTCCTCAGGCTTAGATCTGATTTCTGAGCACACCACCCAGTGTTCACAGACCACCCACACACCGACTGGTGGCAAGCACAGGGCAAACTTGGCTTGGAGAAGTTGTGACAGGATCAGATTATGCACTGTATGCTTTGTTGTTTGGTAAGAAGATTCAAGTGTACAGGCCGCTCACCTACTTGGTGGCAAGTGACAGTTCAATTGTGTAATATTATATGACAGTGCCTTTATTCTCTAGGAGGATTAAATAAGGCCCTTCATATCACTATAGATAAGATATGCCTAGATGGCCCATTTCTTCCTCCTTCTGTCTAAATCTCAGGCTTCAGAGAAACTCTGTTATGACCAGGGATACATCCCAGCTTCTGCTACACTGAGAGCACTCGTTATCTACCTTAGTTCTCTGGAGAGCTCTTAGTTTCAGGTTCACAAACTCGTTATGATTAAAGCATATGCCTTGAATGCTTAAAAGTCTTTGATTCAAATTTCCTCCTCTATCACGACCTGAGTGTTTCTTAGCAAGTTACTTCATCTCTCAGAACCTTGGTTTCTTCAACAATAAAGTGGAGATGATAATGATTACTTCCTAAGATTAACAGGGATTTCCAGTAGCCAGTGGTAAGAAGCTGCACTGGAATCTCAAAAGCATGAGGTTTGAATCCACCTGCTGCTCCATGGGACAAGGACGGGCAATCTCCTCCCATGCAATTCACCGCCTCTGAAAACCCTCCAGAGGATCCACTATGGGTCAGTTCCAACTCAACAACACACAACAATTATAACCTATGATTTTTATGTGTGAAATGGGATAATAACATTTTCAGAGTAGTCGGCATAGCATTTAGCAGCTAAAGTTACAAAGTAAATGATAGTTGCTATTATTATTTCCAATAAAAGTAAAGGCCACCAGAAAAAAAAAAAGAAACACTGTTATGTCAAAGTGTCCAGATTTATCACATATCAGAAGAACTTAAAAATGTAATCAGCAACTTCCAAGAGAACTCTTAGAAATGAAAGTTCCCACTCCCAAGAAAGGGAACATTCCTTGAAGTAGTAATTAGTATTAATTTCACAAAAAGCAAAGTCAAAAGACAAGAGACGTAGAATAAAGCTACACATTTCAATGAGAACGTTTCTTAAAGAGTAGAAATATTCTAGATGCCACATGCCCCATCCACATGTTCCTCAAATAGACTCTCAACAGCTCCCATGAGCTATGTCCTCTTGTGTGGCGGAGACCAGGAGCTTAAGTGCCTACATAAATCAGGAATCTCCTCCTCACCCCACCCTGTGCCACTGACCTTTATGAGGTCAAAGGACAAGTTTTGCATGCTTCTGGACATAAGAAAGTTCTGAACGGATCTAGATGTGCATAAATAATAATAGTAAGAGAAAAGGAGAGAAGGATAGTCTTGCAGGTGGGATTAATAGTGTATTTATCCCTAGGATAATTTCCGGAGAAAAACAAAACATAAAAGAAGGCAGAAAGATGAAGGAAGGTCTAAGACACCTACATGGTTGGTTGGTTGGTTTTTCTTTGTGTTTCACTGAGGAAATTATCTTGTTCACAAACACCACTCCCTATTCCCTCTGATGCTTATAGAATTCCTACTTCTCTGGTGTTATTATGTCTTTGCCATTACAGGAGAGAATATCATCTGGTTGTTAAGATTATGGGCTCACATGTGAAGATTTTGGTTCAAATTTTGGTCACATCACAAATGGATTGTGCTTCTGTCTATGTGAATTAACTGTAGAATACTTGACATGTTTTATTACCCCTGAGCGAATATTAAGTCATAGGAGCCCGAAATGTGTCACTATCTAACTCTGTTCCACAGGCTGCTCAATAGTTGACATTTTAGAAGCAGATTGTTAGGCCTTTCTTCCAAGTTCCTTCTGTGTGGACTTGACCCACTAATCATTAAGTTATTAGCTTATCGTGTTAACCATTTGTACCAGGAACTCCAATGCTTGTCAGAGCTTCACATAAATGGTCCCCTGATTTAGCTGGCCATTCCACAAATACGCTTTCACTTTGAATGCTATACTAAATAGTTAGATATAAAGCAATAGGAAACTTTATTCCAGAGAGCGAAATGATCAGATTTGGATTTTATGTTAGAATAAAATGGTAGATGTCTTAAGACAATATTGTAACAAGACTGTACAGAGGTAGAAAGACCAGTTAGAAGGTTAAAAATCTTACATGTGTAAAAAAAGAAATCCTTAAGTTAAGATAGTATGAAAGATATTGGAAAGGAAAGGATTTGCGATACATATGAGTGGAGAAGTGTACAGTCTTGGTGACAGTTTGCTGAATAAAATAAAGGAAATTGGTAGGGTTTATTATAGGTTTTGTATGTTAGGCCCCTGAGGATATTCTGGTAATGCTGACAGAATATAATGAGTGAAAAAGAATTTGGGGTATGTGTAAGTAAAAAAATAAAATTT
Organism: Elephantulus edwardii; assembly: GCF_000299155.1. NCBI lineage: Eukaryota > Metazoa > Chordata > Mammalia > Macroscelidea > Macroscelididae > Elephantulus > Elephantulus edwardii. The sequence continues at coordinate 1,372,513 of NW_006399757.1, read as the reverse complement.
TTACATAATTAATTTCAGATTATATTGAACACTTGAGCAGGTTAGTCAAGTTTACAGAGTGAAATTCAAAAGAGAGAGTGAGACTATTGATAAACAGGTTGTGCATGTGGTGGATCAATCTACAGAGTGAAGAAAACCTCTCAGGAGAGGATATGGGAGAATAACGGAGAAGAACAGAGGTAGGACATGACTATGAGATCCCCAACAAAAGGGTGGCATAGGATAATGTATGAATGATCATTGGAAACACAGTATGAATGTAGGAATGTGTGAAATGCAATGTACATGAACAATATATAGTGTATATGAATTTTGTATGCAAACCAATATAAAAGAAAAAGAAACTGATTGCCCATCCTTCTCCCACAGAGCAGCTTGTGGCTTTGAACCACATGCCTTCAGGATTGCAGTGCAGCTTCTTGCCAGCAGGCCACCAGGGCTCAGATAAAAATAAAGTGGAGAGGAAACAAAATTCTTAAACACAATATGGCAGGGGGAAACAAAGAACTACAATAGGAGGTTGTAGAATGAATAGATAGAGATTGTTTTGAGAAGTGTAGTGAAGCCAGGCAAGTTGTACCACAGAGCTTAAGGCAGATGAAGACGTAACAAAAGTTCCTGGGTTTGACAATTAAGAAACCACTGGTGACCTTAATGAGGGCAATGCAAATAGTTTAGTATATATCTATACCTAGAAACCTTAGGAAAATGAGAAAGAAATGCAAATAAACTTGGAGAAACAAAGTAAAAAAGTGAGTGAATGAATATATTCAGAATGGTAGAACAATCGTCTTTATATTCAGTTGCAAGGCTTCCTAAAATCCCAATTTGTCCCATGACAATAACAATTCTTACCTGGAGAGACCAGTCCATACAAGTGACCACTCGATGCTTGGACCAATGCTCATCATAGAACTGACGATTGAAAGAAAGGTTGGCTCCAGCCTGAATATCCCTGGGAAGAGGTAAATACCAGAGACAAATGTGATGCCTTATTATTACACTGTTAATAATAAAACAGTGAATTGTCAAAATAATGTTTAAGGTAGAACTCTTAATTCATGCAACAAACTGACCATAAAGATGGTATTTATGATTTAAAGAGGATCTCATGTCTTATGAAAACCCTCTCTAACTTTGTTTTATATTTTGTTCCAAGGCTAATAATATAAAAGGTTACATGTGTTTCGTGTTGCTTCCTGACCTGTCTGTACTAATCTTCACTCCCTAATAGGCTCTATTGTGAATCAAGGTATGTTAGAAATCCCATTGTTATGAAAGCAAGAAATGCACTGTTAGTGATTCTTTGATCTCAATATTTTCTCTTTTGGCCTTAAACTAGAGATGATCTACATGGCTCTATTTACCTGAGAATTCTGACTGACTGCAGTCTCTGACTTCTGGGTGAATAAGAAGTTATAATTTTCCCCATGAAACAAATGCTGCAGGGGATAAGGGATATAGCAAACGCATTCCAGATGTTGGTAATTTCTGTCATAGACCCACACAGTATTGGGCCCTGGAAGATGGCACTTTTTAGACAGTTTATCTTCTAGTTGACAATCAACTGCCCATCACATTCACGTCTCACCATTTTTCACTGGGCATGTACTTCCTCTAAAGGAATAGATGTTTTTAAAGAAAACAGCTTGTAGTATATTGTGTCTGCATATGAAGCTACCTAATAGTCTGGGCTTCTAGTCAGAAACTCCTCTATTCTCACTTTTTCTCTGTCTGTTTACTTCATTCCTCATCTCCATGGCTGCAACCCTATACCACTAGTCTATACAACTCTGAGTAGCTCACTTTCAGAAAATTTAATGGGTCTCTAACTAGTTAGCACATTGAAACATTTTTCCCCCTTCCTCCTGGTAACCTTCTTCAGTTCTAACACTACAGCCTCAGGTGGGAGATACATGCACCCAAGTCCTGGGAGGACCATAGGATAACACTTGGTCAGACACCCAGAGAGAAACAGGGCTCAGCCACTAACTGAACTACTCAGTGAACAATGAATCCTTTTCAAATCAAAATGACATTGAAGAACTTGTAGATTCCAAATATTACTCTCTTCAAACAAGTCTTAAAGATGATGCCAAGTTTGAGAATATTTTTCAGAATTCACTTTTGTAGCTGTTTTCAGAGCCACTTTTAGCATGATGGTCTGCCTTGTCTTTTGAGAATATATTAGAATTTTAGAAATAGTAAAAAGTGAAGTCTGAGGAGGAGAATAAATGATCTCACCATTTCATTGTGTTCTTGGCCAAAAAAAAAAAAAATCAAACTGGTTAAAAAAGCAGATGTATCTATTTTTTTTTCTTCTGTCTTTCCCCCATAAGTTTCAAGAAATGGTTTTTCTTATCCCAGGGAATAAGGCAGCCAGTACCTTGCCAATACATGTGTCAACACAAATGACAAAGGAAGTCATTGGGGGTCATTTGCTTTTACTGATGAGTTGGGTTGGGTTTTTTTTTTTAAACCTAGTGCGCCCTTGCACATGTGTTTTCTAAAAGGTATAAACATAATCTACTGCTACCTCCCAAAATTCCTTTTCTGCTCTCTTCCATATCAATTAAGATCTCTCATGTTTTGTTTTTGTCTTAATCACTCATGTCTGCTTGCTCAGATATCAGGAATAAATCTACTAGAGAAAATGCAATTTTTTCCCCCCTGCTTATCAACATATTTTCTCAGAGAGACAATACACACGACTCTGCCAAGGACGAAAATGTACAAATGGCTCTATCACCCGCAGTCTGCCTCAGATATCAAGTTCAAAAGCATTTCACTGTAAGCCAGAGGTTATAACCAAAGCACCAAGTGAAAGCTGTTTAGCAAGATGAATCTTGAAATGTAATCTTCTGTCTGGTCAATCTATAAATGGATTTAGAGTCAAAACTAAGTCAATATGATTAGGCATTATATGTATGATAATAATTTGGAACAAGGGGTGCATTGTGGGGTTGGTTGGGGAGTGAGAGGAAAAAAATGTTGAAAAATTAAAAAATAATTAAAAAATAACAAAAATGCACAATTTGATGGGTAGGAGGGTCAGGGAAATGGGAAGGAACTAGTGTGAGAAACAATGTATTTGGATTTTGTAAAAAACCTAGTATAATAATAAAAAAGAAAACAAAAAAGTTTAAAACCAAAAGTTAAAAAAACCCTTAAGTCAATAAGTTTTAGTCACTTTAAAAGAAAGGCATGCCACAAATAAAGCACAAACTAACCCATCTTTTTCTTCTAATTCTCGACCACTGTAGTCAAAAAAGATGTCAGAATCTTCTGCCAATGCTCGTTCAATTACCCTTATTGTACGATCAAAAAAGATGAGGAATTCCTCTGAATGCAGGATCTGCTGTTTCTCTTCTTCTGTCAGCTCCCGTGGAGGGGCTTATAATGTAAACAAGAGATTGTTAAGAAATCCTGAGAAGAAGGACAATTAAAACTTTTTAGGAGGAAATCAACTCTTCAAAGAGATGGGATATAAGAGCTTATCAAAGGAGTGATAAGACAAGTAAAATAAACCACTGAGAGTTAATACTGACTCTAAACAATTCCCTAATTCACAACACAAGTTTCCTTTGCACATTTATAAAAACTATTTCATATATGGCATATTGCCATTGTGATGATTTTTCTTTAAAAAGACGACAAATGAAAATTGTTCTATGTTCAGATTTTAGCAGTAAGTTCTGAACTATTTCTTCAAATAATACACAATAGAGAAAAAAGTTAAACAGTACATATATTAAAAGTCTACAAAACTATACATATATAAGACATTATTATAAAACTACACATATAAAATAATTAAGAATTATTCATAGTTACAACTACATATTCCTTAATCTTTTTCTTCTGATAAAGTTAATTTTATATTAGATGGTGAGTCTGGAAAGCAAATTAATGGCTAAATAGGCTTCACTAAAAAATGAAAACATATCATTCCCCATTCTTTTCACTTAAAGAGGCTTCTGTTTTTAAGTGGCACATGGAATAAACAAATAAATCAGCAATAAAGCTTCTTAATTTATTTTCTCCCTTGTTTTTCCAGAATAATTAATCTTTACAAATAAAATTTGACCATTCAAAATGACACAAGGAGATGAAAAAACTTGCAATATGTCATTATATCTGAAAGTGAGTCATCTCACTTATGCTAAGGTTACAAAAAATAGTCTTTCAAAAGAAACCTTTTCATAAAACTACCAAGAGCAGAGAATGTCAGATGATATTTTGTGGTTCTTCAGGAACCTTGGTTCAACTCTTGATAAAATTTGATCAAATTTCAGTAGAAGCAGAAGATCTCTACAGTTAACTCAAGTGAGTGGAATGCATTACATCACAGGTGGTATCCCTGGGGGAAATACTTACAGGCTTTCCCTAATAATTGCACAATCATCCTTGGACCCATGACAGGTTTCTCCTTGGCCACATCAACAGAAGACTCCTTAAAGTACAGTCCTTGTGGCATCATGTAATACTTAGATTAATGTTATCTCAAGATCGCTGTCTAGGGAAATCTGGACGGTCCAAGAAGCCATTCTGTACAGCCTTGGCAATAGCTCTCTTATTTTTAATCCTGCTCCTTTTCCAGCCCCCCTCTTCCTCCCAGTCCATGAGCCAATGGGTCTGGAGAGGACCTCGAGAAACTGTACTTGTATAAGAAACTAGGCTGATACTGATGCAGCTGGTTCACATCTTGAGAAACGCTCTCCAGGGAAAATATTCTAACAGAGCATGATTCATCCACAATAGTAGAGGATCCTCTCCAAAAGTAGTCTAACTCGATTGTTTCTAACTCTCCAGCTGTGCAGATGCACATTCTGACTCTCCAAGAATCCTCATCAAATTCTGTTGGGCAATATTGCCTCAACACTGGTTTGATAAATATTAATACAAGCAAATGATTGCTTCAGACTTTGAAGAGTCACCTGCAGAAACATGTGAGGCCAGAAATAACAAAGAAAACACTACACAAGTAACCTGTAATGAGACATTTATTGTCGCTTGCTAACTTTGATTTGTTAATCGGTTAAATGAAGATCTCTGAGAAGTAATTTCCTCTGTTAAATGGACAAGATGATTCCTAGACTTTAAATATTTTTTAAGGCTTAAAAAGAAATATCCCATTCCCACTAATACTGAGTTTATCCTGACTCACGGTGACTCTTCATTGGGTTTCCCAGGGTGGAAATCTTTATGGAAGGAAACTGCCCATTTTTCTCCTAAGGACTAAGATTTTCACTAAGGTTAGTGTATTTGAACCACTGACATTTTGGTAAGCAGAACAACATATAATACACTATGCCACCAGAGCTCTTTAAAATAAACACACTTGGCAAATAAGAAGGCATTCAATAATTAGTAATTAGGGAGCTCTGGTGTTTTAGTGGGTAGAGAGCTGAGCCAACAACCTAAATGTCGGCAGTTCGGATCCACTAGATTCTTTGAGAGGGAAAGATGGGCATGCTCCTGTCATGGAATTTACAGCTTCTGAAAACCTATTGGACAGTGAGCTATGAGTTGGTTCCAACTTAACAACAATAAATTGAGTTGAATTAGCAGTGAAATAGTAATTTATTCACCTCATTTTTAAGACTCCTATATGTGAGACATTTGCATTATATCATCATTTTTTAAGCTCAAGAAAACAGAAAAACTATAAAATGTAACTAGCCAAGGTGGGGGGTGGCATGTTCACATGTGTATGCAAACCATGTGGTAGGTCCACTTTGTTTTACTTAGTATTGATGCATAGAGTAAATAACAAAACGTCATTGCACAATGATGCTGTGGGGCCAATCAGAAAGTTTTATAAAAAAGCCTCATTAAACCTCCGTCATGGTTAATAGATGACCTGGGACTCATGAAACTAAGCAGAGAAGTAGAACTTTCCCCCTTTCTTTTTTTTTTTTAATTTTTTTGTTAAATGACATAAAATAAAAATATTTCCGTTCTCTGTTTATATTTTTTGAGTTATTTCTATTTCACCTGTATCTTCTTATAGGTCCATTACTTTGAATGAAAATAGTATCTGTGTAATTTTCTGTAATTTTTTCCCCTTCCTTGTAGCTTATTGTCACTTTGATCTCAGCTTTCAAGATACACGACTTCTCTCGGAAAAACAAATGGCTGATCAAAGTGTACTTGCAGAGGTCAAGTTCAGGTAGGTGGGGCAGTAGCCTTCCTAGATACTTGGTTTGACAATACAATATTTGGCTTGAAATTAAATTGCTACTGAAGCAAAACAAAGGATATGTTTTATGCTAAGCTTTGACGTCTAATAGGGATCAAATGACATGATTGGTTAGCTCAAAACAATAAAATGCACACAAAAATGAATTTTGGGGTGTTTTTGTTTGCTTCTTAATTATAAACAATATTTAACTTAGCTGCCAAATAGGGTCACACTAATTTTTAACAACAAAGTCAGTCTTCTAAATGTAAATTGTTTAAATTGGTAAACATTGTTACAGCATAACACAAACATAATGGAGCATCAAAGGAACCACAACAAAAACCCCCCTGATATTCAATAGTAAAATATATCCAGATCTCTTTTATTCACTGGAAGTAGGAGTGGCATCTACTACCTAAACAACATGCCTCGAGAAACTCATGTTCGACTCGAAGGCAATCAACAACAACAATTTTATTCAAGAAAGTTGGTAAGTGAACAATGCACAAAAGACAAGCTCAACGAATTGAAATTAGAATCATCTTACTCCATGATAAACCTTAAATTCTCCCTGCAGTATTTTCCCACTCTTGGAATTTAATGAATTTTTTAACAAGTTGATAGCATAAAAAGGCAGACATTAATTTAAAATTAAAATGTGTCCCAAAACAAAAGATGGGCATTATTTTGACTTTTATTTCCTACTCATGAAGCTGAAAATGAAATAGTAATATTTTTGGGCTTTTTTATTTATGTAATACAAAATCTGACATAATTCTGCCAAGAACAGCTAATAATCAAGTATGTATTTAAAAAAATTTTTTTGGTTTAAAAATATTCTTCATGAAAAAAGAAAATTAGGATATGTCCTATAATAAAAATGATAAAACAATTTTTAATTTTATCACAGTAACTATATTTTGCTCTAAAAAAACCCAAACAAGGGAACTATCCCAGAATTGTGAAACTGAAAATTTAGAATATTGTCTAATGATATGATGTTGTGGTCTCAAATGAAAATCTAGTTTAAATTTTATGTGTGGGTTTTTTCTAATTTTAGGTTAAAATTTATTTTTAAAATATCTACTTCATAGATGTTTTGTCTTGTTTCATTGATGTAATTTCAACTTTAAAATTATATATATATATGCTATCATATTTTTTTTAAAAATAATTTTTAAAGAACATAGCTGAAAGATTCTAAAAAATTCTAATAATAGCTAATTAATCTGATATGTCCAGGAAAGACACCAGTTTAAATAGGAAGGTAGCTTTTTGAGAACATTAAGGTGAAATGAGTTTTCAAGCAGCAAAATCTAACAAAATCGCAAGGAAGGATATCCTTTCTGAAGTTAACGTGAGGTTTATGAATTAATTGGTGTTTATAAGAATTAGTTGTCTGACAGTATTGCTTTAAATCTTCAAAACACCAGAATGTTGATACACAGAAATTGCCTAAATGTGACTTAAAGCTAAAATAGATCCGCTATTTTCTTTTTTAACTATATTTGGGAGAGAGAAAAAAAATAACCAGAATATCCATTTCTTTCTTTTCTGATGCATTTTGATGTCAGGTGGTCGAATATATCAAAAGCCAGCAAACAGTGAGGGGTATCCTATCCCCATCCCCCGTTTGCTACCTTAAAAAAATTCCTCTAACGGCCAGATTTCTAAAAAATGTGATTTCTGGTTAAGAACTGTGTAAGTCAACTCTCAGCCCAGAGCAAATTTTTATGGCTGAGTAATAAACCCCTGAAATGCAGGGTTCCTAATGGAAGTGCTGACACAGCCCTAACCACTGTGCAGCCGTGTGAATGGCGCCACGATTCTATCTGCTAGGGATTCCTGAAAAAGTTTGCAAAGTACTGTCTTGCTTTTTAAAAAAAACACCAGAGAGAATCTGATGCCAACATAAACATGCTTTTAACCCATTATGTGCTAATTTTCAGAAAAGCTATTAATGGAGAATAAAGCATACAGTACAGCATTAACAGGAAATGTTCTTTCAGACTTCTTTTTGACTTTTAACATGACTTTAATCAATTCCATGAAGCGTGCATAGCAGCTAAATCTGGAGGGGTGTATGTACAGAACTTAAGAGGTTTCATTGCTTTGCTGGAGAAGATGATTCAGAAATTAGGGCGATGGTGGGGATCAGCGCAAATGCATGTGCATGCCCCCCCCCCGCCCCAAATCAGCCAGTACACACGCAGACACAGACACAGACACACACACTCACACTCACACACACACACTTACACACACACACACACACATCCTGACTCACCCAGCATCTTAAGGGTATTATGTAAAAGGAAAAATGGGAGTTTCTTAATGATCCTGGCTTTTTAAATCTCTTGTTACATCTATGATAAGGACATTCTATTCATTGCTTTTGTCTTAAAATGGAAAATTTAGTAGAAAATCTGTGAAAATTTCTTCTGAATAAGCTATCAATGTGTCTTCTATAAGAAGGCTTGTTGGTACACTGAATAAAGAATTTGGCTGCTAACTCTATCGTTAGCAGTTTGAACTTACCAGTTACTCTCTGGAGAAAAACAAGGCAGCCTGCTTCTGCAAAGATTCACAGCCTTGAAAAACCTACAGGTTGTTCTGTTGTGTCCTGTGGGGTTTCTATGATTCAAAATTGACTCATGGCACTGAGTGTTCAATGTGTGTGTGTGTGTGTGTGTGTGTGTGTGTGTAGTTTTGTTGTCATTGTTGCTTGGTTTTGTTTTCTGTGTGTTCTGTGACTGCAACATCAGAAATGTTGTCTCTATGATGGAATACCATGCAGCATGCAGGAACAATGATTTTGAAAATCACTACCTAACTTGGGAGGGACCAGAGAGCATTATGCTAAGTGAATGAACTCAGTCCCATAAGGAAAAATACTGTATAACACCATTATTGTAGAAATAAAAAGATAACTAGTAAAATGTGTGTGAAGATCCAAGGGGAAGAGGGTGGGAGCAGGAGGGTGAGAGGTAATCTTAGGGTTGCACAATTTATTTTATGGGTGAAGAGAAGGGTGGGTAAAGGAAATGGGAAAAATCCAGTTTGAAAACAATGTATATAAGCTTTGTAAGTAAACCAATATAAAATACAAATTTTATCAAAAAAAAAAGAATGTTGAGTCTCCTCCCAGCCCTCAATCACATCCTGGAACTCAACAGTGGTTGGTCTTGTTTAATTCATGAAACCAGGCACAGTGACAAAAAAAGAAGTATCAGAGTTCTTCAAAGTGTTTACAGGAGTATCTTTTTTGATATTTTCATATTTTTTTAATATGCCAGTTGGAGTCCAAATAACTCACCATGCTCCAATTTCAAGCGACAAGCAATGACAAGACTGAGCACAAAGAACTGGTTTATCCATGATCAATATGAATCAGAGGTGCAACATGGTTGAAGTATTCCAGTGTAAATAGTAATTCCATGAAGGTTCACGCTGCATATACTATGTGTCAGGCATCTTCTCATACTAACCTGCAAAATTCTTAGCAAAATCTTAGCAGATAGGGATTATCTCCATTTAGTATATAGGGCTGTTGAGGCACAAAAAGAGAAATCCTTTTACAAAGATCATACCAACTGGCTGAGTCAAGATTGATTTGAGGCCAAGTTCCAAACCCTGTGCTTTTTTTTTTTCCATCACTATTTGGTAGTGTCTACTATTCACCTCAGTTTGCATGAGAAGAATCAAAACAAAATTGAACATACACACTAAACCAAGAGCCAAATTCAATGCTCTTAATTCCAACTTATACCAGCTTTTAAAAATCAGAACATAACTGTCTCATAAGACTTTTCATTCACTTACTCTCATCCCTGTCAACACTGAACAGACTCATAGCTGACCCTCCAGTGGGTTTGGAGGCTGTAAATGGCACAGAAGGAGAATCTCATCTTTTTTCCATGGAGTGGCTGGTGAATCTGAATGGTCAGAGGATGTCACCTTTGGGTTATCAGCACAATTCTCTATGGACTAGGCCCAGATCTCCCGTATGGTTTTGAAGGCTGTTGAATCTTTACAGATACAGACTGCTACATCTTTCACTTATAGTGTGGTTGGTGAGTTTCAAACATTGACCTTGTTGTTAGTACTCAGAACCACTAAGGGCTTACCCCCCCTGTACTACTAGGGTTCCCTAAACATGCATACACAATTCTCAAATGATCTCTCTAACTACAGATAAGATAATTGTTTTTATGTAAACATTACTTTAAGTAAATAGATGTCACCTATAATGGGTATTTGAAATACATTAATTTTCTAATAAGATCACAAAGGAGTGGAGTGAGTACCTGAGACCAATATGTGACCATTTCTACAAAAAAATCTCCAGAATCATAAACGTGTCATGTGTCAGGGCCACAACCATCCGAAACTGGAAAAAGAAGATGAGCTTCTGATCAGTTACACTGATTAGGAGATATGGGAGAATCTTTTCACTTGGCCCTCAGTTATCATATACTACTCTCAATTTTTCAGCAAGAACAACAATTTCAAAATTCTTTTTCTCTCTTGTGTCTTAATGGAGTGAGAATCTGTTGTTATGTAGTTGCTTAGTGTTGTTGAGTTGACTATGACTCATCAAGACCCTAGGAACAGTGAACCCTGCCGTATCCTGTGCCAGTATCCTCCTTGCTGACAGAGTGAGCTCACTGTTACAGTCACTTCATCTCCCTGGGGGGGTTAATTTACCTCCTTTGGGGGGGTCTTCTCTTCCTTTGCTGACCCTCTACCTTTCCAATAATGATATACTTTTCCAAGAAAGGACTGCCCCCCCTAACAATATGCCCAAAGTATGTCAGATGAAATTGAACTCTAAGGAACATTAATTATAAATTTTATTTGTCTTCTTTCCTTCCTTTCATCCATCATTCACCAATGGAGCCAACCAGTGCTATTACTGGAGAGTGGTACAAGGTGAAATATGCAAAAGGACTTTCATTTCAACTATAAATTCAAGTCCATGAATTTATGTATCCTTGGGTAAAGGTTTTAAAATGATCTTATCTTATTTCTCCTTTATAAAAAAAATATTTCTCCTTCATCTACAAAATAGACATAATCACAGTATTTGTTTCATAATGATATTGTGAGGAACAGGTAATATATGTGTAGTTCTTAGGAGAGAACCAAGCACCCAGTGTTTGATAAATCTTAGTTTGTACTGAAGAGCAACAATGTCAGTCTGGAGACTAAGGTGCTCCTGAACCAGTCCATAGCCTTTGCAATTGCTTGCTATGCATCAGAGAGCTGGACAATGACTAGGGATGATAGAAAAAGAATGGATGCCTTTGAGCTGTGGCGTTGGAAAAGAGTATTGAATATACCATGGACTGCTAAAAGAACAAACAGCTTTGTACTGGAGAGGGTGAAGCCAGGCTGCTCCTTGGAGGCAAGAATTCTGAAGCTTCATCTTACATACTTTAGACATGTTACAAAGAGGGACGGGTCCTTGGAGAGGGACATCATGTTTTGGAGGGTGGATGGACAGCGTAGGAGAGGAAGACCCTTGATGATATGGATCAATTCAGTGACTGAGGTAATGGGGGGGGGTCAGAGACAATGAGATTGGCACAGGATAGAGCAGGGTTTAGGGCTACTGTACATAGGGTGGCTATGAGTCGCAAGTGACTCGATGGCACATAACAACAACAAACAACAACATTAAAGGTTAGTCATTATATAAACACATTAAGACGTTGCTCCTCCTTATATGAGCAGAATTGTGGAAGAAACATTTACTTATCCAATTAACAGTAATAATGATTATTGGTGTTTCTAGATTGAACATATGGTAAAATTTCAGAATTTTCTGGCAAAGTGTTTTGTCTTCTTTCCTTTACTATTATCAGTGGGAATAAATGGTATAGTGAACTAGATAACATGACAGCTAAAATAAATGTCTTTTGGTTACACAATAATAACTTAGGATGGGTATTATTTTATTTCTTATATCAATTAACAAATAACTTCACTTTTGGAAATGACAATGTAAGTAAGTTCAATAATCATAGAAAAACTTCTATATGAGAAATTTTACTTACCCATACAGTTCCTTCTCTTAGGAAAATGATTAGTCAATTTATTTCCAAAACTTTACCTTCCGTTACAGCCTGTTTTTTGTCTTGATTTTCAAGTTCAGAATCATGTCCAACTTTAGGTTCAACCATTTCTTCATCTTCCTCATCCTCTAGAAAAGAAAGAAAAAAAAGAAAGAAAAATGAAATATTTTCTTTTCTTTAAATCAAAGTCTTTGGCTGATGGTGGGAGGTAGGGATAAAGGGGAAAGTTCCAATTATTTAGGGCAACTTCTAAGTAAATCAATCCACAACGAATGCCAAGATATATGTTCATGAATATATGAATAAATTCTCTCCAAAGGGGCCTCTTTGATAGTTCCTCTAAGCTGCTTAGAAAACCTCTCAGAGTCGACACCTGCTGCCTCTATCCCCAGGCCTTCACCACATGTGACGGCGAGGAATTGCCTCCATGACCCCTGAAGCTTCTTCTGAGATGGTCCAAGAACAGATCTTAAAACGTTTCCACCTGGAGCACATTCTCCACGGGGAACACCTGCTGGACAGACGACTCATTTCCAATTTAATCCTCACCAAATTAACTTGGTTTTGACCTACAGGAAAGGGTTAAACACAGGTCTGACCCCAGGTCAAATGCCACCGGCAAGGAAACAGCCAGGGATAGGGCCCCCAAAGTCAATGCCATCAGCCCGGGAGAAAGCAACCAACCCAAAATAGCATTTACACATTCAGAGCAGTCCATGCATTAATGTGAATTTAATGAGCACTAACGAACGGACCCAGTGGGCTACCACCACCAGATGTTAGAGTGCCCTTCCTGCCCTATGCAAATATGTGCTCTTTCCTCCTTTTCCCTCAACCTCCCTCTCATTATGGAGCTCTTGAACTCATCAGTCACAGCATCGAAGACGTAGAGGGGAGCCAAGGTGCCATAAGATAAGAAAACTTTGTAGAAAAAGAAAATGACATGAAAAATGAAAACTTGCTTCCACAATTTTATTTTCCTTCTTTAATAAAACTCTTTCCCTCTTATGTATTACAGTCAATGTAGCTAACTGATTTCTAGTTCAAATAGAGTGTGGAAATCATTTCAATCTCCACATCCCATACAGTCATTCAAATTTGCATTCGTTCAATAAATAGTTAAGGCTCCTAAGGTCTCAGGCTCTATGAATGGTCCTAGTCCCATCATGATCATTCCTGATAACTCAATTCCATGATAACTCAACTTTCAGCACCAAAATACTTAAAGAATGCATTATAAACCCATACTTAAATGCCGAAATAAATATTTATGGCCTGAAAAGGAACCCTAACAAGTGCTGACCATATTAAGCAAATGATTTGTGGAAGAAATAGCAACTTTAAAAATGTGGATAAGTAAAGTGCAGCGCTGCAATTTAGGGATTAAACTTAAAAATAGAAATGCTGTCTGTGTGTGTGTGTGTGTGTGTGTGTAGATTATAGAATCCGTCCTTCTACTTTATACCCACACCATATACATATGTGAGGAAAGCTCTGGTGGCACAGCACAGTCCATAGGGAGATGCCCTGCTCATCCAAAGGTGGCACTTCTCTCTCTGATGGTTCAATCCCACTAGCTGCTTCGACAGAGAAAGATGGACAGTCTTTTCCCATTCAATTGGTAGCCTCCCAAAAACCCACTGGAGGGTCAGCATTGAGTCAGTTTCAACTTAACACCAATGGGGACTGGGTACATACATGGGAGACAAAAATGTGAAACACTTTGAAGGGCAATTGTCATTTATTATTAGCATATTATTATATATACATATTATTAAGTACAATATGTACATATTACTAAATATATGGCCACTCATGTAAGATAAAGTTTGTACTTCAATTTTTGCAAAGAACATTGATGTACCCAGATATATCCACAAACACACTTTTAAAATACTGTTAAAAAATCTGAATGTGTACTTATATATAAATCTCTATTTGCAGTATACTCATAATAAATCTGCTTGCAAGGTTTACTATGAACCAGCCAACCACTTGTTCTATCTCCCTTGATCTAATTTTCATAACTGACGGTGATTTCAATATATCAATATCTTGGAATTTAAAACAAATTTATTGCCCTTGAGTCAGAACTGGCTCATAGCTGATCCTCTGTAGAGGGGTTGTTTTATTCTAAATTTTCTACTACTTTATTTAAAAAATTTGAATACATTGTTTTCAAAAACAAATTCCTTCAATTTCCCTCACCCCCTCATTGAATTGTATAGTCTCATGGTTAATCCTCTCCTCCCCCTGCACATTCTCATTCTCATCCTGCTTCTGCCTCTCCCATCCCTCCTAGATCCTTATACTCATTCTACAATAACGATCTCATACAATATTTATCCTTGTAGGACTGAGTTAGTTCACTCAGCATAATGCTCTCCAGTCCCTCCCAAGTTAGGTAATAATTTACAAAATCATTGCTTCTGTGTGCTGCATAGAATTCTGTTGTGTGAATGTACCATAATTTCTTAATCCATTCATTTGTGGTGGACATTTGGGCTGTTTCCATGTTCTTGTGATGGTGAATAATGCTGCCATGAACACTGGTGTACAAATCTCCATTTGTGCCTCAGTTCTCATTTCCTCAGGGTATATTCCAAGCAGTGGAATAGCTGGGTCATATGGAATTTCTATATTCAGCTTTTTGAGGACGTGCCAAATTGCCTTCCAGAATGGTTGTACCATTTTACAATTCCACCAACAATGTATAAGAGTTTCTTTCTCATCACATCCTCTGCAACATTTTTTACTTGCTGCCCTGTTAAACTTTGCCACTGTTACTGGAGTGAGATGATACCTCATTGTGGTTTTGATTTGCATCTGTCTTACTGCCAGTGATTTGGAGCATTTCTTCATGTGTCTGTTTGCCATTAGAATATTTTCCTCAGTGAAAATTCTTTTCATATCTTTTGCCCATTTTGTGATTATATTAGCAGTCTTTTCCTTGTGGAGGCCCAGAAGTATTTTGTAAACTTTTGTTATAAGACTCTTGTCTGAGATGGTATTACCAAATATTCATTCCCAATCTGTAGGTTTTCTTTTCACCCTGTTGGAAAAAGGTTTTGATGCACACATGGATTTAATCTTTAGAAGGTCCCACGCATCAATTTTATCCTCTTTAGATAGTGCATTTCTGGTTGTATTTGGCAGTCTCTTTATACCTTGAACTAGTGCTTCTAAGCTTGATTCCAGTTTGTCTCTTTAGAGGCTGTAAATCACACAGGAGTAAATAGCCAATCTTTCTCCTGCAGAGCCACTAGTAAATTTAAACCACCCATATTTTTGCTCCATAGGACAAAGATGGGCAGTCTTCTGTGTAATTTATTTACTGCCTTGGAAAACTTACTGGAGAGTCAGCTATGAGTTGGTTCTGGCTCAATGGTAAAGAGTCTTTGAATTGTTGTTGGGTGCCTTTGAGCAGACTACAATTCATTGCAACCCCATGAATCTTCCCCTACCCTGAACCATCATCACAGTCTCTGTCACGCTAAGCCCACTGAAGTAGTCACTACATCAATACACCTCATGGATGGTCTTTCTTTCACTAACCCTCTACCTTTCCCAGCATGATGTCTCTCTCCACAAACCCATGGTCTTTCCAAGTACTTTCTATGCATCAGAGAGTTGGACAATGACAAGGGATGATAGAAGGATAATTGATGCCTTTGATCTGTGGTGCTGGAAATAAGTACTGAATATACCATTGACTGCTAGAAGAACAAACAAGTTCATCCTGGAGAGGGTGAAGCCAGGCTGATCCTTGGAGGCAAGGATTCTGAAGCTTTGTCTGACATACTTTGGACATGTTTCAAGGTTGGATCAGTCCTTGGAGAGGGGCATCATGCTTGGGAGGGTGGAAGGACAACACAGGAGAGGAAGACCCTTGATGAGATGGAGTGATTCCGTTACTGGGGTAATGAGGGTAGGTATGTCAGAGACAATCAGGTTTGCTCAGGATAGAGCAGGGTTTAGGGCTGTTGTACATAGTGTCACTATGACTTACAGGCAACTTGAGAGCACATAACAACAACACAACAACAACAACAATATCTTAAATAGTATCAAGTTCCCACCTTTTATAGATATTACTGTTGCTGTGTACCATCAAGTCAGAATGGACCCAAAGCTAACCCTCCCATAGGTTTCCAGAGACAGTAAATCACATGGGAGAAGTCCATCCTTCTCCCATAGAGCAGTTGGTGGATTCGAACCACATCCCTTTGATATTGCAGCATAGTTTCTTACCACAAGGCTACCAGCATAGTTGCTATATTAAATAGTATTAGGTTACCACATTTTCTAGATACAGGGCATGCTAGTTTTCTTGTGTTCTGATAATAGAAACACAAGCATATGGCTTTAGTAAACTGTAAGAAATTTATTTTCTCATAGTTTAAAGAGCTCTCAAAACTTATTGCCATAAGAAGTAACTCACAGCTGACCTTCCATTGGGTTTCCAAGGGTGCAAATTCACAGAAGAAGATCGCCCATGCTGGTGGTTTTGAACTGTGCCAGTGGCTCAGCCTTTCGGCGAGCAGCACAACCCTCTATAGACTGCACATCAGAACTCGCTTCTTTTGGTGCTCGAAGTCTGAAATCAGGGCACTGGCTCAAAGGGAAAGCCACCTCTGTTGAACCTTGTCTCTTCAGCTTCCACTTGCTGATTTTTTGGAGATCTCCATGTGTCTTGATATTTAGTTTATCTCATTTTTCTTTTTTAAAAAAATTTGCTTAAATTCTCTCTACTATTTCAAAAGAAATTGACCAAAGACACACCATACATGAATCCTGCCTCATTAACCAAAGACAGCTACTTACAAATGACATTATAACCATAGGCATAGAGATTGACCTCATACATTTACATAATTTGCACCACATATTTTGAGGAACAATTCAATTTATAACATAAACATTTTTATTTGCAACATTATTTGAGGAGGTAAACAGGCAAGATGATAGATTAATTTAGTGATTACTAGAAAATAACAATTCTGTCAAGGGCTTGACAGTAAAAAGGCGTAGATTTGTAATACTCATGTGCCATTTTATGCATAGTATTATGAGGGAAAACAGTGGATCATCTAATTCTTTAACTAGAAAAACTATCTCCTAAGAATTTAATTGCAAAAATTCTTTTAATTAACAAATATTAGCTGTGAGCATAATTTATTTAAAGTCACATGTGAATAACACACTTTTTTTTTTAGGCAAAAGAAAACATACCTGCCCTTTTAAAGTGGTTATAAACCAGCTGTAGACATTAATTTTTAGTGGCCACAGGATTCTTTGTCTCTCAGTCTTTTTAAGACATAAAGTAAGCATTTCAGTGGATTTGTTAAGGAAATAAAACACAAGAGGCTGGTTTGTTTCTCTGCATATTGATATGTTTGCCTTGCTCAGCAAAGAGTATATTTTTCTTTAAGATTCTGGTTTCCTTTCTGGTACAATTGGAATTACTTCTGTTGAAACCATTTTCAAAACATTCAAAAATACTTAAAAAAAAGGGTTTATGTCGAACCACTACAGACTACTAATATATGACTTGTGCTACTAGTTCATACTCAGCTACATTTCCTCTGCAATTGGAGATAATTTAAAAAAGAAAAAAATTACCACCCATGTATGGTTTATTTTTTTTTAAATTTTTTTTTCCATGTATGGTTTCTTGTACCTTCATCGACACAAGAAATGCCACTAGTGGTAGAATTTAATTGCCTGTCAGTGCAAAGAACTAATTCCCAACAGTGACATCTCTTAGACATATTATTTAGCACCCAAGTTCTCCTGTCTCCAATTGCTACTTTTTATCTATCTTGCTGGGGAAATCTTTGGTAACCACTGTCCTTCTTCCTTACAATTTATGACCATCTAAGAATGAATAATTGTGTGTTATGCAGCGATCACATATACTTAGCACAAGGCTTGACCTTCTGTATAAGCTGTAGAATGGCTAGATTCCTCTCCCAGTCTGTGGTTAAGGATGAAGCCAACTTAGCCAATTAAAAAATGCTACAGTTCTCTAATTGTTGATCTCATCTGATGGACTTGTCAATTTGAGGCTTCTAAAGTGAAGCATTTGTTGTTTGGTAAGACAATATCAAAACTCCTTTGTTAATAGATTCGTCTTCATAGCACTGTCGAACTCTTAAGAGATTGGAATCTACTTCCATCTCCTGAATCTTAGAGGAGGTTCTGTTCTTTGTCTCCTGCTAAACTAGGATACAGGGAGGATATGGATAATTGGTACTAGATGCTCCAAGATGCAAGGCCTAGGGGACATTTCAGACTGATTTTGAACAATGTCTGTGTCTACTCTCCTGGCTAAATTGGTCGAGACTGTATTTGAATTCCCTTGGTTTCTGTCCTTTTTTAACCCACTCCTTCTGCCTCCTGTTGATTCTCTGAGCACCAGATTTCCTTCCACTAATTCCCACTAGAGGTGGTGTCTGCTGCTTGCCACCAGAACCCTCAGCAACACAGGGCGGTCTTCTGTGAAGAGAGGGACTGGTGTTTTATGAGGTCTCTGGGTTCTCACTTTTCAGCTCCCTCAGGGCCTGCAAAATCCTAGGGTAAGAGAGTCTGGGAGCCAGGCCAGAACCATTGCTTCCCTGCTGCCAGCTTCTCACAAGGGGCTAAGGCCGCTCTTTTTGTCAACTTGTACAAGACCACTCAGCCTGGTTCAGGTAGAGAATAGAGTCAAGGAACTGAGCAGTTCATTTTAATCCATCCTTCTTGACTCCAATGGGCTGCTGCTCAAAGCTGTAGGTAAAAACAATCACCACATGACCATAAATCTAACATGCCACTTACTGTAAGATACTAGACTACCTTCTATGTCACCAAGAAGGATGTTGTTGTTAAGTGCCATCAAGTCCATTACAACTCAAAGAAACTATGAACAACAGATCTGACTCTTGCCCTAGCCTACATCCTCTTCATGATCTCTTATTAACTCAAGACCATTTTTACAGTCACCATGTCAATCTTGTTGATGGTCATTTCTTTCTCTGACCCTCCACCTTTCCTAGCATGGTGTCCAATGATGATGTCTATTCCTTAAGCTGTAACAGTTACCCCTTCTAGCGAGAAATTTTATCAATAGTTGGGAGGGTTGTTAGGTGCCGCCAAGTCTAATATGATCCATAGTGATCCTATGAGCTACAGATCTGAATCCTGTTCTATTCTGCACCATCCTCACACTTCCTGACACACTAGAGCCCACTGCAGCAGTCACTGGGTCATCAGGTCTTCCTCTCATTGGTTGACCTTCTACCTTTTCAAGCTTGATGTCCCTTTCTAAGCAATGTAGAATTGACGAAGTACTTTATGGTTTAAGAAATAAATAGAAATTGGCTTCCAAAATCTAAAAAGCATACCAAGAATTCTAAGTGAAACTTGTTACTGTGCTACTAGGGAACTCTGATGGCGTAGTGGTAAGGAGTCACACTGAAATCTCAGAGGCACACAGTTCAAATCCATCAGGTGCTCCATGGGAGAAAGATAGACAATTTCCTCTGAAAACTTACTGAAGGGTCGGCTGTGAGTTGGTTCTGACCTGATGACCAAACAACAATTGTGCTACTATGAGTAAACTTACTTGGAGAGAAATAAAAGATACTTTTCTTTCTTTTGTTAAGTTGCTTTCAACTGAAGAATCTGGATGAGTGTGGGGAAGACTGAGCTAAGGAGTCATCTGGAAAATAGGCTATAGTCACAGTCCGGGAGAAACAATTAGAGTCTAAGGTGAGATAATTTAGTTGCCAGTGGGTGTAGGGATCTGGACTGCAAATTTAGACATCTGTTTATACAGTAGACAGTGAAGGCTCTTGCACAGAGCTCACCCGAGTCATTCTATCCTTTGACCAACCTTGTGTGCAGCTTGCCAACTTTGCTGGGAGTCTGAGGAGGGCCACCCCCCGCCCAATATGTATCCCAGCAGCCAAAGTAAAGTATAACATGCGCCGCTGAATGTCTACACAAACCAAGGTGAGCGCCTCTGTGCTTCAAAAATATGCAGGAAAGACATATTTTGTGGGATTTTCAGTAAGCACTTTGTTAAATATACTACATGCTAATATTTAAAAAACCTTCACTTTCTGGTCTAGAAAAATCTGGCCAGAGTAAAGAAAACATACATTTCTCATCATACAGAGAACTCCTGTTAACACTCCAGGCCACATCAGTTCTCTCCTAAGGCTCTAACATGACACCACTTGGAAAGTCTACTTCCTGATGGAATGTCACCCAAGCCATTGCAAATGGGAGGAAATGAAAGAAAATATTCAAAATGAGAGAGGAAGCCAGAGAAGAGTATTTTTCAGCAGCTGTTTCTGAAACATGTAGCTGAGCTTGTATATAGTATACATGGAGGGAGTAAAGATGTTTTGAATGGACTTGATGGGAATTAGACAGCTGCCAGGAGAGGATGCAGAGGATGAAGAGAACAATGCCCTTCTCAAAGAAGTCCAGGCAGAAGCCAGTGGGATAATTCCAGCAATTGACATTTGAGGGAGGGAAGGCTTAATTGATTTGTAGTTCCATAAAATGCTCTCCTTATAACCTTCAGTGTTTCCCTATTTCCTACTTTAGCTTAATATCTAAGATCTATCACTTTTTGTCGGTATCCTGAATCATTCATGATCACTCAGAAAGCACAGCCATTGACGGAACAATACCAAAACCAGCCCAAATTTGTTGTTACAAAGCATGTCTCGCTTTCCCTTAAACTCACAAAAACCTTCATCTATAAAATGAACAACCGCATGAACTGATTTAATATTTAGGGAGCTCTGCTGGCCTACTAGATAAGGAGTTGCACTGCTAATCCAAAGGCTGCCAGTTCAAATCCACCTGCTGCTACAAGGGAGAAAGATGGACAATCTTTTGTAGAATTTACAGCCTATGAAAACCTGCTGGAAGGTCAGTTATGAGTTGATTCCACCTCAACACCAATCAGTTGAATTTGCTGAATTAATATTGGGGGATTAAACAAAAGAAACAACAAAACATTCACAAACAACCTTTTGTCAAGCACTTTCAACCCACAGCAACTCTACATGACAGAGAAGAATTGCTTCATAGGTTTTCAAAAAGGAGTGCCGGTGATCTAAGGAGCTCCAGTGGCTTAATTCACAGGGAGTCATGCTGCTAACCCAAAATGGTGCCTCTCTGGAAGTTCAAATCCACCAGCAGCACCAACAGAGAAATAAGCCAAGTAAAAATGAATCTTTGTTGGCAAACCACAGTTCCTAGATGACTTGGAAGGAAGAAGTATTATGAAATAGCAGAGCCATCTCAAAAAACAAAACAAAAACACACTAACCCATTGCTGTCTACTAGATTGCAATTGACAGTGGCTCTTCAGCTCAGAGAAGTACTCCAAAGGATTTCCGAAACGGCAATGTTTAGGGAAGCAGATCGACTTATTTTGCCCCCAGGGAGCAGCTGGTAGATTTAATGTGCCAGCCTTTAAGATAGTAACTGAAGGCTTAATCAGAGCCACCAGGGCTCTGAGAGTCATCCTTTTGTTACTGTTCAATAGGAACCTACTTACAGTGGACTCTCCATTGGCTTTGCAAGTCTGTACATCACATAGGAGAAGACCGCTCATCTTTTTCCCCATGGAGCTGCTGGCGAACTAATTTTGAACCAATTGAGAGGTGTGGTCTTTGAATTAGCTTTGCAACTCCCAGGGAACGACAGCACCACAACTCCCAGAGCGCCACCCTACCACTCCTCAAATTAGTCCTCTGTTCTATGTTCTGATAACAAGCCCATCACGTTGTACAATGTGAACACAGGGAAGGAGATTCTGGAGTTTATGTGAATTCTACCGTGGTCTGTGTGAATGAGACTTACTCAAGCCACACTTGTGAATATAATCCTGCTTGTATGACTGTCCGCATACATGGACACACACACTCGTGTGCACGCTCTGGGCAGTGAGTTTTACAACACTGTATAATGCTACTCTTGGCTGCTTAGAAAAGGAGGCAGGGCTTCTAGCTTCTTTTTTGTTTTCAATTTCTACTGATGCCTCCTTCTGGACAATTCTGGACAATTCCACATCTGATTCTTATTTTTTCAACCATTTCTTCCAAAAATTCAGATACTCTTTGTGGGAGTATTGGTTTTGGAAGAAAGCTGCGTCACAGGGGCAGAGACATCATCACTTTTAATCTTGAGTAGTCACTATCAATGTGCCCCAGGGGAACCTATGCCTCAAGGACTCCAGATACTAAAATGATTACTGTGTTTATGCTAAATATGAAAATAAATGACAATCCTTTAGAAGCATCATTTTCCCTTGGTAAGATCTAAAGAATCATCGTTCCTAAGAAGGAAGTGGTGACAACCCTGACTTTTCACATTTGAACAGTTGCCACATCCATTGCACATACAGGTCATCCATTACTGTTTCCCAGCATTTATTTTATTAGTAGTATTCCATTTCATCAATTCTATTTCTTTGCCTCTGCTTCTTTTACACAGTCCTCTTCATCTTCTCAATCCTCCACCAATATTCAACCTTGAAGATTATTATCAATACTACACAGTATTGTATCAACATGAGAGTGTTGAATATACCATGGATTTCCAAAAGAACAAACAAATCTGTCTTGAATGAAGCAAACCCAGAGTGCTCTTTAGAGGCAAGGAGAGTGAAATTTCATCTCACTTACTTTGGACATATTTTCAGGAGGCACTAGTCTTTGGAGAGAGACATTGTCCTGGCAAAGGGTCAGTGAGAGAGAAAAATACCTTCAATGAGATGTATTGAAACAGGGACTACCACAATGGATTTGAGCATGAGGATAGGGTGAGAGGTTCAGATCTGTTATCCACAGGGTTACTATGAGTTGTAGTTGGCAGAACCTAACATCACCACAGTCCACCACTTCCTCGTTGGTTAAAACTGCCATGGCCTCTTATGTAGTTACTGCCATAGGTCTTCTGCCTGTTATTACCATCTTCAGCTCTATTTTATGCCTATCCTTGTTACAAAACAAAACAAAACAAAACAAAACACCCTTCTAGATAAACTTTCTTAAAACACAACTTTGTTCATGCCATTCTCCTGGTTGAAAAACTTTCACAGTCCCACAGGACAATAAATTAAAGCCAAATTCCTTGGTCTGGGCTTTATAGCCTTTAAAAGGAGTCTCACCATGTGCTCCTTGTCCTTCACCCATTCATCATCCTGTCACCCCCAATGACAAACTTCTGTCTACACTGACACCGTGTTTTCTACATAAAGTTCTATTTCCATTTGTCTTTTGGTTCATTTTAATCCCTTTATCAGTCTCTCTCCTATGGTTTCTTGTGCAAAACTTAAGCACCTAATGGCCATTAATTATCCTTAATTTTATCCTAAGCTTGGGACAAATCTCCCCTCTGTGGTTCAACTTTGATCCAAACAACAGACAAGCCTATAAGGTGGTCAGTAACACCAGTGAGGAAACTATTCCTTGCAACAATCAATCAAATAAGATCAGAAGGGCAGTGCTTACCCAATGGAAATGGTTTGAATATTAACTATATACCCATGTATATTTATGGATTACTACACCTCCCCAGATTCTGAATTTCTTCAAGAGATTAAAACCCATTGCCATCAAATTTATTCTGATGAAGAGCAACCCTACAGGACACAGAAATCTCTCACTGGGTTTCCAAGACAGCAAGCTACCATACCTTTCTCTTGCAAAGCAACTGATGGAATAAAAATGCAGGCCTTTTACGCAGCAACTGCATGCTTACCCACTGATCCTCAAAGGGCCTGGTGGTAATTAAGTGCCATCGAGTTGACTAAAAATCATGGTTATCCTCTGAACAATAGATCTGAAGTTGTTCCTATCCTGCACCATCTCTGATCATCAGCCCACTGTTGTTACAATCATTGTGCCAATCCATCCTGTTGGAGATCTTCCTATCTTTCACTCATTCTCTACCTTTCTGAGTATGATGTGCTTTTCCAAGGCAAGAATGTGGTCCTCCTGACCACAGGCCTAAAGTATGTGAGGAGCACCCTAGTTGTACTTCTTCTATGACAGACTTGTTTGTTCTTTTGGCAGTCCATGGGGTATTTGGTACTCTTCTCCAACAGCACAATTCAAAAGTACCGATTCTTTTTCAGTCAGCCTTTTTCATGGCCCAACTTTCAGAAGCAAGGGAAGGAAGTGAAAAGACCACGGTTTGGAACAGGCACACTTTAGTCTTTGAACTGACATCCTTACTCTTTAGAACTTTGGAGAGGTGACTGACAGCAAATTTTCTCAAGATAATACATCTTCTGATTCCTTGACTACTGTTACCATGCGTGTTGATTGTGAATTCAAGTAAAATCAAATTACTTATGTAAAATGAAGTTAACATCTTCAATCTTTCTTCCTTCCATCATGATGTTGCCTATTGGTCCACGGGTGAAGATTTTTGGCTTTCTGATGTTGAGATGTAATCCATATTGAAGGCTATAGTGTTTGATCTTCTGCAGCATGTGTTTATAAAGTCTTCTTCGATTTAAGCAAGAATGGTTGTATCACTTGCACAACATAGGTCGTTTAGAAGTCTTCCACTAATCCCGATGCCATATTTTCCTAGTTGAGCCTTTTGAATACTTTGTTCAGTATACAGACTTAATAGGAATGCAGGAAGGCTACAACTCTGATGCACACTGTACATACTACAGAAGGAAATGATGCCTGATCCGATATAGCGTCTTCACAATCTCTGTTGTGCTTCATTTGGTCCATTGTTTCAGTCACTGCATCAGTCTATCTCATTGAGGATCTTCTTTCTTGCTGACCATTTACTTCTGCACATGTGGCCAAAACAACTGCCACTGAGTTCATTCTAATCCATAGTGACACAAGAGGATATATAACTGTCATATTGGGTTTCCAACACCAAATCTTTACAAAACTAGATGCCACTTCTTTCCCCGGCAGATCAGCTAGTAAGTTTGAACCATTTGAACCAATGACTTTCCACTTAGCAGTTGAACACTTGAACGACTAGGAAGCTCTGTTGACATAGTGGTAAGAAGCTGTGCTGACAATCCAAAGGCAAGTGGTTCGAATCCACCAGTTGCTCCAAGGAAGAAAAATGGACAGTCTCCTACCCTGTGACTTACTGTCTCTGAATCTAAAAACTTGTCAGCTGTGACTCATGCTAACTCAATAACATATAACAGTATCATGCTTCCACTACCATGCATGTGGAGTTCTTTTATAGTCTAAAATGAGATGTAAAATGCAAATAAGAGCATAACCAGTCATAAGTGAGTCAAATCAAACGGTAAAGAAAGCCCACACAGGGAGAAAAAAACGTTAGCTATGGAGAAATGGCATTTGTGTTGGGTCTGAAGAACTTTATCGGGCTAAGTGACAAAGTTATAATGTGAATGAGGGATTCATTAAAATATTATTTTAAGAAGAACAAACAAAAAATCTTCCTTTGATATCAAGTCTAGTCTAACTCATAAAATACTTGATAGGACAGAGTTGAGCTACACCATAAAGAATATCAAGTTTAAAATCTTTACAAAACTCTTAATCTCTTGTGCCTCCATTTCCTTTGTTGTTTGTTGGTAATGGACTTGTCCTCCATGTGTAATGGTTATGCTTTAATTAATATATTTAAAGAGCATTTTACGAGTTATTAACAGTGAGGAAATAGAGGTTCAAAGATGTTATATAAGTTGCTCAAAGACACACAGCTAATTATAAAGTCTTACTTCTAAACTTGTTAAAGGTCCTGGTTCCATTCTGCCTAAACAATCTTAATTTCCCAGGTGTTTGGACTAGGTTGTAGAGGATGGAGACGTCTCCGTGGGTCAAGAGAAATAGGGACCAACAAAGTAGAGCTAAGGCATGAAGGTAAGAAACAGAACAACGAGTTGGGAAGATAAGCTGTGGCAATAGTTAGGCTGTTTTGGAACACAGCTTAAAGTAAGATTGGCACCAGTATTCATCCTATCAAAGTAACCACAGCTTTACCTATTAGTTTAAAAATCACTTCAACATAAGAAACGAAATGCTTCAGAATCCATATACAAGTATGGAAATGATCCCATCTACCATGGGTAGAAGGTTCTTATTTGGACAGTTTGACTTCACTCGTAAAATTGTGACCTCTGTCTCTTAGTGCACATCCTGCACTTCTCATCCTTGATGATTTGCCTTCATTCAAGGCAGCTTCCTTGATAATACTCATACTTCAGGGCTCCTGCACTGGTTAGTACCTTTGCTTAGAAGACTCTTGAAAATACAAGCATTCCCTGAATTATGAGCAAGATTGGTTCCTATTTTTGAAGTCCTTCAGCAGAATTTACATATGAATCAGAACAGGTGAGTGCATGTGGTTCTTATTTAGTTTTACTCCAGGGTAAGAAAAGTCTGAAAGACTTTTCAGTGATTTAAGTTATACGTGGAGCAAAGAACGGGGATTGGTTATGAGTAAGGGTTAGTTCCATTTCTTTAAAGTGGGGGGAAATTTACATAACATTAAAGAACATATAGAAGCTGCCCTCAAGTCAGACATTTGTAAGAGGACATTATTTGCACGTCTTTCTCTGACCATATATTGGTGACAAATCTGATATTCGTTTCTTTGATGGGCTGCACCTGTGTCTTGAGTCTGCCTCCTCATTTTCTCTACCATCCTTTCAATTATTTAAGTCAGAAGAATGTCAGTTCCTATGATGACAATCAGGCTGCTCCCACTTTACCATGTTATAGTTATTAGGTGCCACTGAGTTGACTATGATTCATAGCAACTCTATGAATAACAAATCTACATACACCTTGCCCTATCCTGGACTATCTTGACCATCTCTGATATCCTCCAGCCCATTGTTACAGTCACTGGTCAGTCCATCTTGTTGAACATCTTCCTTTTTTTCTCTCAACTTCCTCATTCCCAACATGTCTTTTTCTAAGGACTAGTCTCTCCTGGCAACATGTCCAACTACGTGAGACAACACTTGCCGCAAAGAAGCACCCTGGTTGCACTTTCTCTGAGACAGACTTGTTTTTGTTCTTTTGCCAGTCCATGAGATACTCAGTACTCTTCCCCAACATACCAATTCAAAAGCGATCAATTCTTCTTTAGTCATCTTTCTTCATTGTGTCACTTTCAGACGCACAGGAAGCAGCTGAAAATAGCATGGCTTGGCTCAGGTGCACCTTAGCCTCTAAGCTTACATCTTTCCTTTTAGCACTTTAGAGAAGTCCTGACAACTCTATAGATTTGATTTCTAGAAATAGAAAGTGTCTGTCCCTTTAGTACTCTTCAAAAGTAGGAATGAGATCTTCCGACTTGTTCTGCTGAATTCCATTTAAGTTTTTTCTTATTCTAGCATTCAATCTCCAGCAGAGAGAAAGTTGATATATTTTCCACCTGGGAATACTTTGAAATACATACATCTTATTCCAATACATAGGAATATTATTAGCATATTTGCTATCTTCATCTTGGCATTAAAAACTATATTCGGGACTAAATTATTTCCCCAGTTTTAGTGTCAAGTTTTCTCTTTGTTTTAAATAGAAAAAGTTCCTTGTATATCAATGTAATAATTTTCTATTAAAGAAGAAAGCTAACCGTTCAAGAATCTTAAGGAAAGCATTTGTCTAATCCAAGAAACTGATTTTTCCAGTTACTTGAACTAAGCACAGCTTTCAGTTGTGGTCAGATTCACGGATTTCAAAGTACCCCTTGTTTTTACTTTTTGGTCAGTCTAGACAGACATGGTTCTTTGCTTCATTTCTTAAGCTGTTGAAACACCAATGTTGGTCAAAACTATCAGAATCTTTGGAGAATTAAGTTAAGCAGGAACTTCACCAGAAAATTCATAACATTGCGCTGAACATCTCTCAGACAAACCTTAGTGGGATCACTGGAGATTGCATTTCACAGGCTCAGTAAAAGTGATAGAATAAAACTTTGACAACAAAACCAAGGTCTTCTATTGAATGGAAACAGTAATGTAGTGATTAAAGAATGCAGTCATGATGCATTTTGCCTGTTCTCACCTATTTTAGTTTCATGCTGGTTATCTTAACCCAGCCTCATTGCCCCCATTTAACAACACTTCTTCTCTTCATGATGGTTTGGGACACGTTCTTGAGGGTTAAGAACACACAAGGCATAGAATGAGTATACATGAAGATGAAGCAGGATATATACTTAAAGAGTGTGGCATCGGCGAGCTCTGGTGGCCTAGTGGCAAGAAGCTGAACTGCAGTTCCAGAGTGTGCAGTTCAAATCCACCAAATGCTTTGCTGAAGAAGGAGAGGCAATTTCCTCCTGTACCAGTCAGATCTGATTTGATGGTATACACACAAAAAAATAATAAAAATAACAAAAAAAATTAAAAAAAGAAAAGAAAGGAGAAAATGGGGGGGAAGAAAAAAAAGAGTGTGGCATCAATAGAAACATGGAAACTGCATGTAAATATCTCCCTCAGGAAAGAAAATGCTACAGATTCAAATAGGGGCAAGGTTAACTTCTGGCAGAGAAAATGTGCACAAATGGGAAAGCAGAAAGGGATGCAGATTTATGATTGTTCAATTACAGTTCAATCTTGAGAGACAGTGGAATCTAAGGATGTAGAGTTGAGAATGCACGGTGTCATCGTAAGAAGAGGAAAGGGTATGTGTAAAAAAGCACACAGCAGTGAAAAGATGTATACAGCAAGTGGCAAGTAATCCAGTAGAAGAAATAATGAAAAGCCTTAAATACCATAAGGATAATACACACACACACACACACTATTTGATCCCTTCAGCTCTGTTGTTCCTTTTCTTAGTAACCATACCACGGT
Organism: Elephantulus edwardii; assembly: GCF_000299155.1. Taxonomy (NCBI): domain Eukaryota; kingdom Metazoa; phylum Chordata; class Mammalia; order Macroscelidea; family Macroscelididae; genus Elephantulus; species Elephantulus edwardii. The sequence continues at coordinate 1,343,418 of NW_006399757.1, read as the reverse complement.
ATGGATACTGTGGTTGGATATCCTCATTTTTCACACACAGTGTGTGGGCTTCAGGGTGGCTGGCTACACCCTAGCTCTGGAGACAAATCACATGACTCAGGTTTAAATGTTCTAAAATTCTCACTCTTCCTCATGAGATTGTATTATGGATGGACACATGATGGATGTTAGTCAACATGGAAACTCAGGAGTTCATGGTACATGATTGGCAGAGTTTCATTCTGTTCTAAATTGGGTCATTAAGCAGGAGAAGAATGCGCAGTCTCCTCTCATGCAATTACTGCCTCTGAAAATCCACTGGAGTTCAACTATGGGTTGGTTCCAACTCTATGGTATACAGCAACAACAACAACAACAACAACATGAGTTACTTCTAATTCAAGGGCACCTAACAACAAGAAAATAAAATTTAAAATGATAACAGAAAAAGTATAGCTCTGGTTTTAGCCATTAAGAAAGCTTTGCTCTGAAGCTCAACCTGCTTCAAGACTTGTAGGATTTTGTGTTTTAGAACTGATGGTATCCTAAATATATCGCATGTTTAAACATGTGCCCTCGCCTTCTACATTTGTCAGCTTGCCATTTCCCAGTGAGGTATTATTGTAAGTAATTTGCTAATATACGCATACTGCTGTAAAAATGAACTTAATTTACCTATCAAAATACTTGGGGTTGAAGCAAAGAAGTTAAAAGACAAATGTACAAATGAGTAAAAGTGTAGAAAGTGGTGTTGCTATTAGGTGCCATGAGTCAGTATCAACTCATAGTGCCCCATCAGACGGTGAAGAAGTACACAATAGAGTCTTACAGTCTGAAATGTTTCCAGAAGTAAATACCCAAGGCTTCTCCTCCCATGGAACAGTACAGGATTCAAACAATCACCCTTTCAACTAATAGCAGACTGACTAACCTTTATTTCCTAGGGCTCCTTCAATTAATAATATTAGGAAGCCACTGACAAGTATTTATCATATAATCAAATTGAGTTTTACTTACCACAATATTTATTTGTGTGCCCAAAACTCCCAAAAGAATTGCATGAATAAGGATTGATAGTGAGGAGAAGGATTCTTTACAAACCTGCATGACCCTCAATCATTAAGGCACTTTACTATACATTTTTTTTTGCTGTTTTTGTTATGATGATGTCAAGTCACCTGCAACTCATAGTGACCCCATGTACAACAGTTCTGAACCCCGCTCTATCCTGAGCAAACCTGATTGTCTCCGACACACCTACCCCTATTACCCCAGTCACTGAGTCAATCCATCTCATTGAGGGTCTTCTTCTGCTGGCTGTCCCTCCACCCTTCCAAGCATAATGTCCCTCTCCAAGGACTGGTCTATCCTTGCAACATGCCCAAAGTATGCTAGATGAAGAGTCAGAATCCTTGCCTCCAAGGAGCAGCCAGGTGTCACCCTCTCCAGGACAAACCTGTTTGTTCTCCTATCAGTTCATGGTATATTCAATACTCTTCTCCCACACCACAGCTCAAAGGTATCAATTCTTCTTCTCTCATCCCTAGTCATTGCCCAGCTTTCCGATGCACAGCAGGTAATTGTGAAGACCATGGCCTGGATCAGGTGCACCTTAGTCTCTAAACTGACTTAATTGTTCTTCAGTACTCTGGAGAGGTCTCTAACAGCAGACTTTCCCAATGCAATTCCCTTTCTGATTTCCTGGCTGCTGGTATCAACAATGATGATTGTGGAATCAAGCAAATTAAAGCAGTTAATCTCAATTTCTTCACCATCTATCATGATGCTGTCAATTGGACCAGTGGTGAGAATCTTTGTTTTTTTGATGTTGTGCTTCAATTCATATTGAAAGCTGCAGTCCTTGACCATCTGCAGCAAGTCCGTTTGGTAAACAGTTAAAGGCCTTTGGAAATGTAATTTAACATAAAAATTATATGTAAGAAACTGTCAGGCTAATAATCTCTAAATTAAACAACAATAACAACAAGGCATTTCCTTAACTTCCCAGTCTGCAAGTCCATGTTGCTTCAGCTGATGCCCAATTCAAAAGATTTTTAGGTACTTAGCAAGGAGCCCTGGTGGCACAGTGTGGCATATCAGGTTGTTAACTGAAAGGTCATTAGTTCAAATTCACCAGCTTCTACAGGCAAAAAGATAGGTAGCCTTCCCCATAAAAATTTATGGTATCAGAAATCTGGTGGAGAGTTGCTTGAGAATCAGAACCTACCCAACAGCAGAGGGGTTTTGGTTTGGGTATAAGTACTTAGCAACAGGTAGTTGTCACACCAGAAATTTTGCACTAATTTCCCCCCAAGGATATGATAAAACATTCACTTGTTCATTACCTTTTGTACAAAGCAACTGTCCTAACTTTTTAAAAAAAATTTATTTTAATGGTTTCTCATCTATAAAACAGAGATACTAATTTCTATGCTACATAAATTATATTTGTAAAGTTATTATAAGAAGTTATGAGCTAGTTAGTGACTTTGGAGATGCTTTGCTAATGATAATAGGCTAGAGGGTGTTGGTAACTAAGATAGGGTAACTGTGATAAGGATAATTATAATTTCATGACATCCATAGCCCAACAAGGCCCCTTAAAGCTCAAACTGTATCACAAGAAAGAAGATCCAGGGTGAAAAACAATGTATCCAAACTTTGTAAGTAAATAACATTAAAAAAAACCCAAAACAACAGTTGACCATAAAAACAAAAACCACCAAAAAACCAAAAAACAGAACTCATCATAGAAACTCACACCTGGGAAGACTCTTAGAGACAGCTATTACTGAGTTGTGGTAAGTTTTGGGACTGAGGATTGTAAAGCACCTTTTCTTGTTAGGTTCCATTAAGTTGATTTTCAACTCATATGATAGAACTTCCCTAAAGTTTTCTAGACTTTAATATTTTAGTAATATTGTTTAACCATTCGGTAAAGAGCTAGGCAGCTTAACTGAAAGCTCAGCAGTTTAAATGCAGTTGTTCATGAGAGAAAGATGTGGCAGTCAGCTTTCATAACTATGTACAGTCTTAGAGCTTTATGAAGCAGTGTTGCTCTGTCCTGTACTATTGCTTTGAGTCAACATCTGCTGTACTCAATTCCAATGTGTAATCTTTTCAGCTGGGATCTCTGGTAGCTTGGTGGATAAGGAGCTGTGCTGGCAACCCAAAGGCAGGTGGTTTGAATCTGCCAGCAAGTCTATAGGAGAAAGCTTTGCATTCACCTCCCGTGTGATATACAGTCATTGAAAACTTGCTGGAGGGTCAGCTATGAGTCAACTGAGTCAGTTATAACTTGATGGCATACAAGTACATGAATCTTTACAGGAGTAGACTGGTAGGTCATATTTCATAACCCGCTGTTGTTATTACATGTTGTCTAGTCAGAACTGATTCATAGCTGTTCCTCCAGTGGGTTTTTGGAAGCCATTACTTGCACAGGAACAAACGGTCCATTTTTCTTCCATGGAACCGCTAGTAGAGTCTAACTGTGGGTTGGCAGTACAACTCCTTGCCTCTAGGCCACCAGAGCTCACTTGTTATTAAGTACCATTGAGTAGTAGTGACTCGTAGTGACCTTCTGAACAGTAGTAGGTCTGAGCCTTGTCCTATCTTGTGCCACACTCTTCATCTATGACACACAAGAGTCACTGTGTCAGTCTTTCTCGTTGAGTGCCTACCCCTCCTTCACTAACCTCTACCTCTGCAATCATGATGTCCTTTTCCAAGGACTGGCCTCCTCTAATATCATGGCCAAAGTATGTCAGACAAAGTTTCACCATCCTTGCCTCCAAAGAACACTTTGGAGGCACCTTTTCCAAGACAAGCTGCTTTGTGATTTTGGTAATCCACGGGGTATTCAGTACTCTCTCAAGCAACATGACTCAAAGGGATCAGTTCTTCTTCTGTCCTTATTCACTGTCCAACTTTCCGAGGCATAGCAACTGATAGGTTTAAAAAGTCAATCTTCTAATTAGCAGCCAAGAGTTTATTGCACCATTGAGACTCCTGTAAAGCACCTAGCACAGTTACACAAATAACTCTAAGTATTCAAACTGTGTAAGAGAGTCTAAACCCTATTGGTGCTGAAGCGTGAGTGTGGGATATGAGCCATCAGGTCAGGGATTTGAGTAGGGCTGGGGTTTATTTCAGCCATGAGTTGAGTTTGGGAGCTCTAGAGTATAGTCAGTCTATAGAGAAGTGTGCTGCTAACCCAAAAGGACCACTGATCTGGTGGTTCAAATCCACAAGCAGCTATCAGGGAGAAAAAAGGGCAATCTTCCATGAGATTTACAGGCTCTGAAAACCCCCTGGAGGGTGAGCTATGATTCAATTCCAACTCAACGCAGTGATGTTAAACACTACTTCTGTTACACAGGAAGGGTTCATCATCTGCCTTTCCATATTCCCAGAGCTTTCACGTGAACATGGAATCATGAAAATGACACAGCTGAATAGATCTTCAGGAACAGCTTTTATGAGATTTAGGAATCAAGTGTGAAAAGCCATACCATGATGTTCAGAAAATCATATAAAAATTAGAAGTAGATATTATTACTATCAAAAGTGCTGAAGAGCAACGATGCCAGTCTGGAGACCAAGGTACGCCTGATTCAGACCATTCTCCTCACAATTAACTTGTTATGCACCAGAAAGCTAGCCAGTGGCCATAGATGACAGAAGAAGGATTGATGCCTTTGAGTTTTGGTGTGGAGAAGAATATTGAACATATCATGTATAAGAGAACAAACAGGTTTATCTTGGAGAGGGTGAAATCAGGCTGTTCCTTGGAGGCAAGGATTTTGAAGCTCCATCTCACGTACTTTGAGCATGTGACCAGGAGGGATTAGTCACTGAAGAAGGGCATCATGCTTGGAAGGGTAAGAGAACAGCACAGGAGAGGAAGACCTCAGATGAGATGGATTGACCCAGTAACTGGGATTATAGGGGGTGGCTGTGTCGGAGACAGTGATAGTGGCTCAGGGCAGAGAAGAGGTTTATTGCACATAGGGTCGCTATGAGTCACAGGCTACTCAATGGCATATAACAACAGCAACAACAACATCATTCTCAATTACTTAGTTTAGCGATTTTGCTTAACAGATAAACTACTGACATGCAGGGATTTGGGGGGGTTCCCCTGAGCTCAGACAGCCAGTAATTGACAGAGCAAGGTTTAGAACTCAGACCTCCACTTCCCTCCTCATATTTCCCGCTTTGGCAGTAATGTTTTACCAAATCAAAGAAAAGCCCCCATTCTAATCAGACTTCAAGCAGAAATTCGTCTCGGCAGAGGATTACCTGACACTCTCAGCAAGCTTCACCTGTCAAAACTGCTACTACTTCACTTATTTATGCTCCTTCTCTAATCCAAATTTTTCTTTGTGAATGAAGTCATTAAATTACAAAGTCATTAAAGCAACTCAGTGGCTCCTGGCCAATCCACCTCAGGCCACCAACTCCTTACTTTCAGAGCCCACGCTTAGAAGTGGGGTGTTTCCAAGTTCAGCCTGCACCCACTGAAACTCAGTGGCTTTTGTGATCAGACTAATTAGATCAAATCACTCAAATGTGTCTAAATGATACTGCATTGGGCTGAGAATCTGGATTAGCACCACTGTGGTCCTGTGGGCTTTGTTGCTTATATCCATCTGCAAAGGCACTTCCTTCCCTGTTTTGTATAATGTTATGTATTGGATTTTTTTTAAGTATTGGATTTTTAAAGCCAAATAAAATGTGGAACTACTGTACCGCAGCTGTGAGGTCTAACTGAAAACAAGTGAATCTCACTTGAAATGTCTTGTTTCTGCTTCAATCACGTCCTTCCCCCTTCCCCCCATATGGCAGCAAGCAAACCAAGCCATCAAATCAAGAGTTTCATGCACTTAGGAGAAAAAACAGAATTGTGGTTGGTGTTTGCCTCCCCCTACTTCCTACATTATACAACAGGGCAAAATTCTGCCCTATCCTGTCCCATTCTCACCATCTCTGCTGTGGTTAATGCCCTTACTGCAAGCACCATGTCCATCCATCTTACTGTGGGTCTTCCTCCTTTCTGCGGACCCTCTGCTTGGCCAACTCTGGCATCTTTCACCGGGGACTGACCCTCTTGACAACATGACCACAGTATTTGAGATGAAGTCCCACCATCCTTGCTTCTAAAGAACATTCTGGTTGTGCTCGTCAGAGATGTTGTGCTGTCGAGCCACTTGCGACTCATAGCGACCCTATGTACAACAGCCCTAAACTCTCCTCTGTCCTGTCCCAATCGCACTGTCTCTGACACTCCCATCCCGATTACCCCAGTCGCTGAATCAATCCACCTCATAGAGGGCCTTCCGCTCCTGCGCTGCCCCTCCACCCTACCAAGCATGATGTCCTTCTCCAAGGACCTGTCCCTCCTTACAACATGTCCAAAGTATGTCAGACGGAGCCTCAGAATCCTTGCCTCCAAGGAGCCGCCCGGTTTAATCCTCTCCAGGATGAATCTGTTTGTTTTCCTAGCAGTCCACGGTACCCTCAATACTCTTCTCCAGCACCACAGGTCAAAGGCATCAATTCTCCTTCTATCCTCCCTAGTCATTGTCCAACTCTCTGATGCATAACAAGTGATTGCAAAGACCATGGCCTGTATCAGACATACCTTAGTCTCCAGAGAGACACCACTGCTCTTCAGTACTTTGGAGAGGTCCCTAACAGCAGACTTTGCCATGGCAATACATCTTATAGATTTGTTTATTCTTTAGGGAGTCTAGGTTGTTGTTGCTGTAGGTCCAATTGGAGCCAACCTATAGCTGACCCTCCAGTGTGTTTTCAGACGCTGTCAATTGCACCAGAGTTCCCATCCTTCTCCTACAGGGTAGCTGGCGCATTAGAAGCATGTGCCTTCAAGATTGCAGCACAGCTTCTTGCCATATTCATTGCCAACATCCCAATGAAAAGGCATCAATTTTCCTTCAGTCTTCCTTATTCACTGTCCAACTTTTATATGAATATGAGACAAAAGGAGAATACTGTGATTTGAAGCAGACACATCTTAGGCCTCTACATGACGACCTGCTCTTTAGCAATTTAAAGTTGTCCTTTTCCACAGATTTGCCCAATGTCGTGTGTCATTTACTTTCTTTACCACTGTTCCCATGAGGGTTGACTGTAAAATGAAATCCTTAAAAACGACATCTTTTCCTCTATTTGTATTTATTGCTCCAGTTGTGAGAATTTTTATTTTCTTGATGTTGTTGTAATCCATATTGAAAGCTATCATCTTAGAGTTTCATCAGTTTATGTCCAAGGGACTGTTTTCAAAAGTTAATATTTATTGAATACTTACTAAATTCAACACATAGTTCTTTCCAGTAATTCTTTCCCTTAATCTTCACAGAACTCTACCAGTTACTACTATTAGCTATAATTAACAGGTGAAGAAACCAAGACTCAGTGAGTGAAATCAAAGCAAGATCATGTACTAGGCAAGATAAACCAAAGCAAAAGCAAGGAATGGAACTGCTGACTCAGACTGTAAGTCCATGTTTCTTTTTTTTAGGAATTATCAAATGGTCCTATAGCAGTTGTACTGTTCTTCCTAGCAGTGCAGACGGATTTCTATTTCTCCACATTCTCAACAACACTTACTATTTTCCATTTTCTGATAATTATCCTAGTATATATGACATGGTACCTTATTTGCGATTGTGATTTGTACCTTTCAAAATCACAGACAAGTGTTTTTGAGCATCTTTTTCATGTGCTAATCACCATTTCTGGAACTTGACGGCACTTAATAACAATAACACCAACTAGAGAGAGATCAGTTGGCCTAGTGGAGACAAAGTGATGCTACTATAAGCCAACGGCGGGTGACTTCTAATCTGTGGCCCTCAGGGCTGTTTTTCATTGTTTTTGCTCTAACATTCTTCTAGGTGGTATAACCCTGGTGTGTCCACTTTCTCTACAGAGGTAACCTGTGATTTCTCTGAAACTGAACACTGTGGCACTGATATGTCAAACACGTTAATGGTTACCCATGGTGGACAGTGTTTGGTGGAGCTCCCTGGTTGAAACAAGCTTGGAAGCAGGAGTGGCATCCACTTCTGTAATAGCTTGCCTCCTGAAACCCTATGAACCTGGAGAAAGGATGAAAGTCACACAAGTGTTGAGGACTTTTGTTCTTTGGGTCGCTTATGAGTCACCTACGACTCAATGGCACTTACCAACAACAACAACAGTGGCTTAGTCTGGTGAGAGCTGCACTATCAACACAAAGGCGGATGGTGTGAGTCTACTAGCTGCTTCAAGGCCAAAAGATGAGCCGTCCCTTCCTATGTGATTTATAGGCTGTGAAATTCCGCTTGAGGATCAGCTGAGTCTGTCCCAACTCTATAGCAATGAACTCTTAATTACCATTTACAAATCTTCTTTAGAGAAATGCAGAAGCAAGATACTCATTTTTAAAACTGAGTTTTGTTTTGTTGGGTTTTAGGAGAGCTTTATGGATTTTGTAAACTAAATCATCATCATATATATTATTTGCAAAGATTCTCTGCCATATTACATGCGGTTTTTTTACTTTCTTGAAAAAATACTTGATACACAAAAGTTGTTAATTTTTATTATCAAATTTATTTTAAATTTTTTATGCTTTTGATGTCATGTCTAAAACCTCACCTGCAAATCAAAGGCCATGGAGATTCATTCCTAACATAGGGTTATATAGCAGATAAAGTCTGGACAATGTTCTATGTGCAGTTGAGAAGTATGTGTATTCTGGTGTTGTGAGAAGAAATCTTATATCTGGATATAAGTAACTGTTAGGTCTAATTGGTTTGTGGTATTTTTCTAGTATTTCCTTAGTGATTTCCTTTCTAGGTGCATTATCTATCCATTATTGAGAATGGTGAGTTGGTGTATGTTATTGAAGGTGATATATTCTAGAATTATAACTGTTATTGTTGTTGTTATGTGATGTCAAGTTAAGCATGACCCATAGTGACCGCATGAACGATAGGTCTGAACCCTGTCCTATCTGGTGCCATCCTCACAAACTCTGACACACTACAGCTCACTATGATAGTCACGATGTCAATCAACCTTGCTTGAGAGTCTTCCTCTTCTTTGCTGACCCACTGTCTTTCCAAGCAAGAGCCTCTCCTAACAATATGCCCGAAGTGTGTGAGGTGAAGAGTCATCATCTTTTTCCAAGAAGCACTCTGGCTGTACTTTCTCCAGGACCTATTTGTTTGTTCTTTTGATAGTCCCTAAAATATTCAGTACTCTTCCCCAATACTACAACTCAAAGGCATCAATTCTTCTGTCATCTTGATCCATTCTCTCCAGCTCTCAGATGCATCACAAGTGATCAGGAAGACTACAATCTGAATCAGACATGCCTGAGTCCTCAAACTAACATCATGGCTCCTCAATCATCTGGAGAGGTCCCTGACTGCGGGCTTTTCCAGTGCAATACCCCTTCTGATTTCCCGAGTGCTGGTACTAAGGGTTACCAAATTTTACTGTAAATATGTTTATTTCTCCCTTCAATTCTATAAATATTTGCTTTACATATGTAGGCCTCTGTTATTTGGTGTACATATAGGTTTATACTTGTTACATCTTCCTGATGAATTGAACTTTAAAAAAATTATCATTATTAATTTTAATGAACATTTATAGATATTTTGGATTTCCATTGAACTTTTAATGTATATATCTAGCCTTTTGTATATTATATATAAATATATAAATTGTTTATTGTTGTTATGTGCCCTTGAGTCACCTGCAACTCATAGCGACCCTACGTACGATAGAACCAAACCTGCTCTATCTAGTGCCAATCTTATTGTTTCTGACACACCTACCCCATTACCCCAGTCACTGCACTGAATCAATCCATCTCATTGAGGGTCTTCCTTTCTTGCTCTGTCCCTCCACCCTCCTAAGTATGACTAGTCCTCTCCCAGGACTGGTCCCTTCTTGCAACACATCCAAAGTATGTCAGATGAAGCTTCAGAATCCTTTCCTCCAAGGAGCAGCCTGGTCTCACCCTCTCTAGGATGAACCTGTTATTTTCCTAGCAGTCCGTGGTATATCCAATACTCTTCTCTAGCACCACAACCCAAAGGCATCAACTCTTTCTATAATCCCTACTTTTGTCCAGCTTTCTGATGCATAGCAAGTACTTGTGAAGACTATGGCCTGAATCAGGCACCTCTTTGTCCCCAGACTGACATCATTGCTCTTCAGTATTGTCTCACTACTGTCTCAGACAATAGAGTTTTCCCAATGCAATTTGTGTTTTAATTTCCTGGCTGCTGGTACCAAGAGCACTGACTGTGGAGCCAAGCAAACTAAAGCTGTTAACAACCTCAATCTCTTCACTATCATGATGTTGCCAGTTGGTCCAGTAGCAATAATTTTTGTTTTCTTGATGTTGAACTTCAATCGATATTAAAAGCACAGTCCTTGATCTTCTGCAGCAAGTGCTTCAGGTTCTCCTCAATTTCACCTAGCTACCTTAACTGCAGGCATATGGTCTTGGAATAAAACAGCCTTGCATATCACAAACAGTTATGGGACTAGAAGAAGAGAAAGACTGCTTCCCACACTGGGCCTGAGGAAAGCAAGACTTTTTGAGCCAAGAATTGAGAGAGAGTAGAGCAAGACCCTATTGAGATTAAGACCTTGGTAACAAGACCCTGGTGATGGTGGTAAAGGGACTGCAGCATTGTTGTGGAGAAACTGTCAAGGTGTGAACAGAGGAGCCCTGAGATAAAGACCACAGTTCAAGACTTTTGTTCTTCTTGCCACATATTTGAAGGAGAAGCTGACTTGTAACTGCTCTGATTAAAATCCTGCTGAATGGGTTTGACTGCTGAACTGAAACCAGAGCCTAGACTAAGACTAATTGGGGAATTATGCCTTGAAACTGTTGGGCTTAAACCTGGACTTGGTTTGGGTGATATTCTTTGTTTCTCTCACTCTCCAATTTCCTTCTCTAATAAACCCCATGGTTGGTACCATAATTGTGAGTCTGTGGGTCAGCAACAGATAAATGAATTTCTTGCTATTCGTGTGGTACTAGAGGCACCATGGAGCTGGGCTATGGGCTTTTTATGTGCTTTGCTCTCTAGGGCGGTGAAGAGCCATATTATTCTTACTTCTGGCCCTTTCAGAGAGATGCTCATGGCCCTGTGCCTCCATGTACCATATTCTACTCTTTAGACTCACTCAACACCTTTTAGCTTTTTCAAAACATGTTTCTGTGGAGGAATAGGAGCTTAGATCTAACTATCTTGCCATTTTCCTGATGTCACTACAACAGTATCTTTTAGAATTAAGGAAAGGCAAGAATTCAGAATCTAGGAGTTTTGGTTATATCCCTGAACATCTGGAGTTTAAACTGAATATACGTAGGCTGAAAGAACAATCAAATGTAGCAAAATAATTATGTCAAAACAAATAATTTATTGTTGTGTTGAATGAACTGAATTACCGCTTTTAATAGCATTTTGTGCTTCCAATAGCCAATTAAAATAAGAGTTTTATGGATTATTTCCTGTGCAAGGAGATTTTAAAAAATGGTTACATATAGTCTCTTCCCTTAGAGAATTCTGAGGTTAGGAAAACTATTGATTTAAAAACTTACTATTACATGATACCTACTTTAAAAGTCAACAGGCATTTGACATTTAGACCCTGGTATGTGTACAGCAAGTATACCGAAATGTGGCCACTCAGGATAGAACTGATATAAGGCTAAGGGTGCTCTTGTTATTGGATATCAAGTCACTTCATAGGGAAACATCAATCTTCTGCGGAGATCCAATAAAACATAAAGTTTTCAATTCAATTAGTATATTCTTTTTTCAAATATTCAACTCAATTCTCTGCTGTCAAGTCAGAACCAATTCATAGTTGACCCTCCACAGGGTTTCTGAAGCTGTAATTCACACGGGAGGAGATGATCCAGCCATCTCCCACTGAGCTCCTGGAAGGTTCAAAGCACTAGAAAGACATTACCTTTGGGTTAGCCGTGAAACTTCCTACAAATGATGCTAGCAGAGTTCCTTTTTTAGATAGTGGTTATTGTGCACCATCTAGTAAAAACCAACTCATAGCTGACCATCCAGTGGGGTTCAGAGGCAATAAATCACATAGAAGACTGCCCATCTTTTCCCCCTTTCTCCTTCCTTTCTTCCTCCATGTTTTTCTTCCTTCTCATTTGTTTGTCTTCCTCCAGTTTTATTTGCAAACTGATCTTTTTCTAAAATATAACATAAACAAATCATCAAATATCACAGTAATGTCAAATCTACAGGAAATTTTCCAAACACTTACTTTCTATATACCTCCTCGTTTCATTATAGATAAATGATTGACATTTTGTGGGATGAAAACTAGAGTGTGCACTGTAAATAAATATTTTTTAAAAGTCATCAGGGATATATCAATAATGCTGTTGTTAAGAGCTGTTGAGTCATGTACAACTTAGTGACCCTGTGAACAACAAATCTGAACCCTCCCCATCCTGTGCCATCCTCACAATCTCTGACAGAACTTGAACTCATTACTCCTGTCATTATGCCAATAATATAAATAAGCAACTAATATAAAGGTCAGAATGTTAAAATGAAAATATACTTAAATTTTAGTATTCAGAACTAAATAACTAAACCCTTGAAATATCTGACGAAGAGAAAAATATAGAATGGCCAACGACCAAGAGACATTCTACCAACACTATCTATAGCAGCACTCACCAACAGAACTTTTAAGACAATGGACAGACACGTTCTAGCTGCACTGTTCCATTTAGTAGCCAAAAGTCATATTTGGCTACTGAGCTCTTGGATTGAAACTAGTAATTTTTGCTAATGATTGCACCCAAAACTCTTAACATATAACCCAGTTTTAAAAAAGGCAGCAGGGACAATAATAAAAAGTGGAGCTGCCTTTTTATTAGAAGAATAATGCCTTTTTGGATCCGTAAAGCCTATCACAGGGCCCTCAGAGGCCTGCCACCTCCTCCTAGTCCTCAGTACTCTGGCCCTTTTGCTGTTTTGGAGTTCATGTTTTCTTTCAGCATTCACAGGCTGTTGCCAGAGCAGTGAATGACGACCATAGAGCACATGAGCCCCCTTTCCTTATAACAGCTCAAGTTAATGAGATCTCTGTTGCTCTCAAGAGCATCAAGGCTGTCTGGCCAAAGTGTTGAGCCAAGGTGTTTGTGCCTGCATAGAATTAAGTCACAAGTAAAGCACTTATTTCTGACAGCAGATTTATAATAGGAAAATCTCAGCAGGAATGAAGAGTTGGAGACCCCAGCCACAGGCTTTTCATAAACTTTGCCTTGATTTAGTGACTCAAACAACCAGCAAGAAAGGCAAACTGCAGAGGTAATTTTATCATCTTTTCTCCACCGAGCACTATTCCATCTTCTTGGCTTCCTCATGCTGCTAACATGAATTCAAATCATCTGTGTTTAAAGTTAAACTTAGTGATTGACAGTTCTTTATAGTCTCAGTCCATATTGAAGATGATTCTAGATATCTATCAGTTATTACTACAAGCGCAGTATGATATTCAATACCTACAGTGAAAATTGTTTTTAACAGTGTAATGTCTGATCTGTTTTGAAAGCGATTTTAAAATAAAGAACTAACCATAACCAGGTGGTGAAAACCCAAACATGTTCTTTTTCTTTCTTTCTTTTTTTTTTTTTTTTTTTGGTAGGAGGCAAAGGAATGAAGAAAGAGCAAGTAATGCACGTCCTGCAAAAAGCTGTTCCAATTACACACAAATGGGGTGTGTATGTGAATTAACTTTGGTTTCAAAGCATCTGTTTCTTAAAAACAAAAACAAACTTATAAAACATAACAAGTTGCTTATAGTCACCAAAACATTATGAATCTTGTTTCCCTAATATGGTTGACTGCTATTATTTATTGCAAAAGCTCTTATTCCTTAAGAAAGCATGAAAAGATATTCTGACATGTGGGCAGGGGGTTTCAGGGATCCTTGTTTGTGTTGTTCTCTGTAGTGTCCTTTAGAGCTACAGGAGACAGGCGTTTAGCCAAAATAAACAAAGCTCACTACCATTCAGTTGATTCTGACTCATCTGTAGAGCAAAGAAGTGCCTCAGAGGTTTCCAAGGTGGTAAATCTTCATAGAAACAGACTGTCACATCTTTCTCTAAGGATTACAACCACTGAGTAGCCAAACTACTCTTTAACTACTAGGCACCAGGTCGGCAAGTAGGGTGCTAAATAAGTACGGGCTGAATGAATGTGTGAACTTGCTAAGATATGTAATTCATAATTGCACTTAATAAAGGCAATTAGCTGGTTTAACCATTATAATTCTACTCCACGGAGACAAAGAAAATTTGGCAGTCTGCTATTCACTCACTGGACAAGGTGTGATATGATCTATCATTTCTAGTTCGACTCTAAACTTAATCATCTACTCATATAAGTCAAAAGGTGAAGAAAGCAACAGACAATGGATAACATTTGGAGGGAAAGGCGGTAGAAGAAGCACAAGAAAGAAGAGAGGGATAGGACCACACAGTGAAAATGCTGGCATTGACTGTGTTTTGCTTTATTGAGACTCACAGCTTTGGAGATGCTGTGCTCTTCAGAAACTGAGCGTGAATGTGTGTGGTAACCCCGTGATGAGCAAATCTATCAGAACCCTTGTTCGAACAAGATGTGCTGACTTCATGTCTTTGTGCCACCTTTCTCAAAACATGTAAAACTTTTTTGTAATGTCATTGCTCACTTAAAGACTATAGTAGAGTGCATAAAAACACAATTTTTAGTTACTCAGATTCACTCACTACCATCAAGATAAAACTGACTGACTCATGGCTGACGACCCATGAGTACACTTTCAGAGCCTGGCTCACATTGCAGGAGATTGTGCAGCTGTCTTTTTTGGAGCTGCTAGTGGATTTGAACCACCAGAGAGGCGCTGCCTTTGGGTTAGCAGTGTAACTTCCTACGGACTCTGCTACCAGAGCTCTCTATTTATATGCACTGGGAAACGTACAATCAAAACCTACGATCCTATTCATCTATTTTATGTTTTTCTGGTTGTAGATTTTTCAGGATAGTTGGAAGACTGTTTATGTTGTGGATTAGGACTACTAGAGTTCTTTCAAGCTTTTCTTTAATGACGTTTATAGTCCTTGGTTTTAGTTCTAGGTCCATGATCCACCTTGAGTTGGTTTTTGTATATGGAGTGAGGTGTGGCTCTTGCTTGAGTCTTCTGCAGATAGTTTTCCAATTCGTCCAACACTATTTGTTATAAAGGCTGTCATTTCCCCACTTAGCTGATTTCATCTCCTTGTGAAAAATCAGTTGACCATAGATAGCTGGGCTGATTTTCGGGTTCTCAATTCTATTCCACTGATCTATGTGTCTGCCATTGTACCAGTAACATGCTGTCTTAACCACCACGGCAGTGTAGTAGGATTTTAAATCAGAGAGTGAGATGCTTCCTACATTTTTTTTTTAATTTTTATGGAGTGCTTTGCTTATTCAGGGCTTCTTTCCATTCCATATGAAACTGGAGATTACCTTTTCCATCTCATTGAAGAATGGGATTGGTATTTGTATTGGGATTGCATTGAACATGTAAATTACCTTTGGCAGTATTGTCATTTTCACAATATTGAATCTTCCTATCCATGAGCAAGGATATTCTTCTACTTCTCCAGGTCTCTTTTTGCTTCTTGTAATAATGTTTTGTAATTGTCTTTGAATAGATCCTTTGTGCTTCTGGGTAGATTTACTCTCAAATATTTTATCTTGTGATTAGCTATTGTGAAGGGCATTGTTTGGTCTTTGGTTTTTTTTTTTGTGTTTTTTTTTTTAGCTCTGGCTCTGTATTCCCTTTGTCACTGTAGAGAAATCAAATCCCTATGCACATCCAAAAACTTCTCCAACAGGGTAAAAAGGGAAGCAACAGACTGGGGAAAAGTATTTGATAATGATATGTCAGATAAGGGACTTATATCTAGAATTTATAAAATACTTGAGCACCACAACAATATAAAGGTAAATAATCCAATTGAAAAATGGGCACAGGATATGAACTTCACCAAAGAAAACATTCAGATGTCCAACAAGCACATGAAGAAATGTTCAAAATCCCTAGCTCTAAGAGAGATGCAAATCAAGACAACTATGAGATACCATCTCACCCCAGTAAGACTAGCAAAATTTAACAGAACAGCAAATAACAAATGCTGGCAAGGTTGAGGGGAGACTGGAACTCTTATTCACTGTTGGTGGAAGTGTAAAATGGTGCAACCACTGTGGAAAGTGGTGTGGCGCTTTCTCAAAAAGTTGCAAATAGAGATACCATTTGATGCAGCAATTCCACTAGTGAGAATATATCCCAAAGAGACCATAACTGACATCCAAGCAGATATATGCACACCCATGTTTATCGTGGCTTTGTTCACAATAGCAAGGAGTTGGAAACAACCTAAATGCCCATCAACAAATGAATGGACAGAGAAGCTGTGGTATATTCACACAATGGAATACTATGCTGCATTGAAAAACAAGGACCACATGCAATATTATTCAAAATGGGTGACCTTGGAGGATATTATGCTGAGTGAAATAACTCAGTCACAAAGGGGCAAACACTGTATAGTGCCACTGCTGTAGAATGAGACCGACATCAGGTTTGGGTAAGAATGAGAAAAACTGGATAAATTATGTATACTGCATTGAAACGGATGAGGGAGAGAATGGTCTGAAAGCAATATATTATAGGGTATTACGCTTATCATATGAGTCTGAAATGAAGGTTGCAGAGTGGAGTATACTCAGGGTGGGAGGATTGTATACCAATGAAGGAATTTTACTTTTCAAAGTGAAGAACAAACTGGGGAGTTGGGGTGGGCGGGGAGAAAAGTGTAATAATGAATTACCCTGTAAATGTTCATTAAAATTAATTTTAAAAAAACCTAAATAAAACAAAAAACCCTATGACTCAAGTTACTGCAGTAGATTGGAACCAATCACTCCCTGTGAGGAATGGCTATACACTGAAACATTTGGGGGTTTTTCCCCCCCTTAAGCTTATTTATAGTTTATCAACTACAGATTTTTTTTATTTTCAACTATTAAAAAACCAAACAGAAGATCAAACTATGTAGCATTCAATATGGATTGTAGCTCAACGTCAAGAAAACAAAAATCCTCACCACTGGTCCAATGGGCAACACTATGATAGATGGAGAAAAGATTGAGACAGTCATCGACTTCTTATTTGGATCCACAGTCAATACACTTGATACCAGTAGTCAGACTGCTTTGGGGAAGTCTGTCGTCAGGGACATCTTCAAATTACTGAGGAGTAATGATGTGAGTTTGAGGACTAAAGTGCATCTAATTCAGGCCATGGTCTTTTCAGTCACTTGCTATACTTCCGAAAGCTGGACAATGAATAAGGATGTAAGAAGAAGATTGATACCTTTGAGCTGTGGTATTAGAGAACAAATAGATTTGTTTTAGAGAAGGTGCAACCAGAGTGTACCTTGGAGGCAAAAACAATAATGTTTTCATCTCAAATACTTGGGGCATGTTGCGAAGACCATGGCCTGTATCAGACGCACCTTAGTCTCCAGAGAGACACCACTGCTCTTCAGTACTTTGGAGAGGTCCCTAACAGCAGACTTTTCCATGGCAATGTGCCTTTTAATTTCCTGGCTGCTGGTGCCAAGACTGTTGACTATGGAGCCAAGCAAACTAAAGCTGTGACCAATCTCAATCTCTTCACCATCCATCTTGATGCTGCCAATTGGTCCAGTGGTGAGAATCTTTGTCTTCTTGACATTGAGCCTCAATCCATATTGTAGGCTGCAGTCCTTGACACTCTGCAGCAGGCGCTTCAGGTCCTCTTCAGTTTCAGCAAGCAGGGTTGTGTCATCCACATAATGCAGGTTGTTAATAAATCGTCCACCAATCTTGACCCCACATTTTTCCTCAGAGAGCCCAGCCTCCTGGATAATCTGTTCTGTATATAGGTTGAAAAGGTATGGAGATAGGATGCATCCCTGGCGTATGCCCTTCCCAATTTTGAACCATGCAGTGTTCCCTTGCTCTGTTCTGACGACTGCCTCCTGGTCCAAGAAGTTTCGCATTAGAACAATCAAGTGTTCTGCGATTCCCATTCTTCTGAGAGTCAGCCACAGTTTGTTATGATCCAAGCAGTCAAATGCCTTTGCATAGTCAATGAAACACAGATAGACATTCCTCTGGTATTACCTGCTTTCAGCCAAGATCCATCTAACATCAGCTACAATATCTCTAGTACCACGACCCCTTCTAAACCCAGCCTGGACTTCTGGTAGTTCTCTGTTGTTGTGCTGTTCCAGTCATTTCCAGATTACAATACTTAAACAAAAACGGATTTATAAAATCCTTGTGCACTGAATTGCATTTCTTCTCCTTTTTTTACTTACTATTTCATTCTGAAAAAGTTATCGATGTAAGTTGATTGCCTATCCAAGGAGAAAAGTGCAACAATGAATGAATGGATATCCAAAGTCTCTGTAAGCTTTCATTAAAATCAATTAAAAATAACGTTGATTGCCCATCTTTCTCCTGAGGAGCAGCCTGGGAGTCTGAACTGCATTTCTTTGGGTTGGCAATGCAACTCCTTTACCACTAAGCCACAAGAAATCTTTTATTTACGATTTCTTTCTGAAAAAACTCATTGATGTAAGTTCACAAGTGCCACTTCCCTCATCACGATAACTAAAACATGAGGAAATGTAACAAAGTCAGTGACAATAAAATGCTGACCGCAACAAAAGCAGCAGTGCAGACCTGTGGTGATGGAAGGTGTCACTGAAATTGGGTCATGATGGCAGCTCTGCCCAGAGTGCTGTGCATCTCATTGCCTTTGAGCAAGAACCAGCTCAGAGCTGATCCTCCAATGGGGGCCTGTAAACTGCATGGGATGAGAGTTCTCATCTTTATCCTGTAAAGCTAAAACCACCAGAACATTACAGCCTTTACACCACCACCACTCCCTGCAAATTCCAAAAGGTTCAGGAAGTAAGCTAACTTAGAGTTTCAATGTGGTATGTTCATATAAGCTGGACTTCTCAAATAGGTGTTAGTTGTTAGATGTAACTGTAAGTATATTTCTCATAAAAAAAGTATCTGCCGAAACACTGCCTGCGCATTTGACACACAGTCATTTTGATGCCACATTTGACCATGTCACTAGTCCTCATCCCACACTCCCTCATGAGGCCGTTGGTGTGCGGGAAGGCCGCAGAGCAGAAGCCAATAGGCTGTGTGTACTCTTGAGGTGATGGAGGTTTTCAGGTAGGATCTCCAGGTCAGGAAGTAGAAACTGCTTACTTATATTTTGTAGTAAATTAACAGGACAAGCAGGGTGAGGAGAAACATCTGGGGATCTACTCATGAGTACACGTCTCACACTTGATGAGGCACTTCTTGCTGAGTTCCCTGTGACATTTTCAAGATCCCTGTAATCACTGGTTGTCACTGTCTGCCATTAGTGAAGGAAAGGAGTTGCAAAGAGGAGGAAAATATAAGGCACACACACACACACAAGTCTATCAGTTTATGTCAGAAGTGATAAATGCATTAGCAGCAATTTGGAACAAACCTGAGAGGAAGGTGAAAAAAATTCCATGATGAGAAAAAGAATGGTAAGTGGATACTCTACGGAAAAGCTTACACAAAAAAAGATAGAAGAAGAAAGAGTGAAAGAGGAAGGAGGATGGGAGATTTTTACACTGTGATCAGATATATTCACTTGAAGCCCAGATTATATTTCAGAATATTTATGAAATTGGGCAATGAAAAGCTTAAAGAAAAAGATCTTTTCCTGTTGTCAATTTTGTTTTCCATCTGCAAATAATTAAAAAAAAAGAAATCATTCTGAGGGATATTTAAAAGAGTATGTGTCGTGAGACTGTGGAGAACAGAGAAATACACACAGAAAAAAGTGTTAGGGTGGGGTCCTTCCTGACCTTGACTTGGCTGGGAATCTAGGTGAGGCCTAGGGTGAAAGTCTGAAAGCACTTCTCCACTCCAAGGAAGCCTTCAGAAGCACAGCTCTTTACCGCATGAACATCACAAAACAGGAAATGTGCTGTGCAGGCGTGGAATCTTCCAACTTGAAAAAGGATGGTGATACTATTGTGTCATGGAAAGATTTTCTTTCTCATTCTGTGAGCTGGAGCCACTTTAAAACAGTGAAATTGTGAACTTCTCATTGTACTTCTCATCATTATAAGAAAAGATGTCTTAATCTTAATGTCTTTCTAGTAAAAGAAAGTATGAGAGGACTGGTTATCGCTAAAACATACAACTGTTGTTAATAAAGAAAAACTTCCCATGTTGTAAGCAAACTTCAAAAGTAAAAGCCAGGGAAGACTACGACAAATTGACTTTCAGTTGGACAATCTCCTATGGTATCATAACTACGAAAAAATAGAAAGTGATCCTGAAGCAATTGTTCAGTGCTTGGCTGCTTGCTAACTAAAAGATCTGCAGTGTGAGCCTGCCAGTAGCTCAGCCGGAGAGAAGACTTGATGGTTTGTTCCCATACAGTTTACTAGGGAATCCTAGAAAGCTGTTGCTCTTCAAAGGATCATTATGAATCAGAATCAACTCAGCCCCCAAAAACAACTACAGGAAAGTGTAAGTATTTTTCCTTTTGGGGCAGGACATCTTATCTTTTGTAACACTGCCCATTTCAAACCACTTCTGTCTTCAAAAACCAAACCAAATCCATTGCCATCAAGCCAATTCCAACTTCTGGTGACAGTACAGGAGAAGTACAGCACAGTACGTACACAGTACAGCACAGACGTTCTCCGCTTCCAGAGCCGTAATCTTTATAGAGGCAGACGTCCACATCTTTCTCCCGTGGAATCACTGGGATGCTGGAATCACTGACCTTTTAGTTTGTAGCTAATGTAATGACCTTTTGGCCATAGGGAAAGGTCAAAGCAAAGAAGGTCAAGGTTAGGACAGGTTTGGTTGCTTTTCAGTGTCATCATGTTTTCTTATCACTAATTTGGGAGCGAGTACAGAAAGAACACTTGGAACTTCACTGAAGAAATAGCAAATATCCTCCTTAGGAAAAAAATCAATTTCAATTATATCACAAAATTTCTGGTACTGTCTACTGAGCTGAAAATGACAATAGTAAAAAGCTATTTATAGAATTCTCTAAGGTACAATCATTGTCACCAAAATATATGAATTTACTTTATTCAACCTTGTTCATTCATAGCTCAACAGACATTTAAGTTTGAAGGGTTATGAAACTGGTCTCATGGGAGAAAAGTCTAAAGAAAATAGTCTTTGCAACAGGTAAGGGATTTTTATCTGCCCTAAGACACGTTTTTATGTGTCCTGGTGGTGGAGTGGTTCAGTGATTGGCTACTAACCAAAAGGTCGGTGGTTCAGATGTGCCGGCCACTTCATTGTCAAAAGATGTGCTAGTCTGCATTCATAAGGATTCCAACCTTGGAGATCCTATGGGCAGTCTGATGCTTGGCTATAATGTCACTATCTGTGGAAACTGACCTGATGAGAATGGGTGGAGTTTTGTTTCTGGAGACAGAGGTGATTTGAGATGTTATTATTCTATACTCATAATGAGTAAGTCATAGGTGTGCTTTCGTTGGTGTTTCCAGACTGATCTGAAAAATCTTCACCATGATTTTTCATTTGTTTGACAAATATGGTTACAGTTCTTCTCTCGACTACCATGACACTGTTTTCAATTCTTTCCTTGTCTCTTGAATTGAATCCAATCTACTAACTGACCACAATTCTGAGCTCAATTTTGCCAGATGATGAATGCTGCTGATGTTCAAACAGGACAAAGATAGAGGAAAATCAAAATGCATTATTCTTTACTGGCAATATAACCACTTGTTTTTATTTACTGTTTTCCTAATAAAGCACAATGGTACTTATTGAACAGATACCCAATAACTTTGTTCACTGATTATCCCAGACTGAATAAAGTTAAAAGGGAACAAGTGGGTATGGATGGATCCCTGCTAAGTCATGCATGATCTTGGCAAAAGGCAAAAAAACAAAAGATAAACACCAAAGTGAAATATTTAATGGAATAACGGAAGCAAAATGGAAACCAAATTAAAACAAAAGCTCTAAGAACCTACTTGACAAATAGAGAGTACTTGGCATATCAGTAGTCAACGTCTAGCCAGTATTTATCATTATCATTCTTTTCTTTTTAAATCGAAGTCACTTACAGAATTATGTAAATTTCACAAGGCCCTCATATTTCCAATAATTTTTGCAAATTCCTTTACGGGACACTTCCATATAGGACCATATGGGAACTATATGAAAGACATGGTTAGCTAGGAGTGTTAAACACATTTAAGATAAAAACTGAAAGGCACTCAAAGTGACAGCACTAAAAAATCAAAGACTTCTAATATACCATTTACATACAAGATTACAGAAAATCATATGAAAGATGAGAGTAATGGCAGAGCCTTTTATTAACACTCAAGTCTAAAACAAAAGCGAACCATAAACCACCAGGGCACTGTATTTATTGGTCCATAGAAGGCCTCTGTTGATCTGCATTTCCATTATTCAGGTCCTTTTGGGGTATTGCTGGATGCTGAGTTTTAAGGGTAAGGGGAAATCTTTAAATTAGAAAGAAAAAAGTATAATTTCATCTCTTACATTTACCTGCTAATTATACTTCCTGGCAGCAGTAAAGAACAAGAACAAAAACTCTTAAATCCCCACTGCTGAGCACTCCATGCAGAATGACTTTCATCTTGGCCTCCAAAGGAAATCCAGCCAGGCAAGTGAACAGGCCCCATCTACCAGTTCTAACAGTACCCTTGGATTTACTTTTTCCTTTTCCAACAATCTTAAGAATTTCTCTTGCAGGAAAGCCATTTCTCATTAGTTACTCTTGTGAGTCAGACTTAGGTTAATGGTAACTGAGAGCTTAAGGTTCAAATGTGCAATAAACTAGGTTTTTTCCAAAATAAAACTTCCAGAAGATAAATTATATATGACAGTACTCCACTCCTAACTGTGGGATAGAAATGGTGGTTGAGCATCCTGCTGGATTAGTGCACTTGCAAGAGTGAACGTGTGAATTCCAAAGGAGATTTACAGTACACAACAAACTAGGCGCTGGAATCTTCACAACTATGTTTTCTAAGAATATACCTCATGCTGTCAGTCCCGAATCCCTTACTTTCTCCACACTCCCTTTTTGTTCATCCCAATTTGTGACTTCTATTGGTGATGGTGTTAAATGAGTCCGTTCTAACTCATCGTGACCCTATGTACAAAATAACAAAACACTGCCTGACATGGCACCATCTTTACAATCATTGCTGTATTTGGGACCGCTGCTGCAGCCAATGCATCTATATGTCTCATTCAGGATCTTCTTCTCTTCCACTGACACTTTCACTACTTTACTATGTTCCATGTCTTTCTCCAGAGACTGGACTCTTCTGATAACATATGCAAGGCACGTGGAACAAAGTCCTAGCTTCAAAGGAACGTTCCTGCTGTACTCCTCCCAAGACATTCTTCTGGCCCTCTTTCTTCTCATTGTTCATCTTCTCTATACAATTCAGGTAACTGAAAATGTCATCATGCAAAGTGACAGCTTTTCAGAGGCCAGAGAGGGTGGCAGTGTGTGCTGCTGGGAGGTGTTTGGAGGTTGGGAGCGCAAGTCTGAAGTCCTTCAGGCAGAATGATTATGTCGCACAAACAAATTTACTGTTAGGATAAATATGATAAGAAGTTCAAATACCAGCATGTATTAAATGTTGGGTTTGTGTGTTTTTTTTTTAAGTGACATCTTTTCTTTTAAAATGTGATCTTTAACAGTAGATCTGCCCAACACAAAATGTAGTTTGATTTCTTCCAAGTGAAATGAAATCCTAGACAATGTCAACCTTTTCCCCATTTATCTTAAAAGTTCCTTAATGGTCTAATGCTGGCGATCTTTGTTTTCTTCATAGTCTTTTTTTATCATTGAGTGTTCCAAGTCTTTTAAGGGTTCAGTAAGTAAGTTTGTCTCACCTACAAGTTGTGTTCGTAAGTTTTTCTCCAGTCTTGATGCTGCCTTCTTTGTCTCCTCTCCCCCCAAAGAATTGAAATTTAATATTCAATCATCGCTTTCTGTCTAGTCCACATAATACCTATTTTCATCTCCTTTAAACATGATATTCATTTTATACTGATTTACTTACAAAGTTCATATAGACATTGTTTTTCCACACCAAATCTTTCCCATTTCCTCTACTCACCCTTCCTTCCACCTATCAAATTGTGTGAACCTATGATTACCCCCTTGCCCATCCTCACCTGTCTGTTCCCACCCTCTTCCCCCACCTCTCATTAGATCCTCACACGTTTTACGAGTTATCTATTTTTATAATAATGGTCTTATACAATATTTGTTCTCATAGGACTGAGCTAGTTCACTTAGCATAATGCTCTCCAGTCCCTCCCAAGTTACGTAGTGATTTACAAAATCATTGTGCATGCTGCATAGTATGCCATTGTTTGAATGTACCATAATTTCTCAATCCTTTCATTTGTTGTTGGACATCTGGGCTGTTTCCATGTTCTCATGATGGTGAATAGCACTGCTATGAACATTAATGTACAAGTCTCTGTTAGTGTACAGTTCTCATTTTCTCGAGGTATATTCCAAGTAGTAGAATAGCTGGGTCATATGGAATTTCTATGTTCAGCTTTTTTGAGGATGCATCAAATTGCCTCTCAGAGTGGTTGTACTGTTTTAAAATCCCACCAACAGTGTATAGGAGTTCCTATCTCTCCAACATCCTCTCCAACATTTATTACACGCTGTCCTTTTAAACCTTGCCACTGTTCCTAGGGTGAGATGGCATTTCATTGTGGTTTTGACTTGCATATCTCTTATTGCTACTGATTTTGGGCATTTCTTCATGTGTCTATTGGCTATCAAAATATTTTCCTCTGTGAAAAGTCTTTTCATGTAGGATTCTGAAACTTTTGATATGAGACACTTGTCTGAAATAGTATTGCCAAAGGTTTTTTCCCCAGTCATTAGGTTTTCTTTTCACTTTGTTGAAAAATGTTTTTGATGTGCACAGGGACTTACTCTTTAGAAGGTCCCATTCATCAATTTTATCCCCTCCAGACTGTGCTTTTCTGGCTATATTTGGCAGTCTCTTTATACCATAGACTGGGCCATCTAGGCTTGATCCCAGTTTGTCTCTGATGAACTTTAAGATTTTGGGCTTTGCTCCCAGGTCTCTAATTCATTTTGAGTTGATATTTTTTTGTGTATGGAGTGCAGTATAGCTTCTTGAATAATTTGCTCAGCACATATCTGAATAGATATAGAGACAACATTCAACCCTGATGCATATATTTTACTGATTTTAAACCATGCAATATTCCCTTATTCTATTCAAACTATTCCCTTATTCTATACGAACTATTCCTTTATTCTACTTGAACTTGTGCTGCTTGGTCTAAGTACAGGTTCTGCATGAGCACAAATGTTCTGGGATTCTCATTCTTTGCAATATTGTCCAAAATTTGATATGATCAACATAGCTGAATGCTTTTGCATAGTCAATAGAACACAGAAAAACATTTTCCCGATATCCTCTACTTAAAAAAAAAATATCACAGAAGCTGCGGAGCCAATTTAACCTATGGTGATCCCATGTGTGTTGGAGTGGAGTGCTTCACAAGAATTTTGGTAGCTGATTTTTGGAAGCAAATCATCAGGTTTTATTCTGAGATATGGGAGACTCAAACTGGCAAGTTTCAGCAAGTGGTGAGTGTGTTAACAGTTTACGCTACCTAAACACTTTCTCAACTTTTGACCTCTTTTATCCTAGAATTCAAATTCTTCTCAACTTTCATCATCACTAAGCAAGTGAACTTCTGTGGGTAGTAGCACCATTATCATTGGTCCAACTTCTGAATATGGTCTTAGGGAATACAATACGGTTTTAGAGTAAGTTCTCATAGTCCTGTCTTTCATAACTGTCTCAAAGAATTCAAATATTCTCCCTTTGTTGTTGTTTTAGTTGTCATCATGTTTAGTATGACTCGTGACCCAGGAACAACATATCTGAACACTATCTCCCATCCTGTGTCATCCTCACTATCTCTGCTGCACTTGAGCCCATTTCTGAAGTCACTGTGCCAATCCACCTTGATGTGGGTCTTCCTCACTTTTGCTGACCCTCCACCCTTCCAAGCAAAATGATAACCTTTTCCAAGCCTCTTCTAGCAACATGTCCGAAATATGAGAGACAAAGTTTTTCCATTTGAGCCTCAGAGGAGCCTTCTGGCTGCACATTTCCAAGAATACCTGTCCATTCTTTTGGCAGTCCCAGGGATATTCAGTGTTCTTCTCCAACACCAAAACTCTACGATATCAATTCTTCTGCCATCCTTATTCATTGTCCTGCTCTCAGATGCATAGCAAGTGATCCCACTCATGCGAATGCCAATCAAGGTAATCCTGTTTACTGAAGTTAATATACCAGTGGTTTAAGAACCCCAAAGCCCTGAGTTTCTGGGCTGGATGGATTGTCATTTCTGGCTCCCACTTCTGCTTCTGTTGGGTTCTTAATTGTTCTTGACAATAGAGTTTTTCATTTCCTTCTTCCTTGATTCTGACCTCACCCTCCCCAGAGGGTGAAACTTACTCTCTTTTCTTGATAGTTACTTCATGCTGGGAACACACACACACACACACACACACACACACACACACACACACAGGAAGAGAAGGAGGAAACACATACAAAGTCGATTTTGGTTGTCTGGGGTATTTTTTTAGGGATGTCAAAATGTTGTAATTCAGGTTAGTAGCAGAATACAGTCAAGCCAGCTTCTGAAATGTGTTCACAGGCACTTCAGCCTTAAGGCTCCTGGCTTTATTTTTATGGTAGATTATGTTGAAGATTTGAAGAGATAATTTACAAGGCAGCAATGCAAGCCATTATGAATGCTTATTGGTCTGTAATGTTCTTAAAAGCTTCTTAGTCACTCTACCATGATGCTTAGCTTTGTGTTTTTCTCTCTTTTTTTATCTCTCAGAGCCAAAATGATCCCTATTTATAGGTTTATTCCAGTCCTTCATGAAGAGTATTTCAGCTGTTTTCACCCCCGAAACAGTATCTGGCTAAACTGGAAAAGATGTGTTTGAAGAGAGATAGGAAACTGTTGATATACTTGACAGGAAATTGTCTCCTAACACAAAGGTGGCATCTCTATGACAGATCAAACCTACTCACTATTCCATGGGAGAAAAATGGACAATCTCTTCCCAAGTGATTTATAGTCCCAGGAGACTCGCTGGAGAGTTAGCTATGAGTTGGTTCCAACTTCTCAGCAATGAATTTCTTTGAAGAGTATTTCAGATGTTGTAGCCCCTGTAAGCTGGCCAATAGAGGACTAGTGAGAGATGGTCAAAGGAAAGCTGGCCTATGAATCCCCACCTCAACTTTCTGCTTGTGAGGCAGAGTGCATGAGCTCCTCAAGATGCTTTAAGACACGCAGAATGGATCTGATCTTGAGCTAACCTTAGGCACATCCACCCCAAACCTGCCATCTATTGGAGACAACTCAGCATCAGGTTTTCTGGTGGAAAACAGTGGCAGGACCTGAGAGACCACTGAGGGGGCCATGCTTCATGAGCTGGTTCATGAAAATCTAAACATGGTTGTATTCATATTTTCTGTAATATAATTTGTTAGTTCATGCTTGCTTAAAAGATACATCACTGTTAAAGAAGTGAGACCATAATAGGATAGACAACATCTACACATCATGAACAGGCATTTTCAGAAGAAATGGACCTAAAACTTAGAACTCACTGTGTCCTGGACATTTTGGACACATCTTCTCATTTAATTTTCACCACCTAGGGGAGCTCTGGTGGCCTAATGGCAAGAAGCTGCACTGCAATCTTAGAGATATGTGGTTCAAATCTACCAGATGCTCTGTCAGAGAAGGAGGGGCCATCTACTCCTGTACCAGTCAGACCCAATTTGACGGTACACACACAGAGAAAATAATAAAATAAAAACAAAAAAAATTTTCACCACCTTTCACAACTACCCTTTATAACATTATTAGTATCTCTCCCACCTTTTTTCGCAGCAGAGTACACTGCTATGCTGAGAAATTTGTTAACCCGAGCTCTCCCTCAGAGAAACCAAAAATGCTATGTACAGCACCAGAGCCTTAGTGTGACTACTGCTTGTAACCATTCCTCCAAATAGCTCACAGGAATGTCTTTCTCACTTTTATCTTACGCTGTTCTAACACTAAAACATCAATGAGGCGCTCCCTTTAACAAAGGTGCAAACTCCATTAAGGCTGGGACTAAGTTTATTTACTCAATTGTCCTTAGCATCTTAGAACTGAGAGTTGTTGTTAGGTGCTGTTGAGCCAACTAGGACTTACGGTGACCTTATGAACAAATGATCTGAACCTTGCCCTATCCTTCTACATGCTGGAGCCCACTGCTACAGTCACTGAGTCACTGTATCATGTCGACGATATTCATCTCTCTTTCAAACCCTCAACCTTTCTCAGCATGACGTCTTTTTTGAAGGACTGGGCTCTCTGGAGAACAAGCTCAAAGTGTAAGAGACAAATTTTAACCATCTTTGCCTCTACAGAGCACTCTATTGGCATTTCCTTCAAAGCAGACTTGTCTTGGATCAGAGTAGACATTAATAAATAAAGTAAAATTTTTGCTGTTGTTGTTGTTAAGTGCCATTGAGTCACAGGCAACTAATAGCAACCCTCTGGACAAAAGACCTGGACACCTGTACAATTTTCATCCTCTCTCCAAGTTCAAAGGATTTCTAGAGACAAGCTATTACGGAAGTGGATGCCACTCCTGCTTCCAAGCTTGTTTTAACTGGGGAGTGCCACCAAATACTGTCCACCGTGGGTAACCATTCTGCATTTGACTCCTCAGTGTCACAGTGTTCACCTTCACAGCAATCACGAGTTACCTCTGTACAGCAAGTGGACATACCAGTGTTATGTGACCTAGAAGAATGTTTCACCAAAAACGATTAAAGGCACGCCTGAGGGCTGCAGAGTAGTCACTCACCTTTGGCTTGGGAGCATGACTTTCTGTCCACTAGGGCAAGTGACCTCTCTCTATGCTGTTGCTGTTGTTGTTGTTGTTAAGTGTCCCCACCCACTTTAGAAGTGTGAAAAGAACAGTAACAAGAAAGACTCCAGAAACTTCCCTAGCCTGGCTTCCACCAAGAGGAGCCACCATCAAGACACCAGCCATCCCGCCAGTTAGCCAGCCAACTTCCAGAGTGGAGGGAGACTCCAGTCCTCAAGCCTCGTGAAGATGTTGTTGTTGTTATGTGCAGTCGAGTCGCTTGCGACTCATAGCAACCCTATCTACAACAGCTCTAAACTCTGCTCTGTCCTGTGCCAATCGCACTGTCTCTGACACTCATCCCAATTGTCCCAGACACCGAATCAATCCACCTCCCAGAGGGCCTTCCCCTCCTGCACCTGCCCTTCACCCTCCCAAGCATGATGTCCTTCTCCAAGGACCAGTCTCTCCTTACAACATGACCAAAGTATGTCAGACGAAGCCTCAGAATCCTTGCCTCCAAGGAACAGCCCAGTTTAACCCTCTCCAGGATGAATCTGTTTTCTTAGCAGTCCATGGCACCTTCAGCACTCTTCTCCAACACCAAAGCTCAAAAGTATCAATTCTCCTTCTATCCTTCCTGGTCATTGTCCAGCTCTCTGATGCATAACAAGTGATTGCAAAGACTATGGCCTGTACCAGACACACCTTAGTCTCCAGAGACACACTGTTGCTCTTGAGCACTTTAGAGAGGTCCCTAACAGCAGACTTTCCCATGGCAATACGTCTTTTAATTTCCTGGCTGCTGGTGCTAAGAGTGTTGATTGTGGAGCCAAGCAGACTAAAGCTGTGAACAATCTCAATCTCTTCGCCATCCATCCTGATGCTACCAATTGGTCCAGTGGTGAGAATATACTGAGTCACTGTACCGAAAGGAATTGGCAGACACAGAAGAATTTAACAAAACAACATATGAGCAAGAGCCTGTGGTGATGAAGGAAGAAGTTCAAGCTGCTTTGAAAGAAATAGCAAAAATATAAGGCCCCAGGAATAGATGGTATACCAATTGACATATTTTAGCTAACAGATGCTGCCCTAGACATGCTCACCAAGTTGTGTCAAGAAATCTGGAGAACAACAGCTTGGCCAACTGACTGGAAGAGATCTATATTTGTTCCCATTCCAAAGAAAGGTGACCCAACAGAGTGTGGAAACTACAGAACAATATCATTTATTTCACATGCAAGCAAGATTCTACTGAAGATTATCCAAAAATGACTGGAACAGCACATCAGCAGAGAACTACCAGAAGTCCAGGCTGGGTTTGAAGGGGTCGTGGTACTAGGGATATTGTAGCCAATGTTAGATGGATCTTAGCTGAAAGCAGGGAATACCAGAGGAATGTCCATGTGTGCTTCATTGATTATGCAAAGACTTTTGACTGCGTGGATCACAACAAGCTATGGCTAATTCTGAGAAGAATGGGAATCCCAGAACACTTGATCGTGCTAATGTGAAACTTATACTTGGACCAGGAGGCAGTCGTCAGAACAGAGCAAGGAAACACTGCATGATTCAAAATTGGGAAAGGCGTACACCAGGGATGTGTCCTGTCTCCATACCTTTTCAACCTGTATGCAGAACAGATCATCCAGGAGGCTGGGCTCTATGAGGAGAAATGTGGCATCAGGATTGGTGGACGATCCATAAACAATCTCCGTTATACAGATGACACAACCCTGCTTGCTGAAACTGTCAATGTCAAGAAGACAAAGATTCTCACCACTGGACCAATTGGCAGCATCAGGATGGATGGTGAAGAGATCTCATGAAGATAATAAATATTAATTGTCTATATAAATACACTAATATTTTATGATCAAATAAAACAGTGTAGGAGAGGAAGATCCTAATGAGATGGATTAATTCAATGATTGGCGTAATGGGGGTAGGTGAAATAAGATTGGCACAGGATACAGCAGGATTTAGGGCTGTTGTACATATGGTAGCAGGCAACTTGACAGCACATAACAATTAACAATAACAAAAATGACAAATAAATATACTACTTATTGAAATAATGAATTAATTGATGAATGAATAATGATACAGATTGATACTTTTCTTGTTCCACTCAATTAATTTTTAAATGGTACCCTCATACTCTATTACTAAGGTTCAGTGCTTAAGTGCATAAATGTTAAGGTGCTTGAATATATAGTGGTTTGTAAGTGGTAAGAATTAGACCTGTTTTTAGGGCATCAACAAAGATTTTGTGAAGGCGATATTACTTTAAGAGCTTGGTTATATTTATCTATGTGTTTATATCAGTATCTTATATCATCACACTTACCTGTTTTTCTAAATACTATCATTTAGGATGAAACAATCCAAGTAAGTAGAAAGACTATACCTTTTTTTTTACTAAAAATAGAAGCTGAAAGAGAAAATGTTCTGTCTTGGAATATTCATGCTTTTGAAACATTCCTCTCATTGATCCTACACTAAAACAGCAACAAGACAAGAAACACCCACCTTGGTAACTTTTATATAGTTAGTAAAACCTATTGGTGTTCAAATAAATTCCAAATAATAGTGGCCCTTCATTGGGTTTCTGGCTGTAAATCTTATAGGAACAGACTGCCCATCTTTTTCCCCAGGAGCAGCTGGTGCAATCTGTAACATCTATAACTTTTTGTATTATGTGTATTCTGACACAGAATGCACTTTTAAATAAAGAGATAAGGTAATCTCAAGTCAATTTATTATATAAGATTATTAATATGGCTACTTCATATCATTTATTTCTTCCTTGGAGAGGGACACCATTCTTCAAGAGCTGGAGGGTCAATGAACAAGAGAAGGACGCTCAACAAAATAGACCGATACAATGACTTTAGCAATAAATGGTGTAGAGTGTATCAGAAGTTTTTAGGATGGCACAGGATAGGACATGGCTCAGATCTGTTTTTCATAGGTCCACTATGTGTCATGCTCAAATTGATGGCACTTAATAACATTTATAAAGAAGTACATTCACTCTTTTGTGACTCAAGATTGAAGAACAATAACAAGTACAAATAAAAATTAGGAGGATACTTTTTAAAAAAATGCAACCATTAACAGAGATAAAAGATGTTTTAATTTTGCAGAATTACTTTTTTTTAGAAAATTTTAAAAATTAATTTGCTATTGCCATTGACAAGAAATTGGGTATCTTTCTAGAGTTAGTGAAACACAGAATATATTTATTTCTCTGCCAAATTTCAGAAGTAAGGAATTCTTCAATTCCCTCAAACACACAAACGTCCAAGTAAATATACAGTATAACTTTTACAATTGAGTTTAGCGTACGTAGGTAGCTCTGCTGACTCTATGGATAAGGCGTTTGGCTGCTATGACAAAGAGCAATAGTCCAAATATATCAGCCACTCCATAGGAAAAAGGTGAAACAGTCTGCTTCCAGAAAGATCATCTGCAGTCTAAAAATCCCTCAAGTAGTTTGACTCCATCCTCCATGGTTATTATGAGCTGGAATTGCCTCAAAGTCAGTGGGTTGTAGTCCTTTATTATCATTGCTGTTCTTTTTAAGAGTGACTGAAAATATACTAACATGCATGCATTTGATTGAGATTTTGATCTTGATTTGAAATAGTACTATTTCAATAGAGTTACCCCATTACTAGTATTTCTTACTTCTATTACCATTTCTGGTTCTACTACCAATTTCATTGCTGCTATTACTACTACTCACTACCACCACCATCATCTCTTGTAATTTAAGGCTTAAAGTGTTTTTAGTAAACAACCTCATTAAGGTCTTACAAAAGACAGAGACCCCATAGTCACGTCACAATCCATACCAAAGATGAGAAAACTAGACCGAGAGATTCAATGACTTGACCAAGATCAGCATGCTGCCGTCATTATTTGAAGGGTCTACCTAAGGCTGGGTTATCTTATCCCTACATAAGGCTGGTATAATAAGAAGGCACTACATTTCAAAGCAACAAAGTGCCATTTGTGATTATTCCATTTTTTCCCTCTAACAGGCTAAATGCTTCCCACCCCCTAAACATGAAAAATAGTTCTTTATTGCATTAGCTACAGAGCAATTTATCTGCCAAAAATCTGCTTCTGTCTTTGGAGACTGAGACACTTTATCAAGCTCACCACTACCATGAATGTTGTTATAACTGGAGAAATAGGTAGTTTATCAGATTAGCCTGTTAAATAAAGTATCAGTGAACAAAGATATGCAACCAATTTGCTATTTGTATGATTTACCCATCTAGATAAAAATGGTCTTTGCCCTTTGGGGCTAATGCAAACAAAAGAGAAATGTCATTGACAGACTAGATGATAAGAAAACATAACAAAGTGCTGAGGTCTCACCAGGAGGGAATGAAGAGGCACTGTAACTTATGCACACTTGAGGAAGCCTGAGGCACAAGGAAGAAGATGTGCACTTGAGTAAAAAGTAAAACCTCATTCACAATTGATGATGGGATACAATAAACTGTAGGGATCCTGCACACCATTCTTAGCTACTGTTTAGTCATTAAAATGACAAGATTAACTTTCAATGTGAAAATATATTATCTTTATATTACTAAAAAGAGAAAATATGCAATATATATGTGCATGTACATATATACACGATGCATTTATTATATAGGGATCTCTGGTGGTGTAGTCCTTAGAGTTGAGCTGCTTGCTAATTCAAATGTCATTCCTCTATGTTGGTTTGATTCCACCAGCAGCTTCATAAGAAAAATACAGACAAGCTTCTCTCTTGTGATTTACAGTCAGGAAGCCCACAGAGGGGTCAGCTATGAGTCAGTTCTGACATGATAGCAATGAGCTGGAGAGTTGTCATCTTTTTAAATTTGTTATATGTACATGAATATTTAATGTCTTATAAGTACACCATGTATATCACATGCTCACATACACACACATACCAACAAGTTTATAGTGTCTGAAGTGAGTTGTATTAGGTTTGTTTAAATTTTTCTTCTTTTTTTTTCCCTCTGTATTTTCTATTCTTTATGTCCCCTTTGAAGTGGGCATTTGACCACAAAGCTGTAACGTCCCTTTTTATTATGGGAATTCTCTTTTCTGTGATATTAGTTTAAGGAGCACGGATGGCATACTGTGCTGCTAACAAAAAGATGGGCAGATTCAGCCCACCAACCACGAAGCCAGAGAAAGATGGGCAGCCTCCTCCCATGAAGATTTGTCTAGAAAACCTGATGGAGGGTCTTTATGAGTTGAAAACAATGTATTGACAGTGATTTTTGTTTGGTTTTGATTTGATTTAGCTTTAATGTTTTATAAAACAAACTTATCTGCATTCTATGACTTCAACAAGCCACAGTAATGATGATTTTGTTCAACTGTGAAGGAAAACTATTTATTAGACTTTCTTATTTGTTCATGTTAACCCATAGCTGACCCTCTGGCAGCTTCTCAGAGGCAGTTAATTAAGCAGGAGGAATCCTTCTCCCACGGAGCAGCTGGTGGCCTTGGGAATTGCAGTGCAGTTTCTTGCCATTAGGGCACCAGAGCTACCTTATTTCTGCACATATAAATGGTTTTCTTATTTGTGCATACATAAAATGGTTTTATTAAGGTAGATAATGAGGTTTTAACTAATGAAGATACTAAATGTTTCTAGATCTCCTGAGAATGGTTGTTGGACGATGTTTAGAATCATCAAAGAATGCTAGATGTTGATTATGGTTTGCTTGCTTTACTTTTCCCAGTGATGGCTATAATTTGAAGGAATCATGGTCTTGTCTATAATATGTACCCCTAATATTTTCTAAAGGGAGCTTTGGTGGCCTAGTGGCAAGGAGTTGTGTTGTAATCCCAAAGGCATGGGATTCAAATCTACCAGCTGCTCCCTGGAGCAGGACAGGCAATCTCCTCCTTTGTGATTTACTGCCTGGAGGGTCTTCTCTAAGCCAATTCCAGCTTGATGGTACGCAACAACAGCAACAACAAATACTTTCTAAATTACTTGTCTATCTTCTAGGAACTCAAGAAATTTGTAGCAAATATATATTAAACTGGCAAAAAAGTTCAACATTTTTTTTACATCTTCCAGTCATGGAAACAAGTCATAGTGGGATGTCTGTGGGTCTCCTCTGACTCCACACGGTTTTCTAAACCAAGAAATTGAATAACAGAGTCTATACTCTTCACTCCCTCTCTTCTATTCCAGGACCACCAGGAAAGTATTTCTGGAACTTAGCAGAAACACACTTATCAATGCCAACAATCTCTTCTATGCAACTGCAAAGAAAATGAACTGTGATTGCATTTTAGGCCAGTTTTTCACTGGCACCAATGGGTGAGCCCAGAATGAATTTTAGGAATTAGAAAATAGGTAGGTGTGAGTGTCAAGTTTAATTTTATGTTATTCTTTACCGCCAACAAGCTCAAAATAAATCTAGCTAAGAATAGTGAAGGAGAAAAGGTTACAGGAAGCAAAGCAGAATAGTGTAAAGGTGGGGGGGTGGTGTCTCATTAACATTAACTGTTTACAAGATTGCATGTAGAATAAAAAACAAAACAAAACATGTCACTCTATCCTTAATGCAGTTTCATGTCAGCTCTGCAAGAGTTTGAATTAAAATGTGTGCCTTTCAAGAGTAAATATTCCAGCACCTGTGAAAGGCATTGCCTTGTGGAAATACAGTCCTGCCAACTTTTAGAGCCATTTCTAAACTATCTGAACCTTCCAAATGATTAATTCAGATGAGTATCAATTACAATGTCTACAACACTGGAAACAAAAGTATTTCATTAAAATCCTAGAAAGTACTATGTTCCTATACTGGATTAACACTCTGTGCCACTTCAACGAGTTAAAATTATTTCAGTGTGGGTTCCTCTCTTTGTGTCCAATTATTTGTTGATGCACATGAACAAATGGCCTGGCTCTATCAGCCAGGAGTTTTCAAATTGCTGAGGTCACTGATCTGTTTTTGCTGAGATTGCTAGGGAGTAGTTATTATTTTTCCAGAATGAAATTTGCTCGAAGATGAATTTTCATAATTAAATTATATATTTTATTTCCCTCAAGGTAACTATTCCAACTAACTAACACTTTAACACTAAGTTACTGTAAATTTTACTCTTCTCTATAGGAAATATCCAGCATTGCAATTCTAGGCCATTGAAGTTACAATAGGTGGACAGCTGATGTTTTGATCAAAATCTACTATTATGATTGTGCATATACACTGAAATCCACATGAGCCTGAACTTGATGGCAGTGTCCTGTTTTTCCAGTCCTTGTGAGGTTTCCATTTTGGACAAGGTACAAACACATTTATTTCAATCACTCTCGATTAGTGGAAAATATTTTTGTTTTCCATCTTTGGCAGGTTTCCAGCATACACAGATTTTACTGTATTACTGCACCTTTATGGGGCTCAGTTTCCTCATATGAAAACTGAAGGGACTCCAGCTAGTAACTGTGGAGGTTTCTAGAAACTCAACATTTATCAGGTTCCTGTTTCTAATACACTGAAATCTTGACATTTCCTCAGCCATATTAAATTACTTCAACTGGGGGCAAAGTTACAAATTAACCAGTTACCAGCTCCTGCCAAGTTCATTCAGCCTAATGAATGCCCCATGGGTGACAGATCGTGATTGTGCTCCGTACGATTTTTAACAGCTGATATTCTGGAAGATCACCAGGTATTTATTCTAAGGCACGTATGGGTGAACTCTAAACTTGCAACCTTTCAGTTAGCAGCCTAGTGTATAAACCATTTGCACCACTCAGGGAATCTAGCTCTGCCAAAGTATACTGCTCATTCCCACAGAAATTCAATTAATTCTTTTACCTAGAAGGGAATTACCTAGCAAGGAGGAATAGAAAATCTCTGTCTTGAGTATGTTTTATGTCTTGCATCTTTTATACCTCTGACCAAATAGATTAGTCCCTTTTTATCCACAGTACTAGTGGCTTTACTGTCAGCTTCTCTGGTGTGATTAATTGCCACTAACCATAGAGCCCATGATGTTGCACATTGGCCTGGTGGTGAGGGTTTTTGTTTTCTTGATGTTGACATGAGCACACATTGAAGGCTGAAGTCCTTGATCTTCTGCAGCAAGTGCTTCAAGTCCTCCTTGCTTTCAGCAAGCAGGGTTGTGTCATTTGTGGAACTCAGGTTGCTGATGAGTTTTCCTCTCATCCTGGTGCCACATTCTTATTCATAAAGTCTTTACTCAGTAAAGAGATTGAGTAAGTGTGGAGAATGGATACAGCTATAATGCATAACTGTCTGGATTTGGAAACATGCAGTGGACCCTTGCTCTGTTCATACAATAACCTTTTAATCTACGTACATCTATTTCACATGAGCACAATTATGTGTTTTGAGATTTTTCATTCTTCTCAATGTTAGCCATAAATTGTTGTGATCTTCACAATCAAATGATACAGAAAAGACTGAAGTTGTCAATGATTTCCTTTTACCTGTATCCACAATTAACACATTAAGTACTAGTGGTCAAGAAATCAAAAGATGAGTTGCACTGGGGAAAACTGCTGTCAAGGACCTCTCCAGAGTACTAAAAGACTAGGGCATACCTTATCCAGACCATGGTCATCTTAAAGCTGCACAGTGACTAAGGATGACAGAAGGACTGATGCATTTGAACTGTGGTGGTAGAAAAGAGAACTGAAGAACCCACAGACTGCCAAGAGAACCTCTGTCTCTGAGAAAGTGAAACCAGGGTGCTTCTTGGAGCAACAATGGTGAAACAAACTCCATCTCAAGCACTTTGGGTATGTTGTTAGAAGAGGCCAGTCCTTACAGAAGGACATGAGGTCAGTAAGGTCTGTGTAATAGAGAAGGGTGCATAACAAGATGGGCTGGCCCAATGACTGAAACAATGGGCTCGAGTGTGTTGGAGATGGTAAGGATGGCATGAGTTCAGATCTGCCGTTCACAGGGTGCTATGAGCCACAGTGAACTTGAGGGCATATAACAACAACACAGAGCTCAGGGTGCTCCTTAGAGGCAAGAATGAGGAAACTGCTCCTTTAGTTTGGCCATGTTGTTAGAAGGGGCCAGTCCTTGGAAAAAGACATCATTTTTGGAAGGTGGAGGGTAAGCAAAAGAGAGGAAGGCCCCCAACAAGGTGGATCAACACTGTGACTGTAGCAATGGGCTGCGGTACATCAGGGTAGTGAGAATGGTTCAGGACAGGGCGGGGTTCGCATCCATTGTCCATAGGGTTGCTATGAGTCCTAGTTGACTCTCCCGCACCTACCAACAACAACAATGGAAATATAATACATGTAATTTACCAATGCTGTTATAAGAAATATAAAAAATAGGGACTTTCGTCAATTATTATTTCTCTATTCTTTGTAACCCAAGCTGGAAATAACTTACCTGTATACCAATGTTGCTGCTGTTGTTAGGTGTCTTTGTGGGTCACATTTCTACTTGACTTTGCTGTTTTAGCACATAATCAGACATTGACAATATGTAAATAAATGGGTATCACTGTATACCAACAAAACTTTGGTTACAAGACAAGTGAGGGCTAAAGTCTGCCCATGGAGCATAGTATGATGATATACTCAATCTAGAATAATATGCACCAACCTGATGTTTTCAGGAGAAATCTCAAACAAATGAGGGGGAAGCAAGGGATATTTCCCTCTTATCTTCCTTATTAAGTATGTTTATTACCTAAATGATGTGTTTATGAATTACTTCTATTTAGTAAAACATACTTTAAAAAATAAGAAAAGATTACTTCCAATGCCATCTAAGGTAGCAATACTCTAACTGACTCTTTTAAGATCTTCCTAGTACGCGTCACATAAAGCAGTCTTTCTGTCAAGAAAATGCTAAGGCTTTATCCTCATCCTATCAGTTCTCCAGGGCACACTGAAGTTTCACAGTGTGGATCCTGAAGAACTAGAGGGCAGAGAACACTGGGGAAGAATCCCACCCTGGAAAGTTCAAGGTAACCACCCTTGCAGTTAATGAAGACAAGCTGCCCTGTGTTGTGTTTCCTTTTAAAATATTTTTTTTTAACATGGAAAACACATTGCAGCGTAGAGAAGACTTCAGGGACATCCTACAAAAACAGGCTGCATAATTCTGATATTGAAAGCTAGCCTAGTTTTAATTAACTGCCAGTGTTCAGCCACATCCTCAAGCTGGAGATAGCCAATAACAATCTTGTAATTTCTAAATGTGAACACTGCTAGTGGAGGTTTCAGCTTACCTCCTAAAATGTAAACATGACATTTCAAATACTCATAGCAACCAGACCTCCCTCCATCTCAGACGCCTTCTTCAAATGAAGGGAAGAAAACGCTTTTCTGTGGTGCCGTGTAGGCATCTGTCCATTAACACAATAGCATCAAAATATAAACAGCCAAACATTTTTCATCATTTATTGACAAACGACACTTACAAGACTACTGGTGAAATTCTTTAAAACTCTTTTCAGACATATTGGGAATGAAAACACTGACAGCAAGTTAGACTGACAAGTAACTACAATTAATGCCACCACAGCATTTAAAGAAACACATTTGATTGTGTATTTGTATGCCAACATTTAATAGCAAAACAGAATCCTAGGAATACTACCTTCCCCTAAAGCTCTCTGCATGTTATTTACAAACGTTAACAACCAGTCAGATTAGGGAAAAATAAAGAACACATAACGAACATCTTGCTGGGTCTGAATGCTGAGAACCCTCAGTCACTGCTTTTTTTCTGAAGATGAGAAATTAGGGCTGTGTCTGTGCACTGGTGCGGTGAGTTAAAGCACTTGGCTGCTAGCTGAAAGGAAGAAAGATTCATGGTATTTTCCTATAAAGAATTACAGTTTTGGAAAATGAGGGTGCCTTCTCCTCTGTCCCGGGGGTCACTATGAGCCAGCTGCTCCATGGGAGCAATCTCCTCCCAGGTAATTTACAGCCACGAAAATCCACGAGGTCAGATGTGAGTCCCTTCCAACTCCACAGCACACAGTAACATCAATAAGGCAGAAATGACTTGAGGAAATGGGTTTGGTTAGAGTTTTTATTTTGTTTTAATTAAAGTTCATAAAGAGATTGGTTTCTATTCACTCATTCAGGTCCTTTTCCTCCCTCCCTCGCCCCTAATTCCCTTTGTAGTGCTTATCCTGTTCTAGGCTTAATTGTCATACTAATCATCGATTCTTTTCAGATTCCTCTTCTTTTCACTCATTCCAGTGCAGTTTTCATTATCTATCCATTCTTTCACCTCTCCCTTATTTATCTTATCACAACAGCCGGCTTATGTGGTATTTGCTCCTTTGTGACTGAGATACTTCACTCAGCATGTCTTCCAGACTCATCCATGTTGTGTATTGTTATGACTTTGTTGTTTTTCAGTTCTGCATAATATTCCATTGTATGAATGCACCACAGTTTCTCTTGGTTATGATTAAGTTGAACTTTCATGACCTTAACTTTCTTTCCTCTCACCCTTTCTTAAGAAATCGTTCTTAAACACTAGACATAAGCATCTAAGTTTATAGAACAGTTACTCTGCAATGTCTGCCAGCAGTAGAATAAATTAAGAATGGTGTACTCATAGTAGAATATTATGCAGCCAAGAGAATGGATGAACTGAAGTTATATATAGATATATATATATAGATATCATATACATTGATTTTTCACACTGGATCTTCCACATTTCCTTTATCCACTTCTCCATTTACCCATCAAATTGTGTGACCCCTTGAATAGCCCCCTGCCCATCTTCATCCCTCTGCTCCTACCCTTCCCCACCTGGATCCTCATATATATTTTACTATTTATCTTTCTGTTTCTACAATAATGGTCATATACAGTATTCTTCCTTATGGGACTGAGTTAGTCCATGTAACATAATGCTCTCCAGTTCCTCCTGGGGGTATGTTGTTGTTGTTGTTATGTATCATCGAGTGGCTTGTGACTCATAGCAACCCTATGTACAACAGCCCTAAAACCTGCTCTGTCCTGTGCCAGTCTCACTGTCTCCACCACACCCACCTCAATTACCCCAGCCACTGAATCAATCCACCTCATAGGGGGTCTTCCCCTCCTGTGCTGTTCCTCCACCCTCCCAAGCATGATGTCCTTCTCCAATGACTGGTCC
This sequence comes from Elephantulus edwardii, assembly GCF_000299155.1. Lineage (NCBI taxonomy): Eukaryota > Metazoa > Chordata > Mammalia > Macroscelidea > Macroscelididae > Elephantulus > Elephantulus edwardii. The sequence continues at coordinate 1,302,094 of NW_006399757.1, read as the reverse complement.
CTCCTTAAAATATGTCCAAAGTATGTCAGATGAAGCCTCAGAGTCCCTGCCGC
>NW_006399757.1:1288700-1298791 GCF_000299155.1 Elephantulus edwardii | reverse complement strand
TTTAATGCAGCTGGTGGATTTGAACTGAGTGCCTTTGGGTTGGCAGCACAACGTCTTACCATGAAACCACTAGTGCTCCCTTTTATATATATATAATCTGTTATATTTTATCCTTGCAAATCCAAAAGTTGAGGTCTATTATTATCAGCACTTGGTGGGTGCCAGAACTGTGGCTCAGTGAGGCTAACTGCCTATGCTATACAACCACTAGGCAGGAAGTCACCAAAACCAGATGGGTCTCACTTGGAAGCACAGAGGTACACACAACACTGGTGGTGAGGGTGTGGGTACCAGTGGTCTCCATGCAGCCCATGTGCAGGGCATGCCAGCCAGTTCCTTGACCCACCACAATCAGCTTCTCTGACCATAAAGCTTCCCAGTAATGACCCAGAAAGGGGCTAATGGTATGGCTTCCATCCATCTTTCCTTTTCAATTCCACCACCCAAGAATAAATGGACAATCAGTTCCAACATCCCTAACTGCTTTCTGCAGCAAGGCTCTAAGAAAGGAAAGATAAGGACTGGTTCCTTCTTTCTGACTGCAGTGTTTATCCCTCCGTATAACTCCCTCACTATGGAGGAGACCTTAAAACACACACACAACAAGAAACCTAAGCGACCACATAAAACCAAATATACCATGAATTCTGACTCCTAGGGACCTTCCTCTGGGTTTCCAAGACTGTGACTCTATGGGAGGAGAATGCCTCAGCTTTCTGCAATGGACCTGTTGGTGGATTTGAACTGCTAATCTCTGGGTGAGCCATCTAACACACAGTTCACTACACCCCAACTTACTAGTTAACATTCAGTCAGCTCCAATTCATGGTTATTCTGTGTGTTAGAACAGAATTGTGTTCCACAGGGTTTTCAGTAGCTGCAAGACCTTTCTAGCTCTCAGGAGAATGTGGTTTTTAAATAGAGGGAGTCTTGAGAGATGAAGTATATGGAGTTGCTCAAATCTGAGTCATATTGAAGACACATTGGATGGACATTATCTGGAGACCAGAAGTGTATCTGAGCGTCCTTTTGTTTGGGATGGCAGGGAAAGAATCAAATTGCTACCTTAAAAAGAACTGTGTGCTGCCCTGCAGGGGGAGGCCTGACAGCATTCAAATAGGAGGAATGAAGCCTTGTTTGGTAAGTCAGCATCCCCATTTTATTCACCCTGGATGTTTATTACACAAAGTTGGGTTTGATAGCAAACTGCCCAAACCAGGCTAAATGTGGCTGGCCAGGGCATGGGTTCCCACCCCACACCACAATACAGCCTCCTGCTATTTCAGGCCTCAGTGTCTGTAAAGCAGACGCCGCTGCCCTCCATCCTGGGCTGTGTAAAATTATGTGGTGGTTTGGTGAAGTCAACAAATAACTAAAATGAACCACATTTTGGGAAATAAAAAAGCAGTTGGCATCAGTTCTGGTCTTCAGGAGGCAGCAAATAAGGATAGTACTCCAGTGGTGCCTCTTATCTGTGAAATAGCTTTATATTGCTTCAAAATATTTATTTTGAAAGAATTTTAAATTAAGAGATAAACCATGAAAATAAAAATAGGACAGAAAATATCCATATACCTTTTGGCCAGCATTATCTTGTTAATCTTACCCCATTTATTATTTGTTTTCACTACCCTCTACAACCTCCCTGAATGCTTTTCCATGTATTTCCTAATTAAAAGCCTCCAAAGTCCAGTGAGTGGAGACTTAGGGTCTGATCCTATTGAGCCTGGGTCATCAGGAGGCAGGGCTTACTCAACAACTAACAACACTCATAGCAAACAACAGCTTAAGGAAATTTAACGACATAATATTTTTAAGGAGCCTTAGTTAAAGCACTTGGCTGTTATCTAAAAGGTCAGCAGTTCTAATCAACCAGCTACTCGATGGAAGAACCATGTGGTGGTCTGCTTTTTTTAAAACTTACAATCTTGAAAAACAAACAAACAAACAGAAAACTTACAATCTTGGATATTTATTTTTTTTTTTAAATGGTGTAGTTATACTGTGTCCGGCAGAGTTGCTATGAGTTGGAAGAGACTTGATAATTAAGTTGGGGTTTGGGGTTTTTTAACAATAATTCTTCAACTCATTAATCACATTCTAAATGTGTGGGAGTAGAGCTATGTTCCATGGGCTTTCTTTGGCTCCCAAAGAAATCAATAATATTAACTCAATAATGTTCTTTGGTTCCAACATACCTTTCTCTCTCCCCTTGTGGGCTTCTTCCATATGGATTTAAGACTCTTTTGACTATGACTATGTCTTGCTTTGCATTGCATGAGCTTTTGCCTTTCGTATCAGAGTGTAAAGGAGCCCTAAAAGTGTTAAACTCCTAAATGAAAGGTCAATAGTTCAAACCTATGAGCTGCTCTATGGGAAAAATGAGGTGGTGGTCCAATTTTAGAGATTCACAGCACTGGAAACCATATGGGGAAGTTCTTTATCTTATAGTGTCACTATGTATTAGGATCATCTTAATGACAATTCATTTTTTGGTCATACGAGGCAAAGTAGATGGTCAGTGAAAAAAAGAAACACCATCAATGAGACAGATTGGTACAGTGACTTCAGCAATAGGCATAATGAAGCACAACAGAGATTGTGAATATGGACTGAATTGGACATAGTTTTCTTCTATGCCATAGGGTCACTAGGAGTCCCCAACTTGACGGCACCTAACAACAAGTGACTGTAAGCTCCTTGGAAGCAAGGTAGATAGCAATTAGATAAACTGGTAGCTGTGTGTGTATGTACCTCTGATATGTGTGTATCTCTGCATCCATGGATGCTGTGTACCATCAAGTCAGAACAGACCCATAGCTGACCCGCCAGTGAGTTTTCAGAGGTAGTTAATCACACGAGAGAAGATCACCCGTCCTTCTTCCATAGAGTAGCTGGTGGCCTTAATTGCAGTGCAACTTCTTACCAGTAGACAATCAAAGTATGCTCGCATGTGCTCTCTCGCTCTCTCTCTCTCTCGTATCTAAATGGCATTCACTTCCTAAACAACATGCCTCCAGAAACTCTATGAACTTGGATAAATGTTTATAGTTGTAAGTTGTAGAGGGGCTTCAGGCCTTTTCATAGGGTTGCTATGAGTCATTCTTAACTACACACACACACACACACACACACACACACACACATCTCACATATAAGCTCTGGTGGCCTAGTGGCAAGAAGCTGCACGGAAATCCTGAAGGTATGTGGTTTGAGTCCACCATCAACTTCATGGAAGAAAGATGGGCAATCTAATCCTGTATGATTAACTGCTTTTGAAAACTCACTGGAAGGTCAGTTGTGGGTTGGTTCTGACTTTATAGCATACAACAAGTGTGTGTGTGTGTGTGTGTGTGTGTGTGTACACATATATAAACTAATATAAATACCTTTAGAGTTAAATAATTTATTCTAGATGTTATAAGGAATTACACAGTAACTGAGGGTTTTGTTTCATGTCATTTTTTTTTAAAAAAAAACACCAAAAAAGAATACTCTTTTATTCCTTTTAGCCTGCAAAGATTCACATTCTGTAATATAATATTTTTTAGAAAGAACTATAAAGTACAACATTTTCTCTGTTCATGAAGTGAAATAGTAAAACACTTCTATAAAATTTAAAAGCATTTTCAAATTCCATGAGTGTAAGAGAAGATAGATTACAATTCCAAAGCACCTTAAGAAATAAAAGTGGTTTGAGCAAAACAACCTATAATAAGGTATACACTGAACATCATATAAAAAATAATATGATACAGGAATGATAACCAGTATCCATATTACAAAGAATCTCAGGAAGGGGTGGATGGATCACTGCACTTTTAAAGAATAATAAGGTCACCAGTGTAGCTTTTAAGATAATTCTACCACTCGATAGAAAATTTGTTCTGAATCACATTGTAACTCCTTCACTCGTGCTCTATCCTTACTATTATTTCATATAACCACATACAGGGAGATGAGGAAAATTTGAAGAATGTCCTCAAAGAGTTTCAGAAGGTTGTCAATAAAGTGAGTTGCTGTCTTTTAAAATAAAAGAAATACACATTAAAACTCATAAATTAGAATTCTATTACTGTCACTAAGGTTTTATTACTAATGATTGTTGTCATATCGTTTCCAATTCAAAAAAGTCCTCTAATTTTAATTTTAATTGTAAATTTTAATGCAAGGAGACTACCCATCTTTCTCATAGAGTCAAATGATCAGACAAGCGTGGTCTTTTGATTAGAAAGAAATAGCACTACTAAGTTAACTCCGAATGTCTTGGGATTTAAAAAATTTAGAGTCAACTCTCATTAACACTTTGGTATAATAATTTCAGGGAGGTCTACTGGCCTGGTGGGTAGGGAGCTGTAATGCTAACTCAAAGACAGAAGGTTCAAATTCCCCGCCCCCCCCCAGCTGCTCCACAAGATAAAGATGGGTGATCTCTTCCCTTGTGATACACAGTCTCTGAAAACCTGCTGGAGGTTCAGCTATGAGTTGGTTCCTTTTCAATGGTACATAACAACAACAACATAATAATTTCATAATTTTCTATGTATGTATATAAGAGTATTTTATCAACAAGAAATAATCTTTGTACATATTTTTATATGTTTTTGTAATCTAAGGTTTTCTACTTATATAATAAATGGTCATTCTTAATGACCAAATGTCTTAGTTTATGGATGCACCTTAACTGATGTACTAAGACTATTAGAGTTCTTAACAGTTAAGTGCTTGACAACTAGCGAAACTTTGCAGGTTTGAACTCACCAGAGACAGTTCAGAAGCCAGGCCTGGTGATCTTTATTTTTTTGAAAGGTCACAGCCTTGAAAACCCTATGAAGCCATTTTACTCTGCGTGCATGATATTGTTGTTGTTGTTGTTGTTGTTGTTAAGTCCCATTGAGTCATAGGTGACTCGTAGTGACCCTATGAACGAAAGTCCTGGACACCTCCTGTATAACTTTCCTACTTTGTCCAGGTTCAAAGGGTTTCCAGAGGCAAGCTATTTCAGGAGTGGATGCCACTCCTGCTTCCAACCTTGTTTTAATTGGGGAGCTCCACCAAACACTGTCCGCCATGGGTAACCATTCTCACATTTGACTCCTCAGTGTCACAGTGTTTGGCTTCACAGCAACCACGAGTTACCTCTGTACAGCAAGTGGACATACCAAGGTTACATGACCTAGAAGAATGTTTCACCAAAAACAATTAAAGGCAGGCCTGAGGGCCACGGAGTAGTCACCCATCTTTGGCTTGTGAGCATGGCTTTTCCATCCAGTAGGCCCACTGCTCTCTCTTTCTATGCTGTCGGTGGTGGTGGTGTTGTTAAGTGCCGTTGAGTAGTAGGTGACTCATAGCGACCCTATAAACGAAAGTCCTGGACACCTGCTGTATAACTTTCATCCTCTCTCCAGGTTCATGTTACATGTATGATAGTGAAAACTGATTCCCTAGTACTTAATAACAACAAATCCCCTAGTAATAGATTTTTACATTTTTGTGATATTATAATGAATATTGCAATGAGTATTCTTGTACATTAATCTTTTTTCTCATCTCTTACTCTCCCCCCATAAGAATAAATTCTTTAAAATGGAGAGAAACTCCAGTAAAATGTAATGCGACATTATGAAATAGATGTAAGAGAGAAACAAGAAAGGTTTGTTCCAAGTTTAAGCACAATGTCACTTGTAAGCAGAGTCTTACTCTGCATCTACAAAGGATCAGATCATTTTGTAAAGTGCCTGTCAAATTTTGGCTATTTTCTAGAGAGCTGAAAGTTAAAAATCAATAGAAATGTTACTGCATTCATGTTTGCCTTTCGAAGGGTTAGACAGACTCATGCCTACAACATTCAAAGCCATTTCTGTTTAGAATCTTGGGAAGGAACCTATTGCAAACTTCCAGAATCACAGCTGGCAGGCTATAATTTAGAGGTGTATATAGGATAATGTGTATTAGTCCATTACTAGGCTGTAAGTTGACACCAACCTTTGGAATTGCTTTCTCAGAGGAAATGTTGAAGACCCAATGCCTCAATCATTTCCAACAGGGCTGGAAAAAAACATTCAGACAACCCATTAGATCCTTTCATCTCACATTTTGATGATTTTCATCAAAAGGGAAGTGGAAAGGGGGTGATTAGACACAAATTTTCACTCTGGTGAAAAATCCAAACATATATTTTTAAGCTCAACACATTGATAACATATTGGCAAGTTCTTGTCCCCACTTAGGTGAACCATACCCACCACCCAAAGAATATTCTCATGGTAATAAACCTTTTTCAGAGAATAGGGATGGTGAACGCCTAGTAAAGCAAACCTTGCAATCCATATTCTGACAAGCAAATGGCACTGTTAAGCATGCCAACAGAAACCTTCTTAAGTCACCAATAAAAATCAGGTTTGAAATATTCAGTTGCCATATCGTCAGTACCACTCTAAATGCAAAACTTTCTGGTTCCCTGGTGATATACAAGAATTCATATGATTATATAATTTCAGCTAGGCTACATTACAGTCAGCTGAGTAACCTTGTGGGAGAGTATGCATTAGAATAGATCAAAGACACAGCCCCATCTCTGTCCAGGCAGCCTAAAGTTGCTCCTGTTACAAATACTTGTGGGTGTGTATGTTCTGAGGAAAATGCTGGAAATTATTTTCCTGGGAGACATAGTCTCTTCCATCACTGTCCTGTATCTCTATTGTCCCTGGATGTATACTTAATTCTGTTTAGCCCAATTCACATCCTTTCTTTGAAGATAGAATGAAGTTTATTGGCCTCTGACTACTGGGGAAAAACAATAAAAACAGTCAGCAATTACTTGGGACTCTAGCACTCTTTTCAGTTGCTTGAAATCTGCATACACTGTGAAGAATGTTCTAATATGATCTACTTTTTTCAAGTGAAGAAACTGAGGCATAGTGGGAGTAACTTTCTCAAGGTCACATTACACAGGGTTCAGCCAAGAATTCAAACCTAGACACTGTGGTTCTAGGGACCACAAGCTGAACACAGTAGCTCACATCATATGCCGACTAGTCCAATGCTTTCTTTTGGAAGAAACAATTTAGCATAAATCCAGGTCTTCAATCAAAATTTTCTGAAATTTAATATCCATTTAACAAAATAATCTGGAAAAAAATTTCCATTTCATGGCCCTGCACACTTTTTCTCATAATGGAAGAAGCAAGAACCTGATGCTGTCGACTATCTGGCTGAGCACCGTAAAATGGAAAAATGTGAGCCACAGGTGTAATTTAATTTTTCTAGCATCTATCTTGGAGAGGTGAAACCAAGTGTCTCCTCGGAGGCTAGGATTTTGAAGCTCCATCTCACATACTTTGGGTATGTGGCCAGGAGGGGCTGATCCTTGGAGAAGGATATCATGCTTGGAAGGTTGGAGGGACAGTGCAGGAGAGGGAGACATTGGATGAGATGGACTGACGCAGTAACTGGGGCAATAGGGGTGGGTGTGTCAGAGTCAGTGAGACTGGCTCAGGACAGGGCAGGCTTCAGAGTTATTGTACTTAGGGTTTTTATGAATCGCAGATGTCTCGATGGCACAGAACAACAGTGACTAGTAGGGGAAAAAAGATATATGAATAAAACATACTATAAAGGGATTACTATGTGAAAATCAATAAAAATTATTTTTTTAAAAAAATATACAAGGGGTCTAGGAGTTTTTAACACCTTACTTACTTAAAACTACTTGCTCTTTAATGTTATATAAATTTGCCCCCACTTTGAAACAACTGAATTAGCTCTTACTTGCAACAAAGTCTTCATCACAATCACCATTATTTGCTGCACACACAGTCATTTAATCACTAAACAGTCTCTATCTTTCAGTATTCTAAATTAGGCTAAATAAGAACTTTATGCACATGTTCTGTCTCACCTACGTCTAGCTAAAGGTGTAAAGACAGGAACAATCACCTAATAATCAGGGAAATGCTTTTATAACCCAATATTACAAAATAATACAATCTCTACATAATAAAAATTATTGAGGTAACATCCTCCTTTTTGCACACGGTCTTCAAAATCTATTGTTTATTTTACACTTGAGATGTGTGTCAAGTTGGACCAATCACATTTCAAGTGCTCAAAAGTCCCATGCCTAGAGAAACTGCTGCATTAAAGAGCATAGACAAAACAATTAAAATGTGGATCAGAACAATTAAAGTAACAGAAGAACTATGCAAGATATAAGACACAGAATAGACTATAGAAGGACAATGCAAGCTATAAAACACAGAAGACTATAGTGACTACCATGCTCCCTCTAGGGAGCTCTGATGGCCTAGTTACAAGAAGCTGTGCTGCAACCCCAAAGGCACGTGGTCCTGTGAGATTAACCACCTCTGAAAACTCACCAGAGTGTCTGCTATGGGTGAGTTCCAACTCTACAGTACTCAACAACAAAAATATGCTCCCTTTTCATTCAGAATGGAAAGAGGCCCTGAATAAGCAAAGCACTCATTAAAAAGAGAAACAAGGTAAGAGGTATCTCATTCCCAGATTTCAAATCCTATTGCACTGCCATGGAGGTCAAGACAGCATGGTACTAGTAAAATGACAGACACATAGATCAATGGAATAGAATTGTGAGTTCAGAAATCAGCCCATCTACCTAGCGTCAACTGATTTTTGACAAGGAGAGGAAATCAGCCTTTTTTACAAATGGTGTTGGCAAAATTGGAAAACTATCTGCAGAAAACTCAAGCAAGATCCACACCTCACTCCATAAACAAAAACCAACTCAAAGTGGATCAAGGACCTAGGACTAAAACCAAAACTCAAGCAAGAACAAAATCCAACTCGAAGTGGATCAAGGACCTAGGACTAAAACCAAAACTCAAGCAAGAACAAAATCCAACTCGAAGTGGATCAAGGACCTAGGACTAACACTAAGGACTATAAACTTTATTAGAGAAAAGCTTGGAAGAACTCTAGAAGCTCTAATCCACAACACAAAAAGTCTTCCAAGCATCCTGAAAAACCTACAACCAGGAGAGGATAAAATAGATGAACGGGACCTTCTAAGAACAAAATCCCTATACACATCCAAAAACTTCTCCAATAAGGTAAAAAGGGAAGCCACAGACTGGGAAAAATATTTGGTAATGACATATCTGATAAAGGACTTATATCTAGAATTTATAAAATACTCGAGGACCACAACAAGATAAACAAACCAACTGAAAAATGGGCACAGGATATGAACAGATACTTCATCAAAAAAGATGACATTCAGATGGTGAACAAACACATGAAGAAATGCTCAAAATCCCCAGCTCTAAGAGAAATGCAAATCAAAACAACTATGAGATATCATCTCACCCCAGTAAGAACAGCAAAATTTAACAGAACAGCAAGTAACAAATGCTGGTGAGGTTGTGGAGAAACTGGAACCCTTATTCACTGTTGGTGGGATTGTAAAATGGTGTAGTCACTATGGAAGGCAATGTCACTTTCTCAAAAAGTTGGAACTAGAAATACCATTTGACCCAGCAACTCCTCTACTGGGAATATATCCTAAAGAAACCATAACTGCCATTCAAGCAGCTATATGCATAACCATGTTTATTGCTGCTTTGTTCACAATAGCAAAGAGCTGGAAAGAACCTAAGTGCCCATTAACAAATGAATGGATAGAGAAGCCATGGTATATTCACACAATGGAATACTATGCTTCATTGAAAAACAAGGAACTCATGAAATATTATACAAAATGGGTGACCCTGGAGAACATTATGCTGAGTGAAATATCTCAGTCACAAAAGGACAAATACTGCATAGTGACATTCTTGTAAAGCAGGACTGACATCGGAGTTGGGGAGAAACTAAGAGGGTATAAATAATTTATTCTGCATTGAAACAGATGAGGGAGAGAATGGTTTAGGAGGAATATATGAGTAGGTGTTATTGTCAGGACAAGAGTCCAGAATGAAAGCATCATAGTGGAGTGGACTCTGGGGTAGGGGGGATTGCATAACAATGAAAGAATTTTTTTTTCTTTTTCAAAGAGTTTTCTGGGGTTGGTTGGAAACTGTTATTTTATCCCAAGGCTAGATATAACAAAGCAA
>NW_006399757.1:1279368-1288580 GCF_000299155.1 Elephantulus edwardii | reverse complement strand
GATAGATAGATAGATAGATAGATAGATAGATAGATAGATAGATAGATAGAATCCAGCCTCTTTCCCTGGGGGGAAAAATATGTTCCCTTTATAAACTCAGTCAATGTCCTTTCGTGTTTTTCAACAAGTTTAACAATATTATAATTCACGGGGAAATTTTTTTCTAAATAAACTAAAACCCAAATCCACTGTCCCCTAGTTGGGTCAATCTTCCATAAAGTTCACAAGGCTATAAATCTTTAAAGGAGGAGATGGCCTCATATTTCTGTTGTGGAACATATGGTGGATTTAAACCACCAACCTTTTGGTTAGCAATTCACACATAGCACATTGTGCCATGAACAACAGATCCATAAAGGAATATTCAATTTTAAAACCATAACAAATTGCTTTTGTACCTAAGTACAAATCTCTAATGACCCTCAAGCCAGTATTATGAGTAACTGCCATGCATACTAAATAAAAAAAATTAGTAAGTGATATTCCATTATACGCTTCCCTTTCATTCAAATGCTGCCTGTAAAATGAAACCATGTAATTTCCAAATGTGTGTGTCTTATTCAAAGCAATTAAAAGATATTACAGGAGAGTTTAAAATTGTTTCGCCAAAATGACATACTATTGTTTTAATAATGTAAAGGCTTTTTGCAAATAAGCTATAAAATGCTACTATTCCACAAAAACGATTTTTCAAATGCAATCTTCTTCAGTGTTACACAACCTATAATTTAGTAATAATAATAATACTTTACATGTGGACAGTTCTTTACTGTTTACACAGCATGGTTTACACTGTCTCATTAAACTTCACAAGAAACTTTGTGAGGTATAGATGGAAAAATAAGCAAAATATAAGTTCTCTGTCATGGACTTTCTTCTAACATTTTACTTCCTTTGGGTATAAGACAATTTACAAAGTCAGTATGCAGAAGGGGGTGTTCTGTTTATTAAAAATATTACTATCATAAAAATTAAAAAAAATATTTACTATCTGTGAATCTTTCATGTTGCATGATAGACTATACTGAAATAGTAATTTGGAGTTCATTTGGACTAATTTAAAGTCCTTATCCCACTCAATCAGTCAGTCAAATATATTCTACTAGTAAAACACATGGCCAGGAGTGATCAGTCTTGGGAAAAGGACATCATGCTTGGAAGGGTGCACAAACAGCACAGGAGAGGGGGACCCTGGATGAGATAGATCTGGTACGTAACTGGGGCGATGGGTGTTGGTGTGTCAGAATTAGTAAGACTAGCTCAGGACAGAGAAGGGTGCAGAGTTGCTGTAATTAGGATTGCTATACATCACTAGTGGCTCAATAGCATATAGAAACAATAACATACTATGACAGGTTTGAAAGCAGGAGTGGCACTCACTTCCTAAACAACAAGCCTCTGGAAACTCTGTGAACTTTTATAAATGTTGATAGTTGTGGGGGGGCTTCAGGTCTTTGTTCAAAGAGTCACTATGAGTCGTGCTGGACTCAAAGGCATTCAACAACAACAACAAAAGCACTTTCCTTATTATTCTATGGTTCCTGATGGAATGGAATTGTAGGCAAAGATTTGAGCCAAAGACTGACTGACTGTATCTCACTTTATCTGTGTTTCTGCTGAGTGTGACAGAATACTAAGTCTCTGGCCAACAACTGAAAAAGATGAAAAGCAAAGACCATCGTAGAAATTAAACTTTTAAAGCCAAAGTCTATCTTTAAATTTTAAAACACATCTGGTAAGAGGATAAGGTCATGAGAAAGGGGAATAAGAGGAAACAATGAATGAAAAGAAACGTCTCCAGAAGTTACGGTGCCAATTCAGAGAACTCAATCTCCATTTTGAAAAACTAAGAAAGTGTGCTTGTTTTTAAAGTTGTCTAAAATAATAGCTGAAACACCTCTGCCATTTATAAACATGTAAACACTTTAGGAAACCTGGAGTTCTAACCAGACTTGGTGCTGCTTCTCCTCAGCGTCCACACCTACAAGTCAAGGAGGCAAGCGGGAGGGAACATGTTTGTGCATGGAGTGAAAAAGTATACCTTGGGTTAATTATAGATCAACTCCCTATTTCTCAGCTTGTCATCTCACACCTAAAAGTCTGTAGAAGTCTGAGTATCACCAAAATAGCTCTTTTGCCTCAGTGTGAAAATAGGAAGAAATGAGAAGAAGGACCCAAACTCCACACGTGCCTTTTACTTTCTCTTATTTTAATGCCACACATGAAGGACAGTAAGAACAGCAAACAGAGTAAAACAGGTTTTGGTTTCCCTAGTTAAGTGGCTGAATATAGTTGGAAATCCTCTCATGCCAAATCAACCAATCAATCCTCCTTCAAAGAGATTTGTCTTTATGCCTTATAGAAATGGAAAGGCTACATTAAGCTTTTGTTTGTTTTTGTTTTCTTTTTTTATTATTGTTAAATTTTATTAGTTTTAATGAATAGTTACAGAGATCTTAGTTTAAAAAAAGAGAAAATAATGTTGAAGGAAAAGGCATTTAAACAAAGATTAAAATATAACACAACAGTGCTTCACTTGTCACTGAGGTGCCAGTTTCACATCTTTAATTGGTACTATGACAAATTCTTTGATTGCACTTGATGAAATTAAGTTTTGCCTTTTTAATGATTACACATAGATAAAATTCAAGTGTGTCCTAGTTAAGAATATCAATCATTGTGTGTGTTTAAAAGATGAAGTACTGGGGCATTATTTTATCCCAAGGCTAGATATAATACATAATAATTGCACAAAACACTTGCTCACTCTCAGTTCTTTTAAAAAGATTAAAATATTTCTTCAAAGAATAAGACAGTCAGTGTTTTCTGGGTGAAAGGAACATGTGGGATCATGCTACTGACAACCCCACTGTGAGAGGAGTCACTTTAGAGAAGGAAAATGGCATTCATCATGAGAGGTCGGGGAGCCTCTTGAGTCACTGGTCAGTCAACACTTTCATAAATATGTTGCATATTTCATTTCTAGGATTTCATTTTGGAAGATGACCAGGGTGTTCCCAGACAAGAGAACAATCAGCAAACCCACTGGCTCCTCAAAGACCCCCAGATCACACAAAGAGTTTTAATGATAAAGCCAGACCACGTGTTTCTTACTGTAGGCAGAGAAATCTGTCCCTCACTGTAGCTGAGCACTGAAATGGAAAGGCTGAAAGGATGTAGTCTGGGTCTGAAATGAATACAAAGGAAATAATGGATGTGAAACAGGAACCATAGACCTCACACAAAGGACTCTCAGAAACTATCTTCTTGTCCTATGTCTTTGCAGGTATTTGTAATTGTTTTCAACTTACACTATCATAAAGTTATAAAACAAAAAAATTATAAATCCCCAAAGAATCTTGATAAAGTATCTATGACAAATTTTGTACCTTATCAGTAGTTCAGGGTAGGATGAGAGCAACACATTACTTATTCTCAAAGGAAATATATTTTTCTAACTGGATGAATTATATACTATATATATATATATATAAATACTGCATTGAAGCTGATAAGGGAGAGAACAGTTTAAAAGTAATATATTTTAGGGCATTATGATTATCATAAGAGTTCAGAATGAGGGTTGCAGAGTGGAGTATACTCAGGGTAAGCGTGGGAGGGTGCGGGGGGATTGTATAGCAATGAAGATTTTCTTTTGCTTTTAAAGAAGAGCGAACTGGGGTAGGGGTGGGTGGGCGGGGAGAAAAGTGCAACAATGAATGAATGGAAATCCACAATCTCTGTAAATGTTCATTGAAATTAATAAAAAAATATATATTTTTCTTTCTTTCAAAGTACTTTTGTTACTACAAGAAAATGTAATGCTATTTTTATAAGAAAATAATAAACTTGATTTTATAAGAGTAGTTTAAGCAATGAATGAATGGAAATCCAAATTCTCTGTAAATGATCATTAAAATTATTAAAGAAAAGGGTAGTTTACATATTAGGATGGATTGTAAAGAGAAAGGGAGTATTATTGATGGTTACTTCTAAACCATGCACTGAAAATTATATAATCCTTGACTGAATGCTAAAGTGGCCACTCACCACGGAGTTACCTGGAGTACCTTGCTCCTTGGGTGGTCACAGTAGTCCAAAAAATGGAAGCAAATTTCCTTATACTTGGATCTCTAATAAAAGCTTACCATAGAGTACTAAGTATATTTATAGGCAAAGGTAATCATGCTAGTCATGTGTTGTTGCATGCTGTCGTGTGACTCATAGTGACCCTATGTACAACAGTCCTGAACCCTGCTCTATCTTGAGCCAACTTCATTGTCTCTGACACACCTACCCCCATTACCCCAGTCACTGAATCAATCCATCTCATGCAAGGTCTTCCTTTCTTGTACTGTCCCTCCACCCTCCCAAGCATGATGTTCCTCTCCAAAGACTAGTTCCCTACAAATATCACCTTTAGAAATAATAAATATATATAATAGCAAAGCGTAGAGAATCTTCCTCCTTTATTCCAAGTAAAGCAACCCTTTATTAATGTGACTTGAGTGAAACTTTACAAAGCATAGTGTTTTTTTCAATCAATCACTCGTGTACATTTTGTTCCATAACATTAATTATAGTACCCAAAATGACTGCTCATCCATTCATTCCACATTGTCTTTCCCAAAGCCACCTTGGTAAGTGTAGATGACCTGTTAATTTTCTACTTCATCCCTTCCCATAACCATACTAGAATGAATCTCTCTGTGTGTAAACCTTTCTTTAGTTTTCAATAATAGTTGTCTTACATAATATTTGTCCTTTTATGGATTGGAGCTCTAGTGGTCTAGTGGCAAGAAGCTGTACTGCAAAGGCATGCAGTTCTAGGCCACCAGCTGGTCAATGAGGGAAGGATGGGCAGTCTCCTCCGTGTGATTAACTGCCTCTGAAAACCTGCCTTAAGGTCAGCAATGGATCGATTCTGACTCTATGGTACACAAAAACAACAACAACAGGATTGACATATCACACAGCATAATGTTCTCTAGATTCATGCACATTGCATGTTGTTGTTGTTAATTGCCATCGAGTCATAGTGGACTCATAGCAACCCTATGAACAAAGACTTGGACACCTGTATAACTTCGTCCTTTCTCCAGGTTCATAGGTTTTCTGGAGGCAAGGTATTTGGGAAGTGGATGCCACTCCAGCTTCCAAGCTTGTTTTAATTGGGGAGCACCACCAAACACTGCCCACCATGGGTAACCATTCTCCTCACTTGACTCCTCAGTGTCACAGTGTTTGGCTTCACAGCAACCACGAGTTACCTCTGTACAGCAAGTGGACATACCAGTGTTATGTGACCTAGAAGAATGTTTCACCAAAAACAAAGGCAAGTCTGGGGGCTGTGGAATAGAGTCACCCACCGTTGGTTTGGGAGCATGACTTTCTGTCCACTAGGCCAACTGATCTCTCTCTGTGCTGCTGCTGTTTTTGTTGTTGTTGTTGTTAATGTTATTGTTAAGTGCTGTCATAGGTGACTCATAGCGACCCTATGAATGAAAGACCTGGACACCTGTATAACTTTGGTCCTTTCTCCAGGTTCATAGTGTTTCACAAATTCTTCATACCTTTTCAGTGTTGCATAACATTCCCTTTTATGAATGTATTGCAGTTTCTTTATCCCTTTCTTTGTGGATGCACACTTGGGTTGTTACCATTTTTATTTTGTTTTTGCTATTATGAATAATGCTTCAACAAACATGAGTGATCAGGTTTATGTTTACTCTACAGCTCTTATTTCTTTAGATTATAAAATAATTAGCTCTTCTATAAGCAAGACACTACTGTGAAGAAAAGAAAAATAGAAGATCTCATGTTTGCTGATTTCAAAACCTGCTTTGCAGAGACAGTAATTAGAACAGTGTGGTATTGGCACAATGACTGGCATATGGATTAGTGGGATGGAATTGTCAAACTAGAAGTAAATTCATCCACTGAGTCAACAGACCTTTGACAAGGAGATGAAATAAATAAGCAAAATGCAGCTTCTTTAACAAGTGGTACTGAAAAGGCTGCATATTTACCTGCAGAAAACTGAAACAAGACACCTGCCTCACACCATATAAAAAAACTAACTTAGGGTAAATCAAGGACCTATGGGTAAAGCCTAACACGCTACAGGGAATCAGGGAAAAAAATGAGCTAATTTAGGAGCCTGACTCTATAAATAAACTATGAAATATAACAGAGATGTACAACCAGGAGAGGATAAACTAGATAAATGAGACCCTCTAAAAAAGAAATCCTTCTGTGCATAAAAAAATTCTCCAAATGAGTAAAGTTAAAGTCTTTTAAAAAGCCAACCTAGAATGTGAAATATAATCCTATGAACATGTAGAGATGACCTCAAAAAACCCCTTGACGTGTTTCTGTGGCTGTAAATGACAAAGGAGTTTGTCCATCTTTCTCCAATGGAGTTGCTTGTAGCTTCGAACCTCCGGAGAAGTGCAGCCTTTGTGTTACCAGCTCCCTGCAGACTACGTCACTAGCACTTCTTAGGGGCAACACACAATGATAAAGATTTCATTTTAGAATAAAACTTTATTTTAGAAGTTTCAGTGTTATGAAAAAGTTGCAGCGATAGTAGAGTCCTCTTGTATACTCTTCACTCAGTTTCCTGCTATTAGTATCTTTCCTTGCTTCCTCCTTGGCAATAATGAACCACTATTGACATACTGTCATGATTATATCAAGTCTGTATTATTTTTCTCAATGTTTTTTTTATTGTTTCAGAATCCCACATAAGATAAACCACATTCCTCCAGTCTTAATGTTTCCTTAATCTCATCTAACTGTGACAATATTTCAAACTTTCTTTTTAAAAAAACCACCTCACCAAACAAAACAAAAATTTGAGAGTTTTGAGGAGTACTGGTCAGAAATTTTATAGAATATCCACCTAGTATTATTCTGGTGTTTTTCTTATGACTGGAATAGGGTTATGCATTTTGGGGAGATGTGCACATAGATATTATGCCATTGTCATAATATCATCTCACTGCTGATGTTAACTCTGATCATTTGATTAAAGTTGTGTCTGTCTAGTTTCTTCACCATGAAAGTATTTCCTCCTATTCCATACTATACTCTTTGGAAGAATATTACCATGCATATGTAGCTCCTACCCTAAAAGTGGGGATTTGTGCCTCTCCTCCATATTTCCTTTCAATGAAGGAGGTCTATCCTTTTGACATGTCACTCTCAAGAAAAATCTATCTTATCACTTGTGCTTCCTTATCTTTTCCTTTTCATTCCTGCATTCTAGTAAAAAGTTTCAGAAAAAATAAGTGGGGAGTTATAGTCTACTTCCCTGAAGAGGCAGCATCTACAACAATTATTTTTAATTCTTCTGTATCTATTCTCTTCTATTTAATTCATTACTTTATTGCCATCAGTTTTGACTCATGAGGGTTTATTTCATACTTCAAGTTATAATTCAATACTGTGTTATTTATTTTGTTGCTCAAATTGTTCCAGCTATGGCCATTGGGAATGCTTTCAGCTTGCCCCTCAAAATTACTTTTTAAAAAGATAACTACATCTTTCCTGTTCCCACTTAATATTTTTCCCAAAATATATATTACATGAACATGCCAATTTTATGTTGATTTTGTACTGCTGTCAATGTTAAAACCAGATTCTTAAATTTGGTATGCAGCAGCTTATATAAGGATGACATTTAGGCTTTTTCCCTGCTTAGTGGACAAACGTGTGGCTGGAGTCCAAATGTTCTTCAGAATAAGGAGGATGGAGAATTCCATATTTTCTGGTGCATTTTCATATTCCCCCCCCTTTAATTTATTTTACTTGTTTTCCAATGAATGTGGGCTAAGAAAAAAAAAAGCTGACATTTAAATGTCTACAAAAATGAAACAAAAAAAAAATAATTAACCCTATATTCATGAAAAAGAAGCATTGGTGGCACAGTAGTAAAGCACTTAAATGTTAACTGTAAGTTCGACCATTCAAACTCACTAGTTGCTACACAGGAAAAAGATACTTGATAGAGATTACAACCGTGGAAATCCTGGTGTGGTGTAACTGTGCTCTGTCTAGTCACTTTGAGTCAGAATCAGCTTGACACCACTGTTTTTGTGTCTTTGTTTTACTTTTATATGTTTATGAAATTAATATGTTTGTGAAAACAAATAGAAATCTCATTACATTTGAAACGAAAGCACAACATTTTTCTAATTTGTTAGCTCCGGGTTCATTTCTCTCCCATTTTCTGGGGAAAAGCAAAACAATAAAACATTAGCTCAATATTATTTCATTCTGTAATGGAATATTAGGGATGATAGAAAGAGAATTGAGGCCTTTGAGTGGTGGTGCCGGAAAAGAGTGTTGAATATACTGTGGACTACTAGAAGAACAAATAGGTTCGTCCTGAGTGAAACTGGGCCACTCCTTGGAGGCAAGGATTCTGAAGTTTCATCTGACAAACTCTGGGCATGTTGCAAGGAGGGATCAGTCCTTAGAGAGGGACATCATGTTTGGGAGGGTAAAGGGACAGCACAAGAGAGGAAGATTCTTGATGAGATGGATTGTTCAGTGACTGGGGTAATGGGAGTAGGTATGTCGGAAACAGGTTGGCACAGGATAGAGCAGTGTTTAGGGCTCTTGTACACAGCGTCGCTATGAGTTGCAAGTCTCTTGATGGCACATAACAACAACAATGAAATGCTAAGTCTACACCAAATTTCTTTTTTTGAGAAAGCTGCTTTTTTAGAAGTATTATTTAAACATTTCTGTGAAACTCAATGCTAATTTATAAGCATGCTGTTGTTTTTGTTAAATGCTGTCGCAGCGACCCTATGAACAAAAGACCTGAACATTTGTATAACTTTTTTCATTTCTACAATTACATAGGGTTTCCAGAGGCAAGCTATTTCCAAAGTGGATGTCATTCCTGCTTCTAAGCTTGTTTTAATTGGTGAGCTCCACCAATGCTATCCACCATGGGTGACCAATGTTGCATTTGGCACCTCAGGGCCACAATGCTCAGCATCACAGCAACCACAAGTTACCTCTGTACAGCAAATCACAGAGCAGCGCTATACCACCTACAAGAATGTTTGACCAAAACCAATTAAAAGCAGGCCAGAGGGACACATATGAAAATCATCTACCTTTGACATGGTAGCATCACTTTCTGTCCATTAGGCCAACTGAGCTCCTCTATAAGCATGCATAAACTTATTTGACTA
>NW_006399757.1:1277331-1279213 GCF_000299155.1 Elephantulus edwardii | reverse complement strand
GGGGGGTGGACAGGGAGAAAAGTGCAACAATGAATGAATGGAAATCCAAAGTCTCTGTAAACGTTCATTAAAATTAATTTAAAAAAATAATAATATTCAGAGATAGCCATATAGAAAAAATATTAGCATGGTATATAATTATAATTTTTAATGAATATTTCTGGGTCATCTGCTCTGTACAGAGGTAGTAATATTTTTGGATTCCCTCCAAGCTTGTCTTTAAATGCTAGAGTAAAAGAGTTTCTCGAGTTCTTGTATAATATTCTTTAAGAAGGTATCCCATCATCTATGTTCTGATTGATTGTCCATTAAAATGAGAAAACAGTGAGTTCATAGAATTCTAGGTGGTACCCCAAATGCCTTGGATAATCATTTCATTTCAAAAGAAAATGTTTTTGATACTTAATTGTAGCAATAAGAGGAAAGTATACAGTTATGTCCTGATAACAAAGAATTCAATATCCCAACAATTAAAAAAGTAACAAAAGAAATAAAATGGAGCATGAAAAAAAAAAAGTCAGTTGTACATAAATTTCCCCTCAAAATTTAAGCAACCTTCCATTCACCTCTGGGAAGTTAGTCAGTCTTTCTCCTAAGGAATTTCTTTAGTCTGACTGCTTTTAAAGATGCCAACACTAACAAACCAGGACAGAAAAGCCAACTGCTGGCAGCATGCACACGCGCGCGCGCACACACACACACACACACACACACACACACACATCCAGTCCTTCAAATTTTCCTTTATGAGTCACAAACTGTTTTAGCAACACGAGGAAGGATGAGAGCTTCTCAGTCTTTCTACTTTGGTTAATAGGTGAGAGAAGAGAATGAGGAAAAAGGAAAAAAGAATCAAAGGAAAACAGTAAACCCACAACAACAAAATAAACCAGGGAGTAAGAATCCTTCAATATAGGGGCAAAACGTTTGTAATCCAGTCTGTAAGAAGTGTGGAGGTATTGTGTGGTGAGGTGCCTTCCAGCTGACTGCCTCCTAACAACCCTGTAAGTGTAGATCAAAGCCTTGCCATATCTAACCCCACCCTCACACCTCACATCTCTGCCGTGCTCAAGCCCACTGTGGCTACGGTGCCAATCCATCTTGTTGGAGACGGCAGGAAAGCTGGCTATAGAAATTAGTTTGATTCTCACTGAGAATAAAAATTGAATTGAATGGGGGGGTTTTCGGTTGTTGAATTTCCCCTTGAATTTGAAGAAAGGGAAACAGGCAGAAAGGGTCCTTGACCTCCAGAAGGCCACCCAGATTCTCTCTTGGGATGCAACATCTCTTTTATAATAAAGCTTTAGTTTAGATTCTCAAATAGACATTTTTAAATGTTGTTCAATTCCAAAACCTCAAGTACTGGTCCCAGTGTTTACAGTTCAGGATTATACAAATTTCCCTTGGTCCTCTGAGGCCTCATCTCAGAGACTTGATTGATGCTGTCCTATAGCCCCAGGCCAAGGACCAGCAAGTTTCAGGACAAAGGCAGCCATTAGCTAATGGAAGACATTTTTCACTCTGTGAAGGACAGACAACTCTTGCCAGCCACTGGGCCTGCCAAAAGTGGCACCTACCAGCCATGAAGCAAGATGAGAGCCCAATGCCCACATGGTCAAGAAAAATCAAAGTCTGGAATTATCAAGAACTTTCTCAGGATGATTTTGACACAAATTCATAAACCCTCATAAAGGAGAAGAGCCAACAGAATCACCATGGTGGTTTTGATACTATTTTTCATTGCATTATCTTAAAAAACTTGTAAATGTCCATGGGTGGTAGGGGGTGGGGCAGGGAGCTGGGCAGAAGAAACCTACATAAGTGGTAGAGGTTCCAGAATCTCTGAGAAGGAAGTGCTTAGACAGAGCCTTTTCTCTGGAAG
>NW_006399757.1:1259380-1277180 GCF_000299155.1 Elephantulus edwardii | reverse complement strand
AGTTTGTATCAAAGAATGGAGGTGCTAATGGAGATGTAAATGTTATTCCAGGTAACTTCTGAGCATTGTCATTGAATGCGGGGGAGAAAATGCCTCCATGAGAGAAAAATGCTTCTGCGATTATAAGAGCATGCCCACATCCCACTCACTTTTCACCACCAAGGCCACTAACACCCCTTCCCCAGTCCACAGGCCAGGTGGCCAAGGTTGCACAGATGTTTCCTCCTCATCACACCAGGTCAGGGGATAACTGGCAAAGCCAACTGGAAAGAGAAAGTGTAAACAGATTTTTATTTTCCTCCTTTTCTTGGCTCTCCATGAATAGAACTTTCTCATAAGAACCTCAAGCTGATGGAAAAGTTAGATAATCATACCCCCTACGCTACCATCCTCATCCTTACCGTGGGTCAGCTAAGGGCTCTGCAGATGTGAAAGAAGAACCTGATTCCCTGTTCTACTAGTGCTTTGAGGGAGATAATAGAGCTAAAGACACATATTATTTTTTTAAAAAAATCTTATTATTTAAGACAGTTTTCTCACTCTGATTGCTTTGAGTGAATAAAAGAATTCCCATGTAGACTTCTAAAAACTGAAATTGATGCACAATTTCCTGAAAAGTAGGTCAGCAGCACACTCTACTGGTCATTTTTGCACAGTGTGTAGGACCCAGATGAGAGCAAAGCAGCAAAGATGATTTACTAAGAGATGCCAAAGGGACAACAGAAAAGTAACACAATCTACTGCTGTGGAGTTGGTCCTGACTCGTAGTGATTCAGACAGGACAGAGGAGAGCTGTCCTTCAGAGTCCTCAAGGCCATAAATCCCTATGCAAGCAAGCGGACACATCTCTCTTCTGCAGAGTGAACGGTGGAGTCAAATCTCCAGCCTTTCAATTAGAAGGTGGGCACTTTAACTCCTGCACCAGAAAGGCTCATTCTAAGAGACTTAAGATACACCAAAGGAAAGGTTCTGTCTGTCAGGATAACTGTCAGTACTCACATATTAAATGTTAATGGAAGAAGTTTGTTTCTGTAACTAAATGTTCAGTTAACTATTTTGTCATGAGATAGAGAAAAAGTCTCAGTGCAAAGATATGAAAGGAAATGGAGAAAAACCTTATTTCTAATGGAATACAAATGTCTACTGATTATTCTATAGTTTTTATAAATAAGCACATTCAAATATTAAACAAATTTTCCCCTTTAGAGGAAACTGTACAAATAAACACATGGTGATATTTCTGAAAATCACATAATCTAAGCCAGTGTTTCCATTCACATTCATGCTTTGCTTACATACTCCAGTTTCAAACTGAAGGCAAAGAAAAGCTCACCAATCAAAGACTTTTATTGGCAATGGAAAATGAAGTCCCAGTGCCCACAACTGACTGACTTTGGATGGGAAATATTTGATTTTCAGAAATGTTTTTATACTTGAGAAAGTTAATTTTTAGTTAGAAACATTTCCATCTGTGGCTAGTTTCTTTTAAATAAATATTTTAAATATGGGCACTAGTATGACTTCTACATGTTCTTTGTTAGACGGTTCAGACACAGTGTTATAGCACTAAATATATACTCCCAGAGAAAAATCAATTCTCAAGGTTTCAGAAACCCACAGATCCTTTGAGTAGGCATAAAAGTGATTTACTTTAGGGAAAATAAGTCTCCTTTCAAATCAACTACTTTTGTTAAACAGAAACTCGTGAACACACTGTCAGCCATCATTTAAGTTTCTCTGTGAAATGGAAGGAGGGTTTTTTGTGGGTATTTTTGCCACATCTGAGCTTAAACAGAAAAAAAAATCATTCTAACCTAACTGAAAATCAGTTAAGTAAAATAGTCTAACTTTGTTAATGGGGATTTTTTAACACCATAAATTCACAGCACACTGATGTAAGAAGTTAAAGTTCACTGACAAGGACGAGTTCTATTTGATGAGTTTAAGAATTTTGTTTTTGTTGTTGTTAGATGCTGTTCAATGGGTTCCAACTCATAGAGACCTTATGTACTTGAAACTCTGCCTGAATCCTGGGCATTTTCAGACTTTCTGTGGTGTTCAAGCATATTAATCCATCATGGTATCAATTCATATTACAGAAAGTCTTCCTCTTTTTTGTTGATCTTCTACTTTCCCCAGCATGGTTTCTTTTGCCATGGACTGGTCCCTCCTATCAACACCACCAAAGTATGTGAGATACAGTTTCACCATCCCTGCCTCCAGGGAGCAGGCTGACTGCTCATCTTTCAAGACAGCTTTGATTGTCCTGATGGTATATATGCATTTAATCCTCGTCAGCCACACCACAACTTAAAGGTACTGATGCTTTTTCAGTCTTCATTTACTATCCAACTTTCATGCACATATGAAGCAACTGAAAATACCATTGCTTGGACCACCTTAATCTTTAAAGTGACATCCTTCCTGTTCATCACTTTAAAGAGGTCATTGGCAGTAGGTTTGCCCAATGTAATGCATCATTTCATTTCTACACTGCTGCTTGCCACAGGTGTTGACTGTGGATTCAAATAAAATTATATCAATGACTTTAATCTTATCTCTTTTCATCATGATGCTATCTATTCACTGGCCCAGAAGTGAGGATTTTTGTTCTTTATGTTGTTGCAATTTATCATAGAGTATGATGACTATTTTAAAATGTTCACTTATGTGGATTTCGTGTGATTTTAAAGGTATGACGGACTGGGAGGGAGCTCTGATGGCCTATATAAAGCTGCCCCACCAAAGGTGGCAGGCATCTCTCTGGTAGTTCAAATCCACTAAATGCCCTATGAAGAAAGGTAGGCAGCCTCCTTCTGTTTAATTCATAGCCTCTAAAAATGTGCTAGAGGCTGAACTATGAGTCAGTTCACACTAGATAGCAATGAGAAGGTGCTAGGAGGATCATTTGATCTAACCGAGAAGCTGTTTAGAAAGAAATTTTTTTTTCAGAAGCACCTAGAAATGAGGCACAAATATTCTTTAATGATTTTGGTTTATAGACCACAAACTAAATAGAAAGCATGAACGTTTTCGAGAAGAGACCTCAGTTCAGATCCCAGCATTACATCACTTTATAGCTATGAAGCTTTTACCAAGCTTGTAAAATGCTTCTGTGCTTCAGGTTCTTAATCTATACATACTTTTCAACTTACATCAAAGAAAGTATGGGTAAAGCTCCTGACACGTAAGTGTTCAATGAACGATATCTATTTCTATATTATTATTACATGTTTGTTCTCCTTGATCCTCTAAAACTATATATAAAAATGTCATGCATTCTGAATTGTTGTTATTGTTGTTATGTGTCATTGAGTCACCAGAGACTCATATTTGGAAGTGCCTAATTACCTGACATGAAAGAAATACTATGTAAAAGACAGTCTATTTACTTTTCTTATTTAATATATATAACTTCAAAATCTGTATCTTGAATGTTAGAGTTGTTGTTATATACCATCGAATCAATTATGACTCACAGTGAGATCATCTGTGAACAGTGGAGCAGAACTTCATTCTAATTTGTGCCAAGTTCATAATCTCCCAAGTGCTCCAGTCCACTTTCCAGTTACTGCATCAATGCATCTTGTTGAGACTCTTCCTCTATTTCTGACCCTCCATCTTGCACAACATGATGTATTTTTCCAAGAAAAGACTTTCAAGTAAATCTCCTAATAACATGCCTAAAATAGACAAGACAAAGTCTCACCGTCCTTGCTTATAAGGTGCATGCTGGTCTACTTCTTCCAAGACAGGCTTGTGTGTTCTTTTGGAAGCTCATGAGCTATGCAACACTCTTCTCCAACACTATAATTCAAAGGCAAGATTCTTTTTCTGTCTTCCTTACTCATTTTTCAACTTCCAGATGCATGCTGTTGTTAGGTGCCATCAAGTCGAGGACCCTATAAACAACAGATCTGAATCCTCTCCTATCTTGTGCCATTTTCACAGTCTCTGACAAACTTGAGCCAACTGCTGCAGTCACCGTATCAATCCACCTGGTTGAGGCTCTTCCTCTCTTTCACCATCCCTCTACCTTTCCAAGCACAATGACTGTTTTTAAGGAACAGCTTCTCCTAGCAATATGCCCAGAATCTGTAAGACAAACCTTTATTATTTTTCCCTCCTTGGAACACTCCAGTTGTACCTTTTCTAAGATATTTGTTGTTTTGGTAGTTTATGGGATATTCAGTACATTTCTCCAATACCACAGTGAAAAGGCATCAATTCTTCTGTCATCCTTTGGTCATTGTCTAGCTCTCAGCAGCATAGCAAGTGACTGAAAAGATTATAGCTTAAATCAGGTGCTCCTCAGTCCTCAAGCTGACATCATTGCTCCTCAATAATTTGGACAGGTCAGCTGCATAGGAAGTATTTTAAAGGACATAGAGTAGAACACAAAATGTTGAAAGATTCCACCACTAAAAACATCTCCTTTTGATGTGGAGTTTTGGGTAAAGTGAATTAATTCGCAAAATATGCATGGACAATTTGTTCCATTTCCCTTTAAAGACATCATTTGCAGCCCTCAGCTGTATGGCCACTAGGAGGCATAACTGGTGCCCAGAGAACAGAACACGGAGTAGACATCATAAGAAATTTAATGAAAATATGAATTCATGCAAATGCCAATTCCTCAAAGGCAGACTTCATTCTCAAATTGCATACCAGTAGAGCCACTAATAAATTATTAGTTATCTTCATTTTTAAATGTTTGTCCAACATTAATTTAAACACATGGTATTTTAAAAGGGATAATTATAATTCTCATTTTGCAGATGGAGAAATAAATCAGGATGATCATCACATCTAAAAAGGAACATTATTTCATATTGTAACTAATATTCAGTTACCAGTTTTATTAAAATGTGAAAATATTCTGTCTGCACACAGAAATGGCATGACTGACCCAGTAATAGTAAGGTCTGTGTTTTGAGTTTTCTTTCTTTCTTTTTTTATTTAATCATTTGCTTCATTCCTCAACCTAGGTCCACAAAAATTATTTGAAAATGCTTACAAAAGTAAACATAATACAAAAGGATAACATAAATAACTGAGGAAATTCTGATATAGGGAAATTAAAAGCCATTGAAAAGAGCAGCACCTCCATCCTATTCAGCTGCTGGTAGAAGCTCAAAACTCCCCAGAGGACAATAGAAATTAAAATATGATTTACAGGTTAGGAATTATTGTGAGCTGTTAGTAACATCATATTTGGAATGAAGATGAGGTTCTCACCTTCACTTACGACCTTGCCCTATGCAAATACTGTCATTCTACTGTAAGAGAAGATTCAAAAGTCCAACTCCAAGAAAGCTGAACTAATAAGCCATAGATCTCTTTGGGAGATTACTAATGGCAAACTCATCAGAAAACCTGATGAGGATACTAGTTTCTTAATTCTATGTGTTGTCTTGTCCCCCTGCTTTTTACATGTTTAGAATCTCCTGTAAAGCTCTTTTTCACTACCTGAATGCTTTCCTTTTTGAGCTCTCACATCATGAATACTTTAGTTGGTGGCAAGGATAAGTTAATGGAAGTGGATTCAAAATGCAATTTCATTCCATAAGGACTTAAGAGACAAGATCTATCTACAAATCTGAAGACATATCCGCTCAAACATTTTCTTTCTCCAAGCAAAGGATAAAACTATCATCCAGGCTTTGAGATTCAAAAAACAGAAAAATTCTGGCTTGTATTTAACACACAAAACAAAAATACCTAAATAAATATATATTAGCAGACTATATTTATTAATGGAGGCAGAGCAATAATTTTTAAAAAAGTAGCTTTCTTATCTATCAATTAGGCAGCTCTCATTTCAGGATCATGGGGGAATAGGCATTTCCAAGATTGAATTGTGGTGTTGGTTGCAAAGTTGGCTTATTTAAGTCATTACAGTTAGTCCCCTCTGGTTTCCAGCTAGCTAACTTAACTGCAGACAGATGGTCTTGCAAATCAGCATGATCTTGCAAATCACCAACAGCTGTGGGACTAGGACAGGAGAAAGAGTGCTTCCCACACTGGACAGCAAGATTTGAGGTGGGCAAGACTTGAGGGAAAACTAAAGAAAGACTATCATAGAGGAGATATTGTGGTATTGCTGTTGAGAAACTGTGGCAAGGAGTAAGCAGCAAAGTCCAGAGATAAAGGCCACATAGTTAAAGGTTTTTGCTCTTCTTGCTGATGTTTGAAGGAGAAGCTGACTTATAACTGCTCTGAGGCAAATCTTGCTGGATGATTTGGATTTTATTTCTGAACTGAAACCAGAGCCTGGACTAATTGAGGAGTTGTGCCTTGAAACTTGGTGTAAAACCTAGACTTGTATTTGGTTATATTCTTTGCCTCCCCTATTCTCCAAATTACTCCCCTAATAAGCCCCATTCTCAGTACCATAACTGAGAGTCTGTGAGTCAACAATGAAGAAACAAACCTCTTTCTGCTGGTGTGGCACTAGAGGCATCATGAGGCTGGACTACGGGTTCTTTATCTGCTTTCTACTCTGGGGCAGTGAGAAGCTGTGCTTTTCTTATTCCCTCAGGTCTTTTCAGAGAGACACTCATGGCCCTTGGCCTCCATTTCCCAATTTTTGATCATTAGACAGAAAGAAACCAATCTATTGCCACAACACTAGCATGACCAAAGTCCAACTTATTCTTTGTCCAACAGATCTCCTGCCTAAGGAAGAGTCTCCCACTGCTTAGGAACTTACCTAGACAAAGGCAGAGAAAGAGGCTGGCTTCTTATCATGGTAAGTTCTGATGAGGCTCTAGATATGGGCATGCCTATATTTCAAGCCACTGCCTAAAAAAAACAAAACAAAACAAAAAACCAACCAACCAACCAAACAAACAAAAACCCCAAAAACAAAACCAACAACAAAGGGTAAGCCTATATGGATGGCTACAATAGGTCCTTCCAAATAATTTAAAAAATAAAAGTACTGATGGCTGTTTTTCTGTTTTACTTTTTCTATTGTGATTAAGCTGTTTCTTCTGATTATGTTCTTTTTATGTCTTTGCAAGCTTAAGCATAAGAAAGATGTTGTCTCCAAATAGAGCCCTTTGTGCCACAAATCCCAGTGTGCAGTAAATGACTCAACATCATCCAAATGAAAATGTCCTCAGGATGTGGAGTTCTGAACACCATAGAAACCTTTCCTTTTTCATAAATGTCCTTCCTCTCTTTTGAATATTAGTGCTGAATGAAGAGCCTTAAGAGAAGTTTTATTACATGTCTATAGGTGTGAGCACTCAGACATTCATTACGGAGATGAGAGAAACACTTTATAATCTATAGATATTTCCCAGTTAATTTGCTATAATGGCTTTGAAACAATTGATTGCCCCATAATTTATCTTGCTGTTTGTTGTTAGGTGCCATTGAGCTGACCATGACCTGCAGAGACCCTATGAACAGAAGGTCTGAATCCTGCTTTGTATGATGCCATCTTATCATCTCTCATATACTTGAACGCATTGTTACAGTCACTGTGTCAATTCATCATGTTCTTCCTCTCTTTTGCTGCCCTTCCATCTTATCAAACATGATGTGTTTTTCCAAAGTCTAGTCCCTCCTAATAATATGTCCAAAGTAGCTGAGATGAAGTTTCACCATCTTGCTATTGTGTGTCATTGAGTTGAAAACAACTCATAGCTGACCCTCCAGTGGGTTTTCAAAGAGAGTAAATCACATGTGAGGAGATTTCCCATCCTTCTCCCATAGTTGATTCAAACCATGTCGTAAATTCACATTTCTTTGTTGTTTTGTGCTGTCAACTCAGTTATGACTCACAGCAACCCTATAAACAACAGCTCGGAACCTTGCCATTTCTGGAGTCAACCTCGCCACCTCTGACATACCTGCTCCCATCACCACAGTCACTGTGTCAATAGATCTCATCCAGCATCTTCCTCTTCTGCGCTGACCCTTGTTAAAATGTAGATTGTGATTCAGTGTATATGGAGTGGAAATGTAAATTCCCAGTGGGGAGTCAGAGAAAAAAGGAACTAGTTTGAATACCTGATTGGCACAGTGATTCAGTGTATATGAGGTGGAAATGTAAATTCCCAGTGGGGAGTCAGAGAAAAAAGGAACTAGTTTGAATACCTGATTGGCACAGAAAAGCAACAATGGCAGAGAGTAAAACCAAAAATCAAGTCCATTGAGGTCAAACTGATTCTGACTTTTGGTGATTTTGTATAATACAAAGTAGAACTGCTCACTAAGACTTTCTTGATTTCTTGCCATCTTTATGGAAGCAGATCACCAGGCCTGTCTTTCTGAACTACCACCATGTAGGTCTGAATGTCAGTTTTTACTTTAGTAATAGATACCCATTGGAATGAGGAGTGGCATCCACTACCATAATAGCTTGCCTCCAGAAACCCCATGAACCTGGAGAGAGCATGAAAGGCACCCAAGTGTCGAGGACTCTCCTTCATAGGGTCGCTATGAGTCACCTGCGACTTGACGGCACAACACATCAACAATAGATACCCATTAACTATTTGCACCACCCAGGGACTAAGGTGAATAGTAAGTCATCACTAACACCGGCTTGGGGCTTTGTGGAATATCTGAAGCTATCTTCCAAGTTTCAGTTAGCTACATGATGACTCTCTGACTGATAAATATGGAAACAGCTATGTATGAACTATGGCAACAAAGTTAACTGAAAAGCTGAGGAATGGTCAGGACTGGAGAGGGCATCCAAGGTGCGAGTAGAAGCAGCTGCAGTAGCTGAGGTGGATGACATTAACTAAGGGGATCGCTAGGATTCAGGGTAGCAACATCGTGGCACAAACAGCCTAGTCCTTACCTTGGGGAAGGAATGACATAGCTGGGTCATGTACCTCAGCTTTCTTCTCTCCAGAAAGGTCTGCATTCTGCAATATCCATTATGTCTCACTAGGATCAGTAAACTAGAGTATTTTAACATTTCTAAAAAAAATATCCCCTCATTGCCACTGAGTGGAATCCAACTCATAGCTGATACTTCAGTGGGTTTTCAAAGGCTGTAAATTGCTCATCAGGAGACTAATCATCTTTCTTCCAAGAGCCACTGATGGACTCAAAGCTTGATAAAGGCACCAACTTTGGGTTGGCAGCACCACTCTCTACAGACTAGGTCCCCAGAGTGAAATGGGTAACCTTTACTCTTTACCAAAAAGTATTTATCAAGTGTCTGCTAGATGGTGGGTACTGTTCTGCAAGCTCCATGCTTTCATGAACTTATAGGGGAGTAAGCAAGCAAATAACATCATGATAAATGCAGTAACAAAATAAATATAATGATATGATTGAAAGTCACTGGGTCAAGTGATGAAGGACTAGTGTTGGTGATTCAGGGCCCGGCTGAAAAGGCTTGACTGAGGAAGGTACCAAAGGATCAATATCAGACATTCATTCAGAGAGCAGTGGAAAGGGAATTGTGGATGAGGTAAAGTGAGTGAAAAGACTGCACACCAATTAAGAACTCTGCACATTCAGGAGGAATGAAAAGAAGCCAGTGAAAGTGGACGGAATGACAAACAGAGAGGAAGAACATGACAAATAGTTTTCGTTTTCTTTCAAGGGCAGCTAAAGGCATGGAGGGTTCTAAACTGGAGAGTAATATGATTTCTTAATAATTTAATAAAATCACACTGGTTTAATCTCCCTTTTCCTTCCTTCTGTAAATTCTGGTTTCCCTTCTTTCTTTTCT
This sequence comes from Elephantulus edwardii, assembly GCF_000299155.1. Classification (NCBI taxonomy): domain Eukaryota; kingdom Metazoa; phylum Chordata; class Mammalia; order Macroscelidea; family Macroscelididae; genus Elephantulus; species Elephantulus edwardii. The sequence continues at coordinate 1,267,474 of NW_006399757.1, read as the reverse complement.
TTCATGGTCCAGGGGTCCAAATTCCTGAAAACTTTGGAAGGACAGAGAATGTGAACATGCCACTGTTACCTATCCTGAATCCTCACTGCAGCACAATGTCAGCATGTAGAAAATGCTTAATAAGCATGTTAAATATAATGAAATGAATAGTTGAATCTGCACATATCTTTTTCTTGTATGTTATCTTCATCGAGGTTCTTAGAGCTAAGAATGCAGTAGAAAACATCACCTATGAACAGACCAATCAGGTGCTATCAGGCTGATTCTGACTTACAGAGATCCCACACAATGCAAAGTCAAACTGCTGCACCGGGTTTTCTTGGTCTAATCTGTGGGACAAATGACTGAGCACTTACCTGCGAACATTAAAGGTGAGGATTCAGAACTATGCAGTGGATCCATGGGGGAAAGAGCTGGAGATTTGCATTTGTAAATATTACAGTCCTCAATACCCTATGGGTTCTACTGTGTCACAGGAGCTCACTAGGAATTAGAAATAACCCAACGGCACCAAACAACAATAATCTTCACAAAAGCAGATAGGCAGACCTTTCTTCCAGGTGCCTCTAGGTGAGTCTGAACTGCCCAACTTTAGGCGATTCCTTTAGTGGAAACCGTTTACACTACCTAGAGAACTGTGGTTGTTAGGTGTCATCAAGGTGGCTCTGACTCTACCAACCCCATGAGCAGGAGAGTGGAAGCTCAGCTGTTCTCTGTTGTCCTCACGATGTCATACCATGCTCGAGCCCATTGTTGCAGTCACTGTGTCAAACATCTAATGGAGGGTTCTCTTCTCATAGCAGCTTGTCCTCTCTTCAGCTAATCTTCTGCCTTTCGCCGCATGCGATCTTTGTTCTAAGTGTGGACCCTCCTGACGGCAAGCCCAAAGTATGTGGGACAAGGTTAGTTTCCCCATCCTTGCCTCTAAGGACTAGAATCTAAAAATATGCAAATTTTGTTTTCACTCATTCCCCCAAAGGTCTCCCACAGTTTGCAGTCTTCTCTTGTTCCATCATTGAGCTTCTTTTCCACTTTATAGATCCTATCTCTCCAAGTCTCTCTATGGTGTTTCATCATTCATAACATCTTCCTTTTTGTGTCTGTTCTAATAACTGTCTCCTTTCTTTCTTTTGTCAGACACTGTCTGGGAGGCTTCCCCCCCCCTATAATCTTACAGCCTGTCCTTTTTATCCTGTCATGTAGTTTATGTCTTTTCTCAAAAGTCATTCTCTGTTCCTCTAGAGGTGAGATGGCAGTTAACAAGGTACATTTTGCTTGACTCTTGATGATGCTGGTTAATAAGGCTTTCCGGGCCAGGGTCACTGAGAGTGCACCACAGAGACCTCTACTCACTACAGCACTGAGCTTGGAAGACCCTTCCTAAGCAAAATACTTGATAGAATTCCATTCAGAGTGCCCTGGATTCCTGGACTTCTTTTAAATTTGCAAGGGCTACCAATATCATCCTGTCTCTGAGTATGAGAGAAAGCCCCCTGACCCCTCAAAAAAAGCCACACCACTGGCTTAAATCCTAGAAACTAGCAAGAAAATTGCTGCAGAAAACTGAAGATTGAAGAGTTCTTCAACCAGTGATGTTTAACCATTTGGTATAGTACTTCCTTTTAAAAATAACATCATGGGTCATTTAAATTCATTGCTCTTTGTTACAAGAAACTATACTTTTTTGCCCTAGATATTATTATTATTATCTTATTATTAATATTATTATTATTTCATCAACAGTGTCCATTAATGCTTTTAAAAATATTCTCCTTCCTAGCATAGGCTGTATTCTCATTGAAGGACACATCAAGCAAAGAGAAATCTTACCAGTAATATACTTATGGTTGTTGTTGTTATTATGTGCCATCGAGGCGCATATGACTCATAGTGACTCTATGTGCAAAAGCTCTGAATCCTGCACTATGCTGAGCCAGTCTCTGACACACCTACACCCATTACTCCAGTTATTGTGGCAATCTTTCTCATGCATGGTCTTCCTCTCCTGTGTGGTTCTTCCACCCTTCCAAGCGGGACATCCTTCCTTGGGGACTGGTTCCACCTGGCCACAAGCCCAAAGTATGTAAGATGGAGCTATATAATCCTTACCTCCAAGGAGCAGCTTGGTTTCACCCCCTCCTGGACAGACCTGTTTGTTCTCTTGGCAGTCCATGGTATATTCAATACTCTTCTCCAGCACCCTAGCTCAAAGGCATCAATTTTCCTTGTATCATCCCTAGCCATTGACCAGCTCTCTAATACACAGCAAGTAACTATGAAGACTATTGCCTGAATCAGGTGCACCTTGGTCTCCAGACTGTCACATAGCTGCTCTTTAACGCTGTGGTGAAATCCTTGACAGAAAATTTACCCAATGCAATTTACCACTTGATTTCCTGTCTGCTGGTGCCAAGAACATTGACCATGTATCCCAGAAAGCAGAAATTGATAACAACCTCAATCTCTTCTTCAGTGATCATGGTGCTACCAATTGGCTCAGTGGTGACAATCTTTGTCTTCTTGATGCTGTGTTTCAATCAATATTGCAGACTACAGTCTTTGATCTTCTGCAGCAAATGCATTAGGTCCTCCTCATTTTCAGTAAGTAAGGTTGTGTCATCTCCGTAACATAGGTTGTTTATGGGTCTTCCTCCAAATCTGATGCCATATTCCTCCTTTTAAAGTCCACTCTCCTGAATGATCCCACATGAATTTAAAACTCATTGCAGGAACAGAGTTGAAGCTTTGAAAACTCATAAATGAGGACCAAGATGGATTTCAGAAGAAACTCTGAATATTGCACTAGAGAGCCAAGAAGCTAAAGCAAAGGAATTAAAGAGGAAGTTAAGGAGATATACATAGAAGATTTCATAAAGTAGCACAGGAAGACAAAACAAAGTATTATAAAGAAACGTACAAAAATCTATAATCAGAAAATCTAAAAGGAAGAACTTGCTAAGTATTTCTGAAACTGAAGGAAGTGAAGAATAAATTCAAGCCATGATTTGCAATTCTTTTTTAAAACATTTTATTTTATGAATTTTAATGACCATTTGATTTGCAATTCCTAAGGATACTATGGGCAGTATATGGAATGATCCAGGAAGCATTAAAAGGAGATGGAAAGAATATACAGAGTCACTGTACCAGAAAGAATTGGCTGACACAGAAAAATTTCAGGATACACCATATGATCAAGGGGCAATGATGATGAAGGAGGACGTTCAGGCTGCTCTGAAGGAATTGGCAAAAAAACAAGACCCTTGAAGTTGATGTCATTTCAATTGACATATTTCAATAGACAGATGCTGCCTTGAACATGCCATGGACATGGATTCTGCCAGGAAACCTGGAGGACAACTACCTGTCCAACTTACTGGAAGAGATCCATATTTATTACCATTCAAAAAAAGAAGGGGTGACTCAACATAGTGTAGAAACCATCAAACAATATCACTGATATGATGCACTAGCAAAATTCTGCTGAGGATCATCCAAAAACAACCGGAACAATACATCAGCAGAGAATTCCCAGAAATACAAGGTTGGTTTAGAAGAGGCAATGGCACCAGAAACATTATTTTCAACGTCAGATGGATCCTGGCTGAAAGCAAAGGGTACTAGAGGAATACCTATCTGTGTTTCATTAACTATGCCAAGACACTTGACTGTGTGGATCACAACAAATTGTGACAAGACCTTGAGGAGAATGGGAATCCCAGAACACCTACTGTGCTCATGTGAAACCTATATTTAGACAAGGAAGTCAGAACAGACTATGGAAACACTGTATAGTTCAAAATTAGGAAAAGGAGTGTGTCAGGGATGTGCTCTCTCTCCAAACCTTTACTTCAAAACTCATGGTGGAAGTCAGGAAAGGGGGACTTCAACTTAGGCTGGGAAGGATTAGAAAACCCTGTGAGGAGGTAAGACTTGGCTTTGAGCATGAGTACAGTTAGGATAATTAAACGGGAGAGGGAAGAGCATTCAAAATCTATGGAAGAACAAGAGTGTGGGCAACAAGGCAGGAATGTGAAGTGACTTCAGTGAAAATCTAAGAGACCAGACCGGCTGGAGCCAATGGCTCACACATGGCAGTAAAACGATATTGTGTGGGCAGACTGTGAAAGGCTCCCAGTGCCAGCTTAATCTCCTGAAGACTGAAGCCTGAACATTTTCATTCACAATGCACAAAGACTCTAGAAACTGTAGGATGGTTTATCAAACCATTCACTACATGTCTATAGATCATTTTTAGGTACTCACGAAAATTCACACACACACACACACACACACACACACAGACTCTTTAAAACAGTAAAACATGGGGCAACAACATGTGCTTGGTTAAAATATTTTCCACTATGTATTAGCTGAGAAGGATGGGGCAAGAAAGAGCAAGTAGCTCAGAGATCAGCAGCCCTTCTCTGACTGAGCTGCAGATTTCAAAGGGGATGCTCTGCAGGCAGAACTCTGTAAGGAAGCTAGGAAAGCACAGCTGCTTGGAAAGCTTAAGTGATTTAGTCTAATTCCTCTGTAAACTGTATTTTAAATGACTATGAAACCACATTTCTGTGACTGGTATTGTTTAAAGGGCGGGAGGCCAGGAGGAAAAAAAAAAAGCTTTGGTTTTCTTTGGTAAATATTCAAGTCCATTCTACTGAGACATATTACCTTCTTGAGAATAAGCTTCTTACAAACAATGAAAAGAGTTGACTGCCCACTGTGTGTCCTGAGATCCCCTGGTGTTGCTACTCATAGACGTGCCCAAGCGAACAAAACACCGCTTGGTCCTGTGCTATCCCAGCAATCATTGCTGTGCTCAAAGCCATGGTTGTAACACCTGTGTCAATCTAGCTTGTCACAGGTGACTAGTTAAGCATGTGCATTTCAGTCTCTTGGAATGGACTATGTGCTTTCAGGTTGTTTGAAAATGTGGCTTTTTATAAAAGAAGAGCAAGCTTGCCTCACTCTTGATTTGGAATGATAAATGCTAATTAGTCCTGTTACCCAAAAGAAACACAAGCATAAAGATTTAAAGACCTGTTTCTTACATGTTAAATATGTTGTTGTTATGCACCAGCAAGTTGCCTGCAAATCATAGCAAGCCTATGTACAACAGCTCTGAAGACTGCCCTGTCCTGAGCCAGTCTCAGTGACTCCAACACACCTACCCCTATTGCCCCGGTTACTGTGTCAATCCATCTTATCTGGAGTCCTCCTCTCCTTGGCTATCCCTCCACCTTTCCAAGTGTGATGTTCTTTTCCAAGGACTGGTTCCTCCTGGTCACATGTCCAAGGTATTTGAGACAGAGTTTCAAAATTCTAGCCTCCAAGGAGAAATTTGGTTTCACAACTCTCCAAGACAGGCTTACTTGTTTTCTTGGTGATCCACAGTATGTTCAAGACTCTTCTTTAGCACCACAACTCAAATGGATCAACTTTCCCCCTGTCATCCTTAGTCATTGTCCAGCTTTACCTGCTATGTTTAATACAGCATTCCATACTTTTAAATGTTATACAGGAGAAAGTTAATTCTAGGAATAAATGTAAAATAAGTCCTTCCTCAGAAACAAGGACCTCATGTCAGCATTGGCAGAAAACACACTAAAGGCAATGTTTTAAAAGTCATCATGTAGGTGTGTGTGAAAAGGAAGAGCCACAATATATAATAAATAGAAAACCATATTAACAATAGCTGAGTTCCTCACTCATTCTATGTGAGGTGAGCAAGAGCTACAGTCTCCTGGAGAGGGTGAAGCCAGGCTGCTCCTTGGAGGCAAGGATTCTGAAGCTTCATCTGACATACTTTGAACATGTGGCAAGGCAGGATCAGTCCTTGGAAAGGGCCGTCATGCTTGGGAGGGTGGAGGGACAGTGCAGGAGAGGAAGACCCTCGATGACATGGATTAATTCAGTGACTGGGGTAACAGAGATAGGTGTTTCAGGGACAATAAGATTGGCAAGGGATAGAGTAGGGTTTAGGGCTGTTGTACACAGGGTGGCTATTAGTCTCAAGGAACTTGACAGCACGTAACACAAAACAACAAGTTTATATTCAACAATTCAAACAACAAATGTTGTTTCCCTATTTATAATTATTAAAATCATAGCTCAAGAATGTTAACTTGTCAAGTGTCACATGTATAAGTGATAACACAAGCAGAAAGAAACCCAGGTCACTCTAACTCATGTTGCTTTTTGTCCTTACATCATACTAGGGAGAAGGTTTTAGGAAATACCACTAACAGGGTTCACACATAACTGAGAAAGACTTATGACTGAATATGTCTCTTATGAAATTTGAAATGTTACTCTCTTCAGAAAATTATTATCTCCTGTATAATATTCTACAATGAATCTCTACTATTGGAAGAATTCTGGGGGCTCAGTCAGTAGGGGGTTGTGCTGCTAATCAAGAGGTTATACCTCTCTGGCAGTTCAAATCCACTAATGACTCCAAGGTAGAATGACTGGTAATCTCCTGTGTGACTTACACCCTCATAAACACACTGGAGTGTCAAGTAGGAGTCAGTTCCAACTCGATGTTAGTGAGAAACTATGGAATGTCTTATGGACGAGAATCATACCTCAAGTAGTATACAAGCTAGTTGAAGAACTAAGACATAAATAGGTTAAAAGACATAGGTTAAAAGGCAGCTGGTAAAAATATTCTATGATTAGTTTTTAGACTACAAAATATTTTAGAGTTCACATGAGGAAGAAGTTCATATACTCTCTGCTGGTCAGGTTAAAATGAAAGTAAGATTAGACCTCAAGTTGAAGGATGGGGAAAATTTCAACTTTCCTCTAACAATGGAATGATGGAAGGATAATGGAATATAATTTGCAATCCCTCTCCAAAAATTTCAGGTACAATAAAGTATTATATGGGCTCAGCTCCTATTGTCTGCCCCAAGGGAGACAAATCTCTAAAAAAAAAAGGAGGAAAACAATAATTGGAAGAACTGCCAATACAAACAAAAATAAAGGTAGTGTTGTTAAGCATGGATTATTGTTGTTGTTAGATGCTGTCAAGTTGCATACGACTCATAGAGACCTTATGAACAATATATCTGAAACCCATCCTATCCTGTGCCATCCTCATGCTTCCTAAAATAAAACACCAAAGCCCATTGCAGCCGTCACCATGTCAAATCCACCTGGTTGAGGGTCTTCCTCCCCTTCACCAACCATCTACCCTTCCAAGTATCATGGCCCTTTCCAAGGAATAGCCCCTCCTAGTCCAAAGTAAGTGAGGCAAAGCCTCATCATCTTTGACTCCAAAAAGCACTCTGCCCGCCCTCTCTCTTAGATATATTTGTTTGTTCTTTTGGAAATCCATGAAATGGTCACTGCTCTTCTCCAACACAATTCTTCTTCTGTAATCTATCTTCACTGCCCAGATCTCAGATACATAGCAAGTGATAGTAAAGATCGTGACCTGAATCAGACACACTTAGTCCTCAAACTGACATTATTACTTCTACATAATTTGGAGAGGTCCCTAAATGTAGGCAGTGCACCGTGTGCCTCCTTATTTTTTGACTGCTGGTACCAAGGGTGTTAACTGTGGATCCAAGAAAGATGAAGTTGTTGACAGTTTCAATCCCTTCTCCATCCATCCATCCATCCATCCATCCATCCATCCATCCATCCATCCATCCATCATGATGTTGCCTCTCAATCTAGTTGTAGCATGAGCAAAAAAAGGAAAACAACCATTTTAAGAAAACTGTTACAGAAAGCAGTAGAAAGCTTAACTATTTTTTTAAAAAAGTTACAGAAGGCATGAGAAAGTCTACATAAGCCTTCCTGGGAGCTATCCAAGGTACTGACTAATTCCATCACAATTTCTGACCCAGTAGGTCAAGGTCGAGTGTTTTTGCACATGTGACATATGAACATCTTGACTGCAACTACTCTGACATTAACTGCTATTTCTAACCTTGATTATTTTCCAAACCAATCTATGCCTTCTCTGTAACCCACCCCAGTTTACAATTCTAGGTTATAATCTCTATTAAGTTGGCATTCAATTTGATAGTCTAGTAAGAAAAGAGTATAGTGGATGCACTGTATGTGAAAATTAGG
>NW_006399757.1:1243814-1259280 GCF_000299155.1 Elephantulus edwardii | reverse complement strand
TCAAATTGTGTGATCCTATGATAAACCCACCCACCCCTCCCCCCTTGGATCTTCATACTCATTCTACAATAATGGTTTTATACAGTATTTGTCTTTATGGGACTGAAACGTCAAACCACAATTGAATAGATTGAGAATCTATGGTACATTTACACAATGGAATACTACACAGCACACAGGAGCAATGATTTTGTAACTTACCACCTAAATCGGGAGGGACTGGAAAGCATTATGCTGAGTGAACTAACTCAATCTCTTTTTCACTTTTTTTTAAATTTAGGTTGTTTATTTTTCATTTCAGTGAACATCTACAGAGATTTTGAGATTCCATTCATTCATTGTTGCACCGAAAATTAGGTTTTAAACAAAGGTAAGAAACAAATACTTGGCTCATTTACTTAAATTAGATACTTCTATGTGGAAATTGTAGAAGTGAGCCTGAAATTGTAGAAAAGATAAACTGAAATTAGACTATATACAGTCTTGATTTAAATAAATGATAAGGGTTTTGTGTTTTGGTTTTTTTTTTTTTTTACAATACCCACCAAGAGCCACTTTTTCTGTGGAATATGATGCTACATGTCAGGCTGTGAACTAACTAACTGATCACTGGTTAGAACCTAACTTCCACTCCATGGAAGAAAAGGGAAGAATCAGGAGATAAGGGGATTTCAGAACATACACTTTAATGGAAAAATTATCTTAAAGGATTTTTAGATTTTAAGAATAGTTTCTCAAGAGTTCAATATCATACTCCAATTTGCTCTTATAAGAAGTATGTTTCCAGAAGTTTGATAGGAATGTTTTCTTTCTTTCATTTTGTTAAAATAATCAATACCATGGAACTCCGGTGGCCTAGTGGCAAGAAGCTGCACTGCAATCACAAAGGCATGTGGTTCGAATGCACCAGATGCTCTGCTGGAGAAGGAGGAGCAATCTCCTCCTGTACCAGTCAGATCTGATTTGACACCGTGCGCGCTCTCTCTCTCTCTCTCTCTCTCTCTCTCAATACCAGTCAACTTATAAATCTAAAAACAATGCTCTTTCCTATCCTGTTTCTGTCATTGACTGATGCTGCATCTTCATGTCCCAGTCTACTGCCATTTTTCTTATAAGTAATCTAGGCCATTTCTCAATGTTAAGTAACCATCACATCTGTTGTGCAGAGTCCTCAGGCAGAGCAAAACACTTATGGCTCACTATTCTGTCTGCTGAATTATAGCTTTTTCCTCCTACAGAGAAGCCCATACATAAGTTTACTCTGAATCCAGTTGCCTCTATCTTGCATAGGTGACCAGAGAAAAAGTTCAATAATGTGCAAAAGTGTGGATCTGGATACAACCTTATTGCTGTTATTTGCCGTTGAGTCACCTGTAACCAAAAGTGATCCTATGTATAACAGCTCTGAAGCCTGTCCTATCCAGAGCCAACCTCACTAAATACAATACACCTACCCCCATTGCCCCAGTTACTGTATCAATCCATCTCATCCGAGGTCTTCCTCTCCTGCACTGTCGTCCCTCCACCCTTCTGAGCATGATATCCTTCTCCAAGGACCAGGCCCTCCTGGCCATGTGCCCAAAGTATGTGAGACAGAGCTTCAAAATCCTTGCGTCCAAGGAGAAGCTTGGTTTCACCCTCTCCAAGACAGACATATTTGTTTTCTGGGTGGTTCTTGGTATGTTCAAGACCCTTTCCCAGCACCACAACTCAAAGGATGCAGCCTAGGTCCTTGTTAATAGCACTCTAGAAGTGATATAGTATAGACCTTGTGGTGCTAGTGAGCCTGCATCATAAGACATTTAGAAGATTCCAGGCAGTCTCTATCTGCATGTACCTAAAAAGAAAGTGTAACCAAACTCAGTTATTAATTGAATTATACTTATGCTTCCAACAACAAAGCCCAGTCAAGCATGAATTAGAAACCTGGATTTCTCCGGCCACAAGTGTGACCAAACTGATGGCCATTCTCAAGGCCCTGCTGCGGCTCGTCCGATGTCTTCACCTCTAGATTCTCTACTTACTAACTGGTTTCTGCTCTAAGCCAAGTGGCTCCACAAGAGTAGCCAATGTGATGTTAAATTAGTTGCATTTTACTAATAATGAACATGTTTATACATTTTTAGTCAAATAAATAGGAATTTCAATTCTGGCCCTATTAGTTATTGTCATGTCTTTGAACTAGGTATGCTACCAACCTGAATGCATGTGGTTCAAATCCACCAGTTACTCTGCAACTAAAAGCTGGGCAATCTTGTCCCATCCATTTACTAAGATTTATAGCCTCTGAAAACCCACTGGAGCATCATGTATGGGTTGATTATTACTTCATGGGACATTACACAGCAATAAAAGAAAATTATTAGATTCACCTCAGAATTGCAGTGAAGATAACATAGGGGGTAAAAACACTTAGTAAGGCTTCAAAAATTGAAGCTTTCTAAAACTTGTGAATTTTTGTGGCAAGGATATAATGATGATATTACAATATTATTTCTGTTCATAGTTTATATGCACATGGAAGACATAATGTCTCCATTTGGTCTGTTGTCGTGTGTGAAATTTCACTTTTTACCAGTTTTGTGTGTATTCTTCATCTTTGAGTACATTTTGGTTCCATTCGTTCACATAGACTATTGCCAGCTGGAAGCAGCTGTGACTATCAGCCCCTTGGGGTATGTGAGAAGGCTTCAGAGAAGACAAGGTGCCACGTTACCCCAAAATAAGCCTGATGCAATGTGGCAGAAAGAGAACAAAGCACTTTGGAGACTTTGATCTCAGTTGAAAATATACAGAAAATAGAGGAAGAAAGTAGATATTCTTGGCTCCCACTTTCAATGTTCTTACCACCTAAACACAAGCTGTATACCATTGTCTCATGCCTCAAGCTTCTCCTCAGCCGTGATAAGGGTGGCAAAGACTGCCAAGATATGGCTGTTATTTACTTCAAAATTGTGAATTAAAGATGAGACTGTACTGCAGGGATTCCTCATGCCTATTAGCAACTCCACACCATAAACAGCCAGTGCTTATTCATAAACAAAAACAGTGGACCAACTAGAAAGATGGCTTTTATAAACGTTCTGGGGGGCGGGGGAGAAGGGTGAATTTTCACACTTGAGTTAAACCAAACTGAAATAAGATGGGTCATTGTTTCAGTAAAGTGAGAGACATGAGGTGAATTTTTCTTTAGCAGTTATTTGAATGACCCAAATAAAGGACATGTTGTATATCCTACTTTGGGGGAAACTATGTAGAATATAGTATTAAGAGGAAGAGATAAATGAATTTAAAACACATCATGTTTTAGATCACCAAGTTTCCCATTTACAGAGGCACAGTATAAATATTACTCAAAAAATCGCCTTGTTTCTTAAAATGCAATGGCTTTCCCCAATATGTAGCACCAATGTAAACAAGATGTCTGTCAAGCATACCTATGACATATTGCTTAACACAGCAAGCTTGTAATACACACTTATTATTCTTAGTTCTTTTAATGAAAGAAACTAAGGACACTGCATAAATTCTTCAATACATGTTCCACTTCCCTGGCTGCCTTGTGCTGCAGAACATCATGCTAACAAGAAGTGATGCTAACAAGAAGCTAAAACCAGTGTAGCAAATGGGACATTTAAATATATATATAAGCACACTGACATTTGCAAAGAAAAGAGCTATTTGGGGAAATTGAATGGCTCCCTAGACAGACATATTTTAGTTAAATATTCCATTTATTTTTTTCCCTACATACTAGCCACTTCAGTTCTCTTCAAGGAGAGAAAAAATATTTTGTTGGAGAATGAGAAGTCAGTATCTCCTGAGCTAATATACCAAAAAAAATGTTTAGGAAAAGAAAACGACAGCCACCCACATTTCACCAACTTTCTTCAGTCACTTTCGTATTTTCGGGCAGCAACTAAAGAAAGAGAAGATTGCAATGCTTATTCGAAGTAATCCCTGGAAGATCATGAGGATTCTGGAAATCTAGGTCATTATATGTATTGGTTCATAAAGCCTACAGAATCATTTTGGAATCTCAATTCTTACTCTCTGTCTCACCAGGTAAATAGGGTTTTGGTTGATTGATACTAAATCTATATTGCAGTAATTTCTGATGTAAAAACATTGGTTTTTTAAATGCAAACTATTCAGGCATTTGACCAGTCTTTAAGTGAGAGCAGCCCTTGTCTAGTCATTCCAAATTTCCTTACTGGTCTGCAGATTCTACAGCCTCCACCAATAGGCATCATCAGCAAACTACCCTGTAGCACACGATCAGACATTTTGAAAATGGTTCCCTTTACAATGAAATTTGTTACTGCTGAGGATATTCTGACTTGTGGAGACCCCATGTGCCCACCGTAGAAATGCACTCTGTAGGGTTTTCATGGTTATGTCTTGTGGGAAGCCGATCCCCAGACTATTTTCCACATGTACCACTGAGTGGTTTTGAAGCACCAACCTTTTGCTTTGTAACAGAGAACTTAACAATCTGTGCTACACAGAAATAAAGCCAGATTCATATTAAAAGGAGCATTTGGAATCTGAAAAGGGAAAAATTACTGAAAACTGTTGAAGAGTAACTAAAAAAATATATATATAAAAAGAATTCTTAAAATGAGTTGCTGAATGTATATCTTAGTTGTGTTATTTAGTACACATGGCTTCAGTCTGAGTGTAACTCTCATTCATAGTTATTAATGATCTTTTATATGGTTAATGATGTAAACAAGCCTAAAGATGCTGCAAACAAGCCTCATGATTCAATCAAACATTTAGAGAACCCTGTCCCTTTGATTAGAGCTACTGGATTGGACCTCAGGCTCCAGGAAGCCAGTCTGATCTTAGCCCAGTACAGATAGGCAAGATTGGTCTGAATAGGTTCCAAAAAGAGCTCTGCTCCAACCCATTGGGATTGGTCAATTACTGCAGAGCATCATTTAAACTGAAAGGGATAGTTATCTAGGCCTACAATCCACTGCAAACGTCATTGCTGCCATGTCAGCAGTTTGTCTTTCCCGGAGGCTCCAGCACTCTTGCCTGGCTCTGCTGTCATCAGTCATCTGCATTCAAGCTAACATGGTGTTGAAAAATAGGATGCCATGTTTGCTTGTGTGAGTTTATTTCTCTCTCTCCCTCTTCTACATCCAAGAAACAGTGAGAGGAAATTAAAGACCTCACAAATATTTAATATTTTCTTTCAATACCACAAACAGGGAAAACAAAGTAAATACGCCTAGTGTTTTGCTAAGAACCTCCTGCTAAGTGTAAATTACATGATACTCTTTTAACAATGAACAGTTTATTTCCTAGAAAATGGAGATCTTCACCAATGACCAATAGGCAACAACATGACAGACGGAGAAAAGGTTGAAATTGTCAATTATTTCATCTTGCTTGGATCCCCAGCCAGCACCCCTAGTATCAGTAGGCAGAAGATCAGGAGATATACAGCATTGGAAAAGACTGCTGTCAGGCATCTCTCCAAAATCCTGAAGAGCAATGATGCCAGTCTAAAGACCAAGGTTAACCTGATTCAGTCCCCAGTCTTTCCAATCACCTGCTATGCAGCTGAGAGCTGGACAACAGAAGAGGAATCAATGCACTTAAGATGTGGCATTGGAGAAAAGTGCTAAATATCCCACAGACTGCTAAAAGGATACTTAGATACATACTGGAAAAGTGCTGCTAGAATGAATGTTCCTTGGAGGCAAAGCTGATAAAATATTGTGTCACATATTCTGGACATGATGTTAGGAGAAGCTATTCCTTTGAAAAAGACATCACACTTGGAAAGGTTGAGAGTCAACAAAGGATAGAAAGATATTTGATGAGACAGATGGATGCAGTGTCTGTAGCAAAGGACTCAAATGTGCCCAGGAAGATGAGGATGGCACAAGATAGGACAGAGTTCAGGTCTACTGTTCATAAGGCAGCTATGTGTACTACTTAGCTCAACAACAACTGCAATGATAATCCCATGGAAGAGCACATATTTCCACAGTAAAGATGTTTCTAATTCCATTTTTACTATGATTTCTTTCAGACGTAGGAGAAGGATAACAGAGATAAAATATCACAGCACTCCCTTTCCAAGTAGTTCAAGACTTCAAGAAAAGTTCAAGTCTGTCATGGCCTCAAACCCTTATATTAGCCTGATCTGACACTATTCAAAGTGTGTTTTAATGGTGAGTAGATAACTTCCATTGAGCAACAATTTTCCACATAGATTTCCAATTCCATATCTCTTTAACAATGACCTCGGCTTGACTCCAAATTTCACTGTACACATCTAATCTCAGGAGGAACTTCTCCAGCAAATCCCGAGGTGTCCTCATTTTTCTTTCTCCAGCACTGTGTTTATTGTAACCAGGCCATGATGATGGTGATTATTATATTAATACAGCTACTGTTCCTGAGAGATGTGGCTTTGTGGTTTCCAAGGAGCCTTCTACACTAGCCAAGGAGGAGGCAGAACTCTTTCTTGCCTGGGTTGTTTTGCATTGGTCTGTGGCAAAGAACAGTAAAATGTCATAAGAAGGAAACAAGTTTTAAAGGGGGAGAGAAATCTAAAGAGAAAACGCCAACTAGGATTCCTTTCCAGTGATGTGCTGATCACCAGCTATGGAACACTGCTTGAAACTGAGTCAAATGGACCTCCTACTCCACACAACCTCAGGCGCCCTCTTCAGCCAAATTCTCCAACTCGTGGCTGCAAAAGGCAGCAGGAATATATGCAAACTCATGCCAGATCATCATACACACAGGCACAATCATGTGTCCTAAGGAACAGGCACCTCCTTGTGCCTTCTGCAGATAATGCAAGCAAACTCCTACCATGATAATAAGCATTTTCTCTTTCTGCTACTTTTGCCAGCTACTTTGAAATCAGGGGATTTGGTGAATAAAAAGATGACAGAGGCTCAGAGGTAGAAAAGGGGTCAGATAACAGTGAAGAGTTAGAACTATCTGGGCTACATTAACAGGAAAGGGGAAAAAAGGAATATTCAAAACTTTCCCCAAGATAAGGGGAAAACACCTACTGATGCACTTTGTTTTTTCTTGCTCTAAATACTGTAGCATGCTTAGAAAAATGGAATGAAAGTGGTGGTTTCTAACATTCCACATATTGTTACTGTTGTTATATACTGTTGAGCTGGAACTGACTCACAGAAGACCCTCCGAAGGGTTTTCAGAGGCAGTAAATCACATGAGAGGAGACTGCCCATCTTTCTCCCACTGAAGCTGGCAGGCATGAGTAAGCTGCCTTTGGGCTGGGAATGGAATTCCTTCCCACTAGAGTTGTCTTTATCTGCAATTTTAAAGAGGCTTGCTGGCTCATCCTAGAATGTGCTTATGGGAGAGGTTCTGCTCCCCCCACCAAGTGCTGCTCCCTTCCTACATTTTAAAAGAACATTTGCTGAGCACTAGCAGCAAAGAAAACCCAATGACTTCTGACTTGGTGGAGCCACAAAGCCAAACTGAAGTTGACGCTTGGGATTTTGTCTTAAGAACGTGCCAAATTAGGGGATGGACTGCGAGGAGAACAATTAGATCTGACCTAGAGAGGTAGAAACCAGGCTGTGGCTTGGAGACAAAGATTTTGAAACTCTGTCTCACATACTTTCTTCCTCTGGAGAAAGTCGGGCAGACTTCCCCTATTCAGAAACCCGGTGGAGGGTCACCATGAGCAGGAATGGACTTGATGGCAGTGAATTTGAGGTTAACTTTGAGCATCGTTTATGCACAATGGCCCCAAGATATGACAGGAAAATAGCATTTAGGGTAAGGTAAAGAAGACGAAATTAGCTCAGAAAAATGAATAATTTGTCTTTATATGAACAAAACCAGGAATAGATGAAGAATACAATAGGTTCTTAGTAAAAGAATTCGATGATAAGACAATCAGTCGGAAACTGTGGGCCTTCCTAAATTAACACAAACCCCAGAGCCCACAGCAGGTGACCAAGCTCAATATTCAAAGCATTAACATTTTGCATGTGGAGTTTTCATGAGGACAAGTTTACCACATGATAGACAACCTGTGTATATTTGCAGATGTGGTGTGCGTGGCCGTCAAAGTTGTAGGGCGAGTACAATTCCCAG
Organism: Elephantulus edwardii; assembly: GCF_000299155.1. Lineage (NCBI taxonomy): Eukaryota > Metazoa > Chordata > Mammalia > Macroscelidea > Macroscelididae > Elephantulus > Elephantulus edwardii. Next base: position 1,251,171 of record NW_006399757.1, on the reverse strand, counting down.
CAATTTCCACCTGACTATCGCTGAAGGCGATGTCCAATCAAAGCACAGAGCTCAGCGAATAAATGAGTTGCTTTGACAGGAAATTCCAACAGCAATTTTAATTCTGATCAGGCTTCAGGAAATGGAAAGAATAAAAACACATCAATTATAGTGACAGGAAGTTTTAAATCACATGGCGAGCAGCTGCTGCCAAGAGATGTGTCTGCCAGCTTTGTTAAGAAACTCGGTATTTTGGTGTGACCAAAATTTTACACCAAAATGTTAAAAGCTGACATCACTCCCTAATTGCATGTTATCTATGTACAAGGGTAAAGAAAATGACATGCTACTGAAAGCATATCATTATTAAAAAAAAAAAAAAGTCAACCTACTGTAAAGGTTTGGAACATATAACAAACTTTCTCTCTCTCTCTCTCCTCTAACTCTCTCTCCTCTAACTCTCTCTCTCTCTCCTAATTCCCTATTCTAGATCTCTTTTTCTTTCACACCCCCCAGATCCTCAAAAGCATATCTGCCTGCCAATTAAATGACAACCACCCATCAGTCCACAGCTGACGGAAAATCTTGTTTTATCAACACTTAGCAATGGCTGGGTATTCGTTCTCTAGAATGATTAAGGATTAGATTATTGCCTTCTGTCTGAAAGAACTTTTCCCCTTTATGTTGTATTTCTTATATTTATTTTAATCTAGGCCCAAAGAAAAGGATACACAGAAGAAATCACAGACAAGAGAGAATAAGTCAACAGAGACAGGGCGACATATACAGTTGAAAGAGTGAGAGAAGTAATTTTTCGAAACGGTGTGTCCAACAGGCCCTACCTTTAAAAGAGTTTTAACTCAGAGTCACTCAAGACAAATTATAACATAAATTCATTTTCCTAGGATTTATAAAGTGCCTTTCTGTAAAGTTCAAAGAGGGCTTGGAATTTTCTCTGGTTTGTTGCCTTTCCGGCTTCCTGCTCAGGAACCTGGGGATAGATGTTAATGACCATGTGCTCATAAACGGCCCAGGGAAGAGGTTGTAACTCAAATTCTACTTTTCTTCACCCAATTAAAGGTTTCCCTTTTTTCTAGAAATTCCATGGGCCCTGGTATGTTCTTCCCTTTTTTAACTGAAAAAGTCCTACTTGATCAACTTTCATTGATAAACTAGAGACAAATTTTCCATGTTGGTCTTGGAGAGCAGAAGCAATAGCATTGAACAAGTATTGAAAAGTCCAATTCCTAAGTCATTATCACTATGCTCACTGTGTTGTTATACTAATATAGTCAGTAAGTCTAACAGTATTTTTCAACACTTGATGTATATGTATATTAATATGTTGCTTTTAAACAATTTAAAAATCAGTCCTGCACTTGTTCAATTGGGGTCAAAGAGTAGAAATTTTTCTTTTCCATTTTTTTCAACAGGTTTAGTAAGAGCATAACTGTAATGAAGATAAAGCTTGCAGGCTGACAATCCAGGTTCTGGGATGAGGGGAAGAATGTTTTAGAGAAGTTTTTAGTTCCTACAACATGCCGCAACATGATGAAATAATAAGCGGCTTGCCTTTGGATTCTGACTTTCTCTCCTGTGTGTGTTTATAAGGCAGTATCATTCAGTGAGAAAATCTGGAATCCTGGCTCAGGCTATGATGTTGTGAGCCCTGTTTCCACAAATGTTTAGTTGTTCTTTGACTTCAAGAAATTCTTAGTCTATCGATACCACCTATCGAATCTGAACCTGGGAATAACAGTACAACTCATCAAGTTGCTATTAGGATTAAATGAAACACTGATATATTTTCATAAAATCTTATTTATACAAAGTATGTAATAAACATTATATAAAGAAATAATCATTCTTATTGCTTTTTTATCCTAATTATTCTCCTCCATTTACATTTTGCCTCATGTATTGCTACGATGTCTACCATCCTTTACAGCCTGGCAAAGTTCTCCATTAATACTACCTTTCTTTAAGTTACAAGGACATTAGATTAGTGCTTGAGGTTCTTCAGTGGGTAAGTGGTGTGACATAGATGGTCTTCCCATTCCAATTCCATCTAAAGTCCCTATGTGTTGTGTGTGAAGGTGCTTGGACAATCAATCCTCTCAAGTCATTGCTAAGACTAGGATTTTTAAGGCAATCTGGTTTCTGCTGCAATTAACCCAACAGCCAAGACTTCTAGTTGGTGGAGGTTTAGTTCCTTCTACTGGTTCTTCTCTTAAATAACTACTGTAGGAGGTAGAAGGTGAAGATGATGGTTTTTCTAGCCTTCCTCTCTGATTCTGAGAGTCCCCTCTAGGGGTAAGTTAGCCCTGTTTTTCTTATGAATCCCTGTTTTCCTTATTAATCCCTCTGGCAATAATAACTGTCTTAAAATTGGACAATTATATAATTATTACCTAACTTAAGGGTTAGTGGGAAAGGAGCTGTGCTGCTAATCCAAAGGTATGTGGTTCAAATCCACCAGTTGCTCTGCAAGAGAAAGATGGGCAATCAACTTCCATGCGACTTGTTGTGCCATGCCGTGGAGTTGCCTGTGATTTACTTCCTCTGAAAACCTGCTGGAGGGCCAGTTATGGGTAATTTCTGACTTGATGGTACACAGTAGCAACAATATAGTTAATTCCTAGATAAATAGATAGGGGCAAATGCCACTACCTAAATTTAGATACAAAGCCCACATTCTTAAACAGTAATCCTGAAGTGATTAAGTTTTTTATCTCCAAGGAGGCTGGGCCAGGGAGGGCTAAGAGAGGAAAAGGCAATAGTAATATCACAAAATGGTAGTAATGAACCAAGTGATAATAAGAGAGTATTAAAGAGTTGGTACATTTCTTTGTCATCAACATCAAAGAACAATATCCAATGCCATCAGACATTTTACACTGTTTGGATAATGGCTAGCCACTAAGGGACCAAATAAACTTCCTTTTCTTACCTCTTCAACCCTTGATAGGGCAACTTGCTCCAAAAATTTGAAACCCAATTCTTCAAATTTCAACATGCTACTGTTTCATTAGTATTTGTCTTCTCTTTCTTACTTGGTTTGACATCTACTATTAACTACGTTTTTTATTTATATGACTAGTTTTGGCAACCCAGTACAAGAAATTCTTTGAAATTAGCTGTTTTATTCCTTAGTATTTTACATCTAGGTTTGCACTTTTGAGAGTCACATATGAGTATCTGGTAATTGACTTCTATGAAGTGTCAGCAATGGCACAGACCTTGGATAGAAACTAGAATAAGGCACTTGCTTTTTGCCAAGCAATTTAAAAGACTATAAAATACAGGCAACATTTCTTATTTTATTAAACTTTAAGATAATTACTGAAAATAATGGAAAATATTTGTTATTTTTAGGTTCTTGTATAAAAGGATGAAATAGTTGTAAACCAACTTACACAACCCGAACAGACCCTTTTCCTAGAGTATCACTAATAATACAGACCTTCTTAGCATTCCCTTCTTTGATTATAAAAATTTAAATGAAATAAAATGTATATGAACAATAAATTCTTGAGTCTTAAATCCATATCGCAAATGCTAACAAAAATTCTCCCTTATTTGTGTTTCTCAAATAATCTTCACAGAGTAGATGATTTTTCTCCTTGGAGTTTTCAATCTCACAGTCCTTTCAAATGAGGAAAATGTAAAGTATGTTGGAAATTATCCTGACGTGAGTAAGCTTCAAAACATGGCAGGGTTTGGTAGATGTATGTGTGTTTGTACTGTGTTATGTGCTTTCAGTTGGAATCAACTCATTGCTGATCTTCCAGTGGGCTTTCTGAGACAGTCTCACACACGAGACTACCCATCTTCCGCCTTTGGCACAGATGGTGGAAAGAGAGAGAGAGCAAGGAAATGGCTGATGTGCTTCTTGAGAGGGGTGAGAGGCAGGACTGCAGGAAATGATTTTTTTTACTTGTTGTGTTATTACGAGCCGCCATTGAGTCATCTGTGACTAATAGCGATCCTATGTACAACAGCCCTAAACCCTGCCCTATCCTGTGCCAATCTCACCGCCTCTGAAAACCCACCAGAAGGTCAGCTATGGGTAGGTTCTGGCTCTACAGTACACAACAACAATTTTTTAACTTACCCATTTTAAAATACATTATGCAAAAATATATTAAGAAACTTTACTAAAAAATGAGAACTGAGGCACAAACAGAGGCTTGTACACCAGTGTTCATAGCATTATTCACCATAACAAAAACATGGAAATAGCCCAGATGTCCAATCACAATCAAATGGATTGAGAAATTATGGTACATTCACACAATGGAGTACTATGCAGCCAGAGGGAGCAATGATTTTTAAGTTATTAGCTAACTTGGAAGGGACTGGAGAGCATTACGCTGAGTGAACTAACTCAGTCCCACAAGGACAAACATTGTACAAAACCATTATTGTTGAATAAGCATGAGGATCCAATGGGGGAGGGTGGAAACAGAGGAGTGAGGCTGTGCCAGGGGTGGGGAGAGGAATCAATCATGGAGTCGCAGAATTTTATATGGGGGGGGAACTGGTGTGCAAGACAATGTATTAAAATTTTGTAAATAAACTAATATAATAAAAAATAGATGAAAAACAAAAAAGAAACTTTATAAAAATAACAAAACAGTAAAATAAATTTCAGAAAGCTTATGTGGAAACAATTTATAGCAGCATCATTTGTTACTTAGCTTTTGCTTTTCTCTAATTAAAAAAAGGCATTTTCCTCAAAATGTCACAAAGCAAAGAACTTTAAAGTAAGTTCTTACGGATCTTACTTCTGACTCAGTCATATAAACACTATTTGTTCTCTTCTGTGAGATCGTGCTTGTACTGTAACCACAGAGAGTTGTATCAATAACCAAAAGGCTGCACTTTGCTAGCAGTTTGAATTCACCAGCAGCTACAAAGGGAGAAGGATGAACAATCTCTTCATGTACAATGTTACAGCCTCATGAATTCACTGGAGGGTCAGTTATGAATCAAAACAAACTCAATGACAACAAGGAGGAGTAAAACAAGCCACTAGCAATTGCAACACACTGTAAATTTTAGTTTGAGACAAATATTGCGGCAGATCATTTTATAAAGCAAGAAGTTCTTATAAAATTATGAATAATCACCCAAATTTTGTGTTTTGAAACTTTTTATTTTAAAATACTAACCTCTTTTGCATAATGAGGCATATTAGCACTTCACCTAGTTAGTTGGGTCTGATGTTCATTATTAGCAATTATTTTCAAATTTATGGAGATGTGCTAATCCAGGCAAAGCTTCAGCTTCCTAAAGGGAATTCCCTCTAGGTTCACTAGTTCTTGTCCCCAAAGCTTTGTTTCATTTTATGCAGGTTAAGCCTCAATTGCTCTTCTCTCCAACTGTTTCTCCCAACCATTTTTCATTCCTTGAAACATCCCCCACACTGAACTAAGCACTGATCAAAATTCTTCAGGTTACAATTCTCCAGAATTACCAAAATTACATATTTAAGTGAGCTCCTCCCAGTTTTTTTCTTTATATGTTCTAGAATTACACATTGGTTCCATTGAGAAGTCAGATGCTTCCCCGGCCTCTTTGTTTTGTGCTTGGGAATAGAAAAAATTACTTCTAACAGCTACTAAGTCATGCTTAGATTGTTGTTGTTTTAGTCCTAAATATTTCAGCAGCAAATAATGAAAATATAAAACTCAGAGGTGGTCTGCCTAAATGAATGCCATTCTTTTTGCAGACCACCGGATCCCTGGTAAATTTTGTCCAAGAAAAACTATGCTTTGGTAAAACAGTCATCCAAAACACATATGTATACATATATACTCATAAATACAAGTGTTTCTCTGCCCACCCCCCCATCATTTACTGGAAGCAATGGCAAGACCACTATGTTCTTATCACCTACTCTATCTCAGAAGTCACATCTTTCTTGAGCCAATACCGTAAGAAACTTTATTCTGATTTTACTTTTCATTTTAAGACACATGTAATTGGGTTTGAGCATATCAGCTATTGTGAGGATGGCTCAAGATAACACAATGTGCAGAGTGTTCGTAGGGTCACTATGAGTTGTAGCTGACTTGACAACACCTAACAGCAGCATCAACAAATGACTGTGTTGCTACAGGCTACATTACACCCCTCAGAAAGATATGTTGAAGTCCTAACCTCCCTCTAATTTCTGTGAGGGTGACTTTGTTTAAAAGAGGATCTTTGAAGATATTATCATTTGGGAAAAATGTTTATATCGGAGCAATGTGTGTCCTAATGTAAACTGTCTGGTGTCCTTAAAAAAGAGATGAGAAAGAAGAATTGATGTGATAGGCATATGACGAATAGTGTGGCAGAGATTGTAGAACACGGGAATGTTGGCCAAGGTACACCAAGAACTCTGGGAACCACCAGAGTTAGTTGAGAAACACAGAACCGACTGTCCCTCACAACCCTTAGAAATGCTTGAGAACCTTATTTGGGACTCCTAGGTCTAGAACTGAGATCACAAACTGCTGTTTTTATAAGATACATATTATACTTTCTTACAGAAATTCTGGAAAACTAATGCAGATTCTATGTTTGGCTGATCTTTAGACTAAGACTTTCATAAATGCTTTCAACTTAGTAGAAGATAAGGTATTTCCCAGAATAGTCCTTGGAGTCAAGGTTCTGAAGCTTCGTCTGACATACTTTGGGCATGTTGCAAGGAGGGACTGACCGTTGGAGAGGGACACCATGCTTGGTAGAGTGGAGGGACAGTACAGGAGAAGAAGACCCTCAATGAGATGGATCGATTCTGTGAGTAGAGTGGTAGGAATGAATGTGTTTGAGACAGTGAGGTTGGCACAGGATAGAACGGCGTTTAGGGCTCTTGTACATCGGGTCACTATGAGTCGCAAGTGATTCGATGGCACATAACAACAACAACATGCTAGCATTGTAGAGATAACTGGAAGGCTGTCAAGTCAAAGTAATTGTCTTATTGAGTACTGAGCTTTGGTGAGTGCTCCTGGTAAACAGGCGCTCTTAATAATTCACTGGGGAGTAGACAGTAACCTTTGAAAATCTAATTAAAACTACTGAAAAGTGAACCTGGTTTCATAAGCCAAAAAGCCACACCAAATGTGTTGCAAGTCAATTTGACTCATAGCAACCATATAGGAAAGACTAGATGGCCTCATGAGGTTTCCAAATCTGTAACTCTTTAAAAAAACAGTCTGCCAAAACTGGATGAAATATGTTTACGGCATTGAAGTCTATGAGGGAGAGAGGGAGAGAATAGTCTAAAAGTATTATATTTTAGGGCATTATTTTTATTGTAGGAGTATGCAATGAGGGTTGCAGAGTGGATTATATTTGGGGATGGGGGGTGGGGTTTGGGGAGGTG
>NW_006399757.1:1220952-1243667 GCF_000299155.1 Elephantulus edwardii | reverse complement strand
CAAAACAGTCTGCCACTTCTTTCACCCATGGAGCAGTTAGTAGATTTGAATGAAAAGGCATTCAGTTAGCAGTTGAGCACTTAACCACTCTGTCTCCAGGGCTCCTACCAAGGCTCATCCATCATTTTAAAGGAAATATCAGGGGTTCTGAAGACACTAAAATTAATCTCTGTGGGAGAAATCTGAAACCCAAGTTTAGAGTCCATTCAGACATCAGGAATGGAGGATGATGCTATTTTTCTTGAAGTAAATGTTTCTTTTTTGGCAGTATTTTAAGTGTGTGTGTGTGTGTGTGTGACACACACACTTGATTTTTTAATTGAATATATACTGTATAATATATAAACTCTAACTCTTGCTCATAAGAAAGAGTGATAGGAGATGGTGATCGAATATACATACTATTTAGTAGAATTATAAAGAGTTTAGATAAGACATTCTACCTAGGCTTGTGGGCAAGTTAGGAGAAAGTGGGGATGAAATAAAGAAAACTTCTAGGTATTAATGATGGGTCTTAAAGAGCAGCAGAGTTTCAAACACATAATTATTTGGCCAGAGGACATGACATAAAAGAGAAAAAACATCTTTGTAAGATGGCAAGGCCTTAGCAAAAAACAGAGTCAAGAGGATGAAGTAGTTTGCAGAGTCTTCTTTGATTATAACATTGACTTTCAATCTTGACTGCTCATTGTAATAATCTGAGAATTTTTAAGATCCTGGGGACATAAATGATTGTATGAAATATAATGTAAACAGAAGACTGCATAAAACACAATGTACATGAATGAAGAACAATGTAAACAAATCATGGTATGAAAATAAATAACATATAATAAAGAGAAAAATAAGACACCATGAGGGAAACCCAGGTATCTGAACATTTCTAAAGTTCCTTGACTGATTCTAATATGCACTAGATATGAAAATTAAATTGAAGAGAGTGGATGATGAGGATGGCTGAGGAGGTTAGTGTCATACCTGAGAGGGGTTTCTAGGATTACAAGGCATCCATTCATTCAGTATTCATCTCAAGTCACAGAAAGTTTTCAGGCAAGAGGAAGACATGATCAGAGCTGTCTCTGAGAATTAGTCTTTGTTGAAAGTTTCCCTGTCATATACATTTGATACGGACAGACTGAAGAAACAGAAATGAGGTACAGACTTTCCTCATGTCTGGTTACTATGGAAACAGAGTCACATCATTCAAAAAGGGCAGGCTTCCAACTTGTGCTTTGTAATGACTGGGATTCCTTTCCATATGTTCTCTGGTGGCACTGGGGTCTCTTTTGCCTATTGTGTCTTAATTATCTTAAATTTCTTCAACTTTCCTTTTCACATTGCTTCCTTGGAGAGGGTTTGCACAGGCAGACAAGCAGGATAATGGAGCTTATTAACTAGCACCAAAATAAAAGAACCTGGAAGATACTAAAAGAACATTTGGCTTCAACTGAAGGAAAGAGGTCATCCAGTCTCTGGGAGGGTGGCATTGTGGGAAGAAGCTATAATTCCAGGAAGCTCTGGGTGTGAATCCTGGCTTGTTCAGTTACTGGCATGGCAAACTCCCTGAGTCTTTGTTTCCTTATAAAATAAGAAAGACACCATCTATCTATCACAGGAATGAGGATTATTGAAGAAATATGAAATAATAATTCATACTTTGCTGAGCAAGTAATATGAAGGCAAAAGAAGGGTGGTGATTTTGAAACTCACCTACTTCAATTAAGTACCTAGAATTACCATGCTTCTCAAAGTTAGCCATAATGCATTACTATACACACAACCAAATGCTTTTGCACATTTAATATAACACAAGGAAACATTTACCTGGTATTCTGTACTTTCAGCCCAGATCCTTCCAACACCAGCAATGATGTCTCTTGTTTCATGGCCTCTTTTGAATCCAAATTGAATTTCTGGCTGCTTCCTGTCACTGTATATCCCAGCTGTTTTTTAGTAATATTCAGCAAGATTTTACTTGTTTGTGATATTATTATTCTCTTGTAGGATAAATTCTGCACTCTGTTGGCTCACTTCTTTTTGCTGTTGTTGAAATGAGCATAGGTATAAATCTCTTCCAGTTGGTTGGATGGGAATATCTTTTAAATTTTACAGCAAATGCCTGGCAAACTGGCTAGAAGAGAGGTTCTCTCCCACTCCCCCAAAAAAGGTACATCAAGCAGTATCATTAATATCACCTGCAAGTAAAATATTTCTGAAGATTAGTAAAAACCAGAACAGTACATTAACAAAGAACTGCCAGAAACTCAAGCTAAACTTAGAAGAAGTCTTGGTATCATAGAGATCACTGCTAGTTGTTTGGCATCAAAGATATTATTGCTATTGTTTCAGTAATAATTTGCTGAAACACAGAATACCAAAGGATGACAATTTACATTTTATTGACAATGAAAAGGCATTTGACTGGGTAGATCATAACAAATTATGACTAACATTGAGAAAAATGGGCATCACAGGACACTAAATTGTGCTCCGGCAAAACCTATACCTAACTAAGAAGCTGTTGTCCAAATAGAACAACTGTATGATTGACAGTCAAGGAAGTTGCGCATCAGGGCTGTAACCATTCTTCATACCTATTCAATCTATATACTCAACAAATCACTTGAGAAGCCAGACTTATGAAGGAGAATATAACATCAGGATTGAACAAAGTCTCATTAACAATCTGCTTTGCAGATGATACAACCTTCCTTGCTGAAATTGAGAAGAACTTCAAACACTTGCTGCAGAAGATCAAAGACTATAACCTTCAATATTCATTTCAATATCAATAAAAAAAAATCCTCACCATTGGGCCAATAGGCAATATCATGATAGACTGTCAACAATTTAATTTTACTTGGGCTCACAATGATCACCCTTGGTACCAGTGGTCAAGAAATTTAAAAAATGTGTTGTATTGGGAAAATTTGCTGTCAAAGACTTCTCCAAAGTGCATCATGATGTCAATTTAAACACTACAGTGTATCTAATCCAAGCCATGGTCTTACATATTACTTACTATGCATCTGAAAGGTGGACAATGAATTTGAATTGTGGTGTTGAAGAAGAGTACTGCATATTCCACGGGCTGACAAAAGAATAAACAGATATGTCTTGGAGAAAGTGCAACCAGAGTGCTCCTTAGAGGCAAGGATGGTGAAACTTCAAAAACATGCTTGGAAAGGTAGATATTTCACTGAAAGAGAGGAAGACCTTCAACAATATGGACTGACACACTGACAGTAACAATAGGCCCAAGTGTATGCGAGATGATGAGGATGGCACATGACAGTTCATAATGTCATATGAGTTGTAGCTAACTCAATGGCATCTAACAACAACAGTATGACAAACTGATAGACAAGTGATAGCATTATGCTATAAACGTCAGTAAAAGTGCTCCACAAAGTTTTCAGGGCTGACAATATTTACAAAAGTGGATTTCCACAACTTTCTCCCAAGGAGCAGCTGGTGGTTTATTTACGTATAATTTGTCTTTTTTTAATAGGGTTACTATGAGTCATGCTTGACTCGAGAGCACCTAAGAACAACAACGACAACTGTACCACTAGGAATTTTACATGACCTTTCACAGTTGACCTTTATGAAGTAGTTATTATCATGCTTGTTTGCAGATGAAGTACCTGAGGTTTATAGAAGTAATAGAACATATTGCTGCATTTGCAACACACAATCTCTTTTCACTTCTTTTAACACTTTAACCTTTGCTCATTGTTCAAACTTTTTATATATTTCATTGATTTCTTCTCAGGGAGTCTCAAAATTTGTAAAAAATTTCTACTCCCTTCCAACAGAAAGATGATTGTTCTCATTTTTGCCCAACAGACTCCTCCAATACAAATTTATGTTTCTTACCTATAAGTTTCTCTGTCCACGAAATTCTCTCCACTTGTGCTGTACATTTACCTCAAGCTTTCTCACTTAGACCAACCTACTTATTCTCTGTAATCTTACAAGGTTACCTATAACAGCTCTGTTGGGTTCAACAAAATTGTTACATATTTTGTCATATATTCAGTAGAGACAACATAAAAATAATGGATTCCTTAGTAATATCTTGCCATTTCATCTTCTCCACAACAGACCAATTTGTTTTCTTGGCAGTTCATGGTATGTTGAAGAATCTTCTCCAGCACCAAAGCTCAAAGGCATCAATTCTTCTGTCATCCTTAGTCATTATCAGCTCTCTGACACATAGCAAGTAATAGTGAAGACTGGCCTAGATGAGGCATATCTTAGTTTCTGGACTGACAGCATTGGTTCTCAGTATTTTGGAAAGGTCTCTGACAGCAGATTTACCTAATGCAATTCGTCTTTTGATTTCCGAACTGCTGATGCTAAGAGTGTTGATTGTGGAGCTGAGCACGCTGTAATTGTCAACAACCTCAATCTCTTCTCTATTTACTACGGTATTGCCAATTTGCCCAGTGGTGAGAATCTTTGTCTTCTTGATGCTGAGCTTCAATCCATATTGAAGACGGCAGTCCTTGACATTTTGCAGCAAGGACTTCAGGTCCTCCTCAGTTTCAGCAAACAAGGTTGTGTCATCTGCATAATGTAGGTTATTGATGTGTCTTCCTCCAAATCTAATGCCATATTCCTCCCCATAAAGACCAGCCTGATATTAATATTGATTGATAGGTCAGAGTGCCAGAGAAGGACGGATAATCTCCTGTGTGTGTACTGTAAAACCTGCTGGAAGGTCAGCTATGGGTCAGTTCCAACTTGAGAGTACACAACTATATATATATCTATTTCTAATGCTTCAGGTCTTCTGTTCATAGGGTCACCATAAGCCATGCTGGATGGCAATAAACAACAACAAATTACATATAGATATAAATATTGATAAAGATGACAGAGGAGAGAGATAGAGAGATAAGATAGAGATAGAGATATAGAGATCTCACACACATATATACACAACTGATATCTTTGCTTTTAAAAAAATTTCAAATAATCAAGTCTTATCATTGATATCTTCCAAGACTTGGTTTTCAATTAATGCTGAGACCATCTTTCTCTAGAATATTGATTTGGCAGGGGATTAACCATTAACACTAGCTGACTGAGTGAACTAAATTTTAAGAGAAGTTCTACATTGGTCTATGTTGATACTTCAAAGTATATACTAGCAGTTTCTTCCAAACTGCTGCCCGTTTTAAAAGTTTCTTGTAAATCTTAGACTGCCAATATATTACTGGCGTTGAAATTCAATCTATGTTTCTCACAACTTCCACAAACATATTTAACACAGTTATGCATATATTACTTAGTGTAAACATGACTCACTTAGGTATAAAGAGTTTTTAAAATTTTTAATGTTTCACCACCATGTCACTCCTCAGAAACAACCTTAGGGCTACTTCATAGTAGTTTCAAACATTGCTCCTATAAAACATCATTACATATTAACAAAAACTCCATTCAGACAAGAAGAATGGCAAACTGGCTGGAGGCAACTCATATAACACACGTGCAGTTTTAATTAAATTCATTAAAAATGCTATGTCTCTCAGTAGATTTGAGGGCAGATAGAACCACTTAACAATAGCCATGATCTAATCTAGTTTGTCAGAGCTAATAACAAAACAAATGTAATTCTCATATAAAGACACATCCAAAAAGTTCACGAATGAGGAACTGTGGTGTGTTTTTTTCTAAAGTAATATTTATAAATTATTGCAAGATGTTACCAGTCTCAGACCATGGTTGCAATTTCTAATTCCAGTGAGTTGATAAAAGGTGCTATTAATAAAAAGGCACACTTTGGGCAGCTGACATAACTAATTAAGTAATTTGAGTAAAAATACAAAATTTCAGTAGGAAACCCAGACAGGGATGAAATCACTCAATTTTCCAAACGCCAGAAGGCCTTGAAAAAAGGGCAGACCACAGAACACTTTTATGCCTAACCAAAACCAAATAAAATGATCCAATGTACAAATAGGCTTCAGATGATATAGTGTGACGAGAGAGTTCAACTATGTAGGCAAACCTTTCATTTTCTTACCCAAATGTGCCAAGCCAAAGATTACCAACATAGGGAGGGTGGGGGAAGTCTTATTTCCTTAGCGTGTTGTCTCTGCAAGAGAGGCAAGAGAAAAATGTTCCTACCTCTTCAAATTTCTGTGTGCTTCACTAAACTAATGTTCAATACTTGGAACTCAAGATCTGGGTTAAATTAAAGCAAAATCAGAGAAAATGGTACCAGATGGACATGAATTTACCTAGGCTGACACTTGTAGTAACAGTTATTAGAAGAGGGATCACCACCAGCCCACCCAAGGCTACTTCCAGCAGCCAAAATCACTACTTGTTTCTAATACCTGAAGGTGACTCTTCTGATATCACTGAGCATAAATTATGGAATAAAGGCAACAGCTGTCCAAATTTCTGTTTAGGCACTTTGAAAAATATGGTATATTCTATTTCTCTATCCTCTTTCTCTGAAACAGATATATATCTATCTCCCTCAGCTCATTCTTATTGAGAAATCCTCAATTTTGGCCACAAAAGGCACAAAAATAACAGCAAAAAATGCATATTTGCAATAAAATTACACTGAATGTAAATTATTTAAATGTACTTGCAAAGAGGAAAAAGTATAGCAGAATGGATAAAAAGCAAGATCAAACATTATGTGACCTTCAAGAGACATTAGACACCAGGTACAAATTTTTAAAAAAATTTAAAAAGTATAGGGGGAAAAATAAAATTAATGGCAACTTAATATAAGAAGTGGCAAAATGTAATTTCTGACAAGAGAGATCTCTGTCCAAAATTCAGCACAAGGGACAAGGAAGGCATTATATAATGATTTCTTCAACAAGAGGACAAAATATCTATGTTGTTGTTGTTATGTGTCGTCGAGTCGTTTCCGACTCATAACGACCCTATGCACAACAGCCCTAATCCCTTCTCTATCCTGCGCCAACCGCACCACTTCTGACACACCCATCCCGATTACCCCAGTCACCGAATCAATCCATCTCATAGAGGGTCTTCCCCTCCTGCGTTGTCCCTCCACCCTCCCAAGCATGATGTCCCTCTCCAAGGACCCGTCCCTCCTGGCAATATGTCCAATGTATGTCAGACGAAGCCCCAGAATCCTTGCCTCCAAGGAGTAGCTTGGTTTAATCCTCTCCAAGATAAATCTGTTTGTTTTCCTGGCAGTCCAGGGTACATTCAGTACCCTTCTCCAGCACCACAGCTCAAAAGCATCCACTCTCCTTCTGTCCTCCCTAGTCATTGTCCAACTCTCTGATGCATAACAAGCGATTGCAAATACCATGGCCTGTATCAGGCGCACCTTAGTCTCCAGAGAGACACTGTTGCTCCTGAGTACTTTGGAGAGGTCCCTAACAGCAGACTTTCCCATCGCGATACGCTTTTTGATTTCCTGACTGCTGGTGCCAAGAGTGTTGACTGTGGAGCCGAGCAAACTGAAGCTGTGAACAATCTCAATCTCTTCGTCATCCATCCTGACGTTGCCAATTGGTCCAGTGGTGAGAATCTTTGTCTTCTTGACATTGAGCCTCAGCCCATACTGAAGGCTGCAGTCCTTGACCCTTTGCAGCAAGTGCATGAGGTCCAAAATATATAAACCAAACATAAACAACCCTACAATAATAGACTCCAACATACCATCTTTTAAATGAAGAACAGACAACTAAAAAGAAATTAAACAAAGAAGCAGAAGATCTTAATCACACAAACAACTTGAGCTCATAAACATATACAGAACATACCACTCAATAAAAAGAATAATATATACTTTTTCCAGTACACATGGAATATTAACCAGAGTTGACCACATATTAGGCCACAAAATAAGCCTCAACAAATTTAAAAATATTAAAATTAAAACAACTTCTTGGTTCATCATGTTATAAAATTCGAAATCAATAGCTGGAAGTCCAGGTGATAAAAATCAACTGCTTGTTTCCTTTCCATGAAGATGGCGCTGAAAGTGAAAACGGAAGCCCCTGTCCCTCGCAAAACTAAGCCAAAGCAAAGGTGTTAAGGGCCAAGAAGGCAGACCTGAAGTGCATCCACAGTCACAAGAAAAAGAATATCTTCTCTGGTGGCCTAAGACCCAATTTGGCAGCCCAAATACCCCTGGAAGAGTGTCGCCCAGGAGAAACAAGTTTGATCACAATTCCAATACCGCTGAGTTAGCCATGAAGAAGACAGAAGATAACACACTTGTCTTCATTGTGGGTGTCAAGGCCAATAAGCACCAAATCAAATAAGCTATAAAGAAGCTGTATGGTATTGATGTGGCCAGGGTCAACACCTTGATTAGGCCTGATGGAGTGAAGAAGGCCTGTTTGACTTGCTCCTGACTATGATACTTTGGATGTTTCCAACATAACTGGGATCATCTAAATTGAGTCCAGCTGGCTTATTATAAACACAAATTTTTCTCACCATTAAAAAAAATCAGCCGCATGGTAACTGAAGACGTTTTCAGCACTAACTGAAAAACTACTGAATAATAAAAGGGAATTAGAAAAATAATTCACAGAAACAAATGAGGATGAAATGCTAGCATTTCAAAGGACAATTTATAGTAACAGACTCAAATTTTAAAAAAAGGAATCAAGAGTCTTACTCCAATTCTGATGCTACATTCCTCCTCAAGCCCAGCCTCCTAATGAAGGAAGAAGTTCAAGCTGCTCAGGAGTTAATAGCACAGTAATTAACATATTTCAACAAACAGAATCTACCCTGGATGCGCTCACCAAGTTGTTCCAAGAAATCCAGAGGACAACCATCAGTCCAGCTGACTGGAAGAGATCCATATTTGTTCCCATTCCAAAGAAAGGTGATCCAACAGAGTGTGGAAATTCTCTAACAAGATAGTTGATATCACATACAAGCAAGATTCTGCTGAAAATTATCCAAATCCGACTGGAATAGCATGTCAACTGAGAATTGCCAGATGCACGGGCTGAGTTTAGAAGAGGCTATGGTACTAGAGGTATTATAGATAATGTTTGATGGATGAAAGCAGAGAATGTCTATCTTTGGTTCATTGACTATGCAAAGCCATTTGACTGTGTGGGTCGCAACAAACTGTGCCTATTTCTGAGAAGAATGGGAATGCCAGGACACTTGATTGTGCATATGCAAAACTTATATTTAGACCAGAAGGCAGTAGTCAAAACAGAGCAAGGAAACATTGCATGGTTTAAAATCAGGAAGGATATACGCTAGGGATGTGTTCTATCTCCATACCTTTTCAATTTATAAGTGAAACTAGTCATAATAAGAGTCTTTAAAGAAGTTTTGTAAAAATCAAACACTTCATTTAAATTCTGTGCATTACTGAGTATAATCTTTTTTCAAATTATCTTTTTCTTTCTTCATTAATTTACATTGTCTCAAAGAACCTTTTGCAAAAGAACCTTTTGCAGGACAAATACTGCATAGTGCCACTGTTGTAACATGGGACTGACATCAGGATTGGGAGGAGACTGAGGAAGATGGGATAAATCATGTATACTGCATTGAAATAGATTATGGAGAGAACTTTTTAAAAGGAATATATGGTTAAATATTATTGTCACAGCAGAAATCCAGAATGAAGTCTGCATAGTGGAGTGGACTTGGGGGGAGGGATTGTATAACAATGAAATAATTTATCTTTTACTTTTCAAAGAGACCAGCAAACTGGGGGGTGGGGGGGTAGACAGGGAGAAAAGTGCAACAATGAATGAATGGAAATCCAAAGTCTCTAAACTTTCATTAAAATTAATAATAATAAAAAAGGTACCTTTTCTGTGTTTCTCGTAACAGGTTATTATGGCCATAAACTAATATCCACTGTAAAAAAAATTTATTACAATGCACAATGAGCTGGGGGAAAGCTTCCAAAGTACTTCCCACACTTTCTACTTCACTTAACAAAGTAAAATGAGAATGTATAAGCAACAATGAATATACTCGAACTCCATTAGATGTAGAACCGATCAACAATCAGAGCTCATGAACCTGAATATTGTTAATTTTCCATAGCCAAATAATGGCTTAAGAAAGAATCCATATTCCTTCATATGTGCAAGTACAAGGTAAGATGGACCTTACACATCACAACTCCCTTAAACACACACTCAGAACCCTACTGTGCAATAAAATTTGCAAAAATTGTTTTCAGGAAAGCTCCCTATTGCTCAGGCTCCGTCTCAGGAGCCAATCCCAGTCAGCCATGTGACACCAGCTCCCTGGCAGCTGCCCTGTCCTGTTGCCTCTCAGCTCCACAGCCAGGTGGATAGGTGACTCTGGACAGCTAAAGGTCAAGGACTAGCTGTGGTGAGAAGTCAATGTGTGAACACAAATTTAAGTTGTTCCTGTCCAAACGTATCAGGAATTGCTTTAATATCAAGAACTAAGGTAGTTGGCTTTGAGTTCAAATTTGCATTGTGGAATTTGAAAGATCTCAAAGCTTACCACCGCAAAAAAAAAAAAAAAAAAAAAAAAGCTTCATGGGTCTTGTTAACAAAACAAAGACCTTCTGCCAATAATTCAGAAATAAATTCCCCCTTTCCGGCTGTTTGGATCACAACATAATGAGGGCTCCCAAGCTCTGCAGCAATAAAAAGGAATGTACAGGCTTTTCCTTTTGATGTGCTCCAGTTTAAAAGGTTAGAGTTGATGCCTTTTCATCCCTAATTTATCTTTCCTTGTAAATATTTCTGTACAATGTCCAATATCTGAAGTATACACATTTAAATAAAAATACTTCGCTCCTTCTCCTATTTCAGTTGTATAACTTTATGTTATGGGTCAAATTTGGGGCTAAATAAACATACCTCAGGCTATAATTCTCAAAATACCTCTGACAGTAAATTGACTAAAACAAATATTTTAGTTGAGTAGTGAGGTGGCTTTTTATCTTGCCAACAGTTCCAAGACAGGCCAGGTAAACTCTCAAAAGACTCTCTACTCACTAAATTTCTGCTTCATTTAATCTATGATATGAAAGTTTGTTGCAGTGATTTGTTTAAAATATTACCACCAGAGGGTGCTACTTGTTTGCTTTCTAAAATCTATTTCACTGCTGGGTTTGAAACTTTGAAGGAAGCCCTGCTGCCCAGAATCACCCCCATAGCAGTATTAGCTGCATTCTTCTTTACAGATTCCTGCTTTACTTGCTTTCCCTCTCTCACCCCCTTTTCTTTCTCTCTCTCCCCTCTTCTCCTTCCTTCTTTCCTTCCTTCCTTCCTTTCTTCCTTCCATCCATCCTTCTTTTCCTTCCTTTCCTCCATCCTTCCCTTTCTCTCTCTCTTTCTTTTTCGTATGACAAAGTGAAATCTTCCTTGGAACAGAAACGTCAATCTAAAGAGGCATCCACTTACTTCCTAAATAACATGCCTCTGGAAACTCTATGAACTTTGATAAATGTTGATAGTTGTAGAGGGGTTTCAGGCCTTTTGTTCACAGGGTTGCTATGAGTTGTGCTCGACTCAAAGGCAATCAACAACAATGCAGCTTGCATGTATCAAAAGTCATTGATTTCATATTTGTAACAAACTAGATGGAGAATGCTAATAATTTTCATTTGCAAGGACTCTGTTTACTATTTACTACACAAAACCAATGAATCCAGAATCCTAGTATCTTTATTACTGCTACACACACTCACAAACACACACAGAGACAAAAATGAAATAAAAAAATAAAACAAACAAACCAAAACCTTCATTCATTACTATCGAGTTATTTCTGGTTAATGGTGAACCTGTAGAACTGGATGCAATGGTTGCATCGCACAGCTGACGTGTGTGAACTGCCCACTTTCTGGTTAGCGGTTAAGCATAATAACAAACAAGAAAATAAAGCTACCATTTTACCCAGCTGTAACAGCAATGCTATTTTCTAGCAATGCAATCTTTACTTACAGTACTTGAATATACCTATTTCTCCCTTTTACTTTTGCATAATTTATTTCTACAAAGAATTTAGAGTTATCAGTTTCAGTTTCTTACTGCCATAGCTTTATAATTCATTGAGATTTGTGGGTGAACTTTCCACTTGATATTTTCCAGTATGTACGAAAGAGACATAGAGTTCAGTTTCCATTCACCCACATGAAACTTGCCAGGAAATATTTTTAAATTATGGTAAGAAACACATACTTGATGTCATTTGAATTGGCCTAACTATAAATCAGGGGTTATCATTATTTTTTCCCATCAAGGAATAGTTTAGAAATATTTTAGGCTTTATGAACCATGAAGTTTCACAACTACTCAACTCAACTATTATAGTGAGAAAACCACCATAGATAAAAATGAGTGGGCATATTGAGAGCTGGGTTCTATAGCAACCCTATTTACAAGGGGCTGGGCTGTACTGTTTCGACCCTTGTAAATGCTGACTCTTAATGTATATACTCTTCTTATTGATTACATTCAAAGAAGTTTCTATTACATTTTTCTCTTAGGATGGTCACTTTCTTTACCCAATTCTGATCAAGACGATCACTCTAATTATCATTTTAAAGTCTGTCCTTGTAGGAATCCTTCTGAGCACCTCCTGTACACTTTCAAAATCAGAACCACAGAGGCTTTGGCATTCAGCGTGTACTGTGATCAAGAAGGATATTGTTACCATGTGTGTGGCATCAAAGCTTTATCATTCAAAATGTCTTTCCTAATTAAAAAAAAAAAAGTCTTTCCTAGGCAATGATTCACTGTTTATCTTGTGCTGAAGTGTTACTGTATTAACGAGAGAGGATTAAGGTGGGCTGGGGCCTCAGTGCTAGCTCTCTCATTTTGAGATGCTCACTTTTCAGCTACACTGCAGCTATCAGGGTACAATGCTCACCAGTCTCTGCAAAATTGACCTGCACACCTATAATCATGTGACTCATTCCCCTGAGGGGTCTGAGTCTCCGGGAGGCCTTCCAGTGAATCACTAAGGGACATAGAGGAATGAAAATGAAATCAAAGATGAACTGTTGCTATTATGGGGCTATCTAACAAGTCAAACATTTGGGACACTGTTGACTCCTCATAGCTTCTAACTGGTCTGGTACTAATCCTAGCAGAATGAATTCTGACTACAGCACACCACTGGCAATACATGGCAACCTTATATACAAAAGCATGGAACTCTACCCAATCCAGCATCATCCTTGTAATCTATATGGTGTTCCCGTCCATCATTATGTCATCATGTCAATCCATCTCATCAAGAGTCTTCCTATCTTTTGCCGACCCTTTATTTTTCCAAATGCAACGACCTTCTCCAGGGACTAGTCCCTCTTGATAACATGCCCAAAGTCTTACCATCTGTCACTCTAAGGAGTCCTTACTACATCTCTTCCAAGACATATAGAAAGCCAACAACAAACAGCTTACCTTCAGACTGATGAGTAGCCAATGGAGTCTGGGTCTCCTTGGAGTAGGACACTACTTCTCTAGGCAAGAAATCCACCTGAGTTACCTTCGACACGCCCAATTTATGCAGTCTTCGTCTATAAGCAACAAAAGATAGACACTTAAGGAGGGAAAGTGCTCCTTGAAGAAAAACAATAATGCAAAGCAAAGAAACAAACCCACGCATGTTTAACTTCTCAATACAACAGTCAGGGTCACACAGTAGAAATGGACTTGAGCTAGAAGACATGACACAGATTCTTGGCCTGCTCAGCCCCTAATTTGCCAGACAATGCCAAATGGGTCCCTTTCTCTTCTTTCTGCCAAATGAAGTCCTGGTCCAGTTAAGATGAATGAGATGCTGCCACTCTAAACATTTCTGATTTTGTGTAATTAAAATTTATGAGAGAAACTTTCATTTCCAATACAGAACTCAAGTCTCTTTAATGAATCGAGGGTGGAGAATGCTATCATACAGGAAGAGAAGAGAGAGTATTCCCTGGAGTCATCGGTGTTATCCATGGGAGCAGTGGCAGCATCCAATTCCAAGGAGGAATATAACATTTTTTATTTCTGGCATAAAAGAACTAACAAACACCAGCTTGTGAATTTGTTTTATGGTACAGATGAGTATTGGGTTGCCAGTGGTAAAGTTCTACCCTGAAATTTTAAAAATAGCTGTGACCTTATAAAACTAAATGTGATCATAGGATCAAATAGGTAAGACTGGAGTGAAGATCCAGAGTAAGACGGGTATATATAAACATAAGTGATTAGTGTAAACTCTGGAAACCCAAATGCTGTGCACATGACATTTATGAGAAACATATGAGCATAAAGAAAATTCTCTGAAGTCAGAGTTGTACTATTTTTTCAGAAGCAATTTTAGGGCATCCCTGATTTACCCCTCTCCTACCTACGAGACTACTTCTGAATACTGATGTAGCATTCTGAGTGCTTGCAGATGTCTTTCACATTCATCATGTCATCTGTCTCCACAACAACTATGTGAGGGGTGTGAGCAGATATTGCCACATTCATTTTGTACATGTAGAAAGTGAGATTCAGTTTAAGGAACATGCTCAAATCATGTGCAATTGGCAAATGTTAGAAGGAAGGCTATAACATTGTCTCTTGTATTCCTGGTCTAATGCTCTTTTCACTAAATTAAGCCTTCCCTACCAAAGGTTGCTAATGGTAAGTTCTCAGAGACCACAGTAATCCAAAGTATATCCTAAGTCATCCAGGAATTATGGAATCACAGAGCCAACATAGTCTGGTGGTTTAATTACATATTCATAGCCTGAACTGGAACCATTCCTACCATTTAATAGCTGTGTGTATGACCTTGAACAAGTCCTCTAACCTCTCAGTGCCTCAATTTCCTCATCTGTAAAATGCAGATAATAATAATAGTACCTGCTCAAAGGATTTTATTTATACATATAATCTACTTAACTGACTTAGATGTAGTAAAGTTTATATATATATTAAATAAGAAACAAGCCTACTGCCTTCAAGTTGCTTCAGACTCATAGTAACCGTCCAACCGGTTCTTATGGTATAAATGTAAGTGGGAGACGACTTACTCATCTTTCTTCTGTAGAGTCACTGGTAGGTTCAAACTGTTCACCTTTTTTGATTATCAGTCCAACATTTAACCTACTATTCTGTCAGTACTTGTATAATATACAGACTATATCTATCTATACATGCATTAGCATTTTAAAATTTTCAGATAAGAAAAATGAGGCTCATTGAGGTTAGGGAATTTTCTCAAAATCACAAAGGAGGTAAGTGATAGCTAGGACTCAATACCAGACCTAGTACTTGAAAGGGAGCTCTGATGACTGAGTGGTAAGAAGTTGCATTGCCAACCGAAAGGCTCACAGTTTGAATCCAGCAGCTGCTCCATGGGAGAAACAAGGGCAGACTCTTTGCATGAAAGTTATTATCCCTGAAAACCTGCTGGAGGCTCAGCTATCAGTAGATTCCAACTCAACAACATATACTTAAAATTTCTGTGGTCACATTTTCTTCTGCTTCTCCCTGCTCAATGCCTTAGCTACTCATTGAGACATACTTACTAAAACCTATGATGGCACAGACACACAGATCAAGAATTCTCAAGAAGTGGTCTGGTTTACTTACATTATTATAATGTGTTTTTCAGCAGAGAGAATGTAACACACTTGCTCCTAGTTCTCAAACTCCTCCATAAAGCCTGTCCAGTAGTTGGTGCATTTCCAAATCATAGACCTTCCCCTTGGGGGCCCTCTAGCATGTTGCACTGCTAATAAAGAGCCCCATATCCTCCAGTTCTAATCTACAAAGCCATTTCACGGGAGAAAGAAGTGTAGTATCCTCCTGATAAGTGTCCTAGCTTTGGAAGGTCAGGGAAGGTTGCTATGAGTTGGAACCAATTCAATGGTAGTGAGTTTGGACTTTTGGAGATTTTGTGGTAGTGTGCGTGTGTGTGTAAGTTGAATTCTCACCACCAGATCTCCTCTGGAGCAACCCTACATTCTACATGTTTCAGTTGATCATAATCCATCGATTTAGGCAGTTTAACATGTTATTGTAGTTAGGTGCCATCTTCTTGGCCATGACTCATAACAGTCTCATGATTAACAGATTGTAACATTGCTCTTTCTTGTGTCACCCTCACAAAAATTCCACTATAGTGCAACCAATTAATCTGTGGCTCTTAGGCTTGGTTTTAACTGTTTTTGGTCAAATATTCTTCCAAGTGCCAAAGTACTGGTCTGTCCATTTGCTATACAGAGGTAACTCATGGTTCCTGTGATGTTAAACACTATGACACTGATGTGTCAAATGTGATAATGGGTACCCATTGTGGACAATGTTTGGTGGAGCTTCCCAATTAAAACAAGCTTGGAAGCAGGAATGGCATCCACTTCTAAAATAGCTTGCCCCCGGAAACCCTATTAACTTGGAGAAATGGTGAAAATCATACAAGTGTTCAGGTCTTTTGTTCATAGGGTCGCTATGAGTCATCTATGCATTGATGACACTTAACAACAACATATCAGTACACCTTAAAGGACTATAACATAGACCATATTCATTTCCTAAAATATTTATAGGTTACAAAACTCTTGTACAACTGTATCTAAATATTTAGTCTGTCTTGCTCGTTGCTGGCAGCTATACCACAAGTATTTCAAGCATCAGTAGAGACAGCCACTATAGATAGGATTCAATGGAGCTTCCAGACTAAGCTGGACTAAGAAGCAGGTATGTCCATCCATTTCTGAAATAACAGGCTTCATAAAAGCCCTATGAATAGGTCTGATATAGTATGTGAAGATAAGCCCCTTGGGTTGGAATTCTCAAAATGTGACTGAGAAAAGCTAGTTCCTCCATGTAGAATCTACCTGACTTAGACGGAGTAAAGCTTTCACCCAATTATGGCACTTCACTTGTAATGTGGCAAGATTAAAAATTAAGAGAAACAGCTGCAAATACCTATTATTAATTAAAATGAAGAATGGACAAAGTATGAATCTATGAAAATTGGAAGTTGTCAAAAAGGAAATGGAGCTCATAGAAGTCAACATCCTAGGAATTAGCTGAAATAAACTGATAAACTGATATTCATTTTGAATTAGATATTCATATGCGCTACTAGCGGGAGCTTTGGTGGCCTAGTGGCAAGAAGCTGCACTGAAATTCCAAAGGCACAAAGTTTGAGGCCACCAACTGCTCTGTGGGAGAAATATGGGAAATCTCCTCCCGTGTGATTAACTGCCTCTAAAAACCTGCTTTGGAGCCAGCTATGAGTCAGTTCTAATTCTATGGTATACAACAACATAATATGCTGTGCTGGCAATAAGAAATTGAAAATGACTGAGGTTGAAGTCATTGTTAAAAAGAATATTTCAAGGTCTATCAGAAACAGGACAACATCCATAGGCATACAGAGAACACATATCAATACAACTCTTATCCAAATATTGACACTGATAACTAAAGTCCAAGATGTTGAAATTGAAGATTTCTACCAAATTATACAGTTAAAAACTGATAAAATATACATTGAGATACATTAATGAAAATTGGTGACCTGACTGTAAAAGCTGGAAACAAAAGAGGAGGACTGGTAGCTTTAAAAATAAGGCCTTGGTGAGAGAAATGAGTCTTGAGATCACATGACAGAATTTTGGTCAATGATTTATTCACGGTAAAAAACTTCTTAAAAATACATAAATGCTCATTATATACATAGATTTCACCTGATGGCATACAGAAAAATCAAACTGACAACATTTGTGGAAAGAGACAGTGGAGACATTCGATATTAGCAGTAAAAACAAGTCCAGGGGCTGACTGTGAAGCAGACCATCAATTACATGTATGAAAGTTCAAATTGAAGCTGAAGACAGTTAAAACAAATACACAACAGTCAAAATATGACTTTAAGTATACTCCGCCTGAATTTGAAAAATCTCAAGAACAGATTTGATTTATTAAATACAAATGGCTGAAGACTAGATGAGTCATATGATGACATCAAGTACAACATCCATGAAGAAAGCAAAAGGTCATTTAAAAAGGCAGCGAAGAAAGAAAAGACCAAAGCAGATATCAGAAAAGACCCTGAAACTTACTTTTTTTTGCAAGTAGAGAGGCCAAGAAGAGGGTAGAAATGATTACATCAAGTTGAACAGAAGATTTAAAAGGAAAACTCAAAACGGCAAAGCAAAATGTTACAACAAAATATGCAAAGAGCTGGAGTGAGAGGGGGAAAAAGGGAAAAATACACCAGGTATTTATCCAGATGAAATAAATGAAGAACAAACTCAAGCCTCTAGCAGCAATAGTGAAAAATTCTATGGGGAAAATCAAGTTTTTTCAGGAACAGGAAACCTTCATAGACATACACAGGAAATCATGATGTAGAAAGCATCAAAAGAAGATGGGTGGACGTGAAACCATAGAGTGGCACAGTTTGGTGGGTAGAGGAGGTAGTGGAAATGGGAAGGATCCAGGTGAAAAGACAGCGTGAGCAAAAGAAATGATGGGCTAAGTCCAATGGTAATTAATTTTACAAAACATAAAGCATGAGAATGATTGCATGAAACATACAGTGACTGAAGAATAGGGTGAAACACAATGTACATGAAATTTACAAGCAAGCCAATAAAAAATGTTAAAAAATAAATAAATAAAATCTGATCCTACAAAAAAAAAGGAAAGAAGATGATGGAAGGAATACGACAAAGTCACTGTACTAAAAAGAATTGGTTGATAAAGAACCATTTCAGAAAGTAGCATGTGATCAAAACAACTAATAATACTCAAAGACGTTTAAGCTACATTGAAGGCATTGGCTAAAAACAAAGCTGCAGGAGTTTATGGAATATTCATTTCGACTCTTCAACACAGATGCAGCCCCCAGACGTGTTCATTAGTCTGCATCAAGAAATTTGGAAGACAGTGATCTGACCTACCAACTAGAAAGATATATATTTATTACTATAAAAATCTAATAAAAAGAATGTGGAAATTATTAAACAATACAATTAATATCACATGTAAGTAAAATCTTGTCAAAGACGACTTAAAAATTACTTAGAGCAGTACATTTATAAGGAACTGCCAGAAGTTGAGGCTGAATTCAAAAGAGGCCATAGAATGAAAGATATTGCTGCTATCAAATTAATCCTGGAAGAAAAAAGAAAATACCAGACAGATGTTTGTCTTTTATTGATTATATAAAGGCATTTGACTGTGTGGATAAGTTATGCATGACATTAATAAAAATGGCAAACCCAGAATATTTCACAGGACTCATGCAAAACTTGTACATAGATCAATAAACAGTAATTGGAACAGAACAAAGGAATAGTGCAAAGTTTAAAATCAGAAAAGTATATGTCAGGGTTCTATCCTTTCTCCATAGCTATCCAATCTGTATGCTAAAAAATAATTCAAGAAGCTAGACTATCAAGAAGAGCATCAGGATTGGAAGAAAATTTGTCAATAATCTATATTACACAGATTACACTGCTTGCAGAAAGAGAAGCATATGTAAAGCACTTGTTGAAGAAAATAAAAGACTATAGCTTTCTATAGGGATAACATTGCAACACCAAGAAAACAAATATTCTAACTACTGGACTGAGAGGCAACATGATGAGGGATGGAGAAAAGACTGAAGTTGTAATAATTACATTTTACTTGGATTAAAAGCCAATCTCCGTAGTAGAAATAATCAAGACATTAAAAGGCATGTTGCAAGGACAAATGTGCTGTCAAGGACATCTTTGAAGTGTTTAAGGGCAAAATTGTCGGTTTAAAGACTAAGGCAATTCTGACCCAAGCCGTTCACTTTCTATGCATATGAAAGTTGGATAATAAATAAAGAAGAATTTATGCCTTTGAATTCTGGTGTTAGTGAAGAGTACTGGATATCCCACGGACTTCCAAAAGGACAAACAAATCTCTGCTGGAAGAAGTGCAACCTTACAGTGCTTCTTAGAGGCAAGAATGGTGAAACCTTGTCTTACATACCTTGGGCATACTGTCAGGAAGGGCCAGGGAAAATATCATGCTACAGGAAAACTGGTCAGTAAAAGAGAAGATTCTCAATGACACAGTGACTGCAACAATGGGCTTGAGCCTGGCAGAGATTGTCAAGATGGCACAGGATAGAGTAAGGCTCAGATTTGTGCTCATAGGGTGGTTATGTGGTAGTCAACTCGAGGGCACTCACCCATACCACAAATAGATAGTGATGATTTTCTTTAACCATTTTCTGGTCCATGAAACATACAACATCCACCTACACTTTCATTTTCTTCTTTAGGTTTTATTGGGCCATGACTTTCACACTGACAGTGCATATAACCATCTCTCTGGAGGGGACCTATGTAACTCAGACAGAAAAAAATAACTCGGTGCTGTAAATTACTGATTTTACATGGTATTGCCATGAAGTGATAGATCCTGGAGGTGTGATGTTGCAACACATTTGTTTTTTTTTAAACTAAGAGATAAGACTTTAAGTCTTTTTCTAGGTTCCTGCATGTTATTTTAAAGTTGCTTTTCTGAAAATGATTCCATATTTGCACAAATATTGCATCTTCAGTCTCCTTAAACCACATGTACCTGCGAAAGAATCTAGAAGGTACTGTAGAGTCCAAAAAGCTATCAGTACCACCAACCCTAACCCCATGTCCAAAAGGCCACATGCATCCTACATAATTTACCCCAGACTTCAAGGAGATATATGTATCCCATATAATTTTATCCTTAGAGGCCATAGGAACATATGTGTTCCACATAATATGTATCAAAATGTGTGTTTAATAAAAAATTTCAGAAATATTCCTTGATTCATAAAGCTTAATATTAATGAAAACACATGTAATAACACAAAACTCAGTGTGGAAATATATCAAAATTTACATAACAAAATTTCAGATCTATCCCTTGATTCATAAAGTTTAATGTTAATGAAAACACATGTGTCAACAAAAAGTCAATGTGGAAATAACTGACCCATGAAAGAGTAAAAAATTACATTACATTCCTTGTTTTTATCCATGGTGTATGCAGATTATATTTCTTTTATTCAGGGGCACAAGTTAAACTTCACTGCCAAGTGGGGGGAAATTTCACTATAGTATTAACATGGTTTGCTACAGAAGGTCAAAGACTGCAGCCTTCAATATGGCTTGTGTCTCAACATCAAGAAAACAAAGATTTTTACCACCAGCCCAAAAGGCAGTATCATGATAGATTAACAAACTGAGTTTGTTAATTATTTCACCTTATTTGGATCCACAATCAGAACTCTTAGCACCAGCAGTCAAGAATTCAAAGACGAGTTATACTGGGAAAATTTTCTGTTTAGCATTGCTCCAGAATCCTGAAGAGCACTGATATCTGTCTAGAGACTAAAGTGTGCCTGGTCCAGGTCATGGTGTACTCAACTGCATGCTAAGTACCTGAAAGCTTGGCAAATAAATAAAGATGGCGGAAAAACTGATGACTTTCAGGTGTGGTGCTGGAGAAGAATACTGAACATACTATGGACTGCAAAGAGAACAAACAAATCTCTCCTGGAGAGGGTGAATGCAGGTTGCTCCTTGGAGGCAAGGATTTTGAAGCTGTGTCTCACATTCTTTGGGCATGTTGCCAAAAAGGACTACTCCTTAGACAAGGACGTCATGTTTGGAAGGGTACAGGGTCACTGCAAAAGAGGAAGTAAGACCCTAGATAAAGTGGATAGACACAGTGACTCTGGAAATAGGGTCAGGTGTATCAGAGATGGTGAGGTTAGCCCAGGATAGGGCAGGGTTCAGAGCCACTGCTCATAGGATATCTATGAGTCATAGTCAACTCAACAGCACACAACAAAAACTCAACTTCCTGTCTTTCCAACTAATTTAAGAACTCCATTCTGCTCTTCAGATCTGATTCTGTAATTTCTATCCTATTACTCATCATCCCATAAAAGAATAATCTCATTGTTTTACTACTGTACATATAAACACTTATGCTACAGGTCCTGTTAGAAGTTACTGTCTTTTTCCCCATACGAGGCAGATGAATTGACTTATAAATATATAAATGTATCTCTATGTTCTAGAAAAGGTTAGCAGGGTATAATGAAGAAAGGAAAGGAGAACAAATTATACAGAAATATAAATTAAAATCAATTATCTAAATCTGTTTTTATTAAATACTTTCACTCTGGTAGTTTATTCTAGACTAAGAGACTATGATAAAACATTTTAAATTATTGAGCTAATTTTATATTCTGGTTTAAGCCACTATATGAAGAATCTTCAAAATTTCTTAACTTATACTGGGAGCTCACATGACCCAGTGGTGAGAAGCTGTGCTCCAATCTTGAAAGCACACGGTTCAGATCCACCAACTGCTCCCCAGGAACAGAATAGCAATCTCCTCCCACATGATTAAGTGCCTCAGAAAACCCACCAGAGGGTCACCTGTGGGTCATTTCCAACTTAGTACACAACAATAATATATTAGGATTAGATTTTACCATATTCTTGGATATTACTCCAGATTACTTTGTTTCCACAGAGCCAGAAATTCTATGAGTGAAACATTTTAAACTTTAAGAACCAGTGGTTCAGAAATATTAGAGTGTAGCGATAACTATATTGATTAACCAGATATACTTGGGCCTCTCCATCCTATAGACAAATCACACAAGAGAAGACGTTAGTCCTACTAAATGTTGTTGTTGTTGTTATGGGCCGTCGAGTCGTTTCTGACTCATAGCGACCCTATGCACAACAGCCC
>NW_006399757.1:1173914-1219397 GCF_000299155.1 Elephantulus edwardii | reverse complement strand
TGTTCTTCAGTTCCTTGAGCTTTAATGCTGAGCGAGTCCAGCCCTTTTGATTTTCTGACTCTAGCTCCTCGCAAATTTCATTGTAGTATAGGGAAGATATATCTTGAACAGTTAGGCCAAGTTGGAAGTGTTCTCAATGGGTGAGAAGGTAAATGCTAGCTAAAGGAGATTTCAGTGTTCAAAATATTAAGGTTTGGTACTAAACTCTATTGTAGGTATAAAATTTAAAAGTCAGACAAGTGATGCCAGACCTCTAGGACAACAAAAGCAGAGAACCTTTGGAAGTTGAATTGGTATTGTCCTAGAATGGAAAGGAAGCCTGCTTCTCCCCAAGGCTAACGTTGGGTGTCCCCTGAAAAGTTCTGGAAGCTTCCTATCCATTAAGTCTGGTGAATTTAGCTAAGTAAGGAGAGTCTTATTGAACCAAAGCTGAAACTATTCCTTCCATAAAGAAAAATAAGATCTTTATAAATAATAAAATTTGAAACGACTTGAGAATTGATGCCTTTGAGCTGTGGTGCTGGGAAGAGTACTGAATGGACTACTAGGGGAACAAACAGGTTCGTCCTAGACGGGGTGAAACCAGGCCGCTTTTGGAGGCAAGGATTCTGAGGCTAAGTCTGACACACCTTTGGACATGTTTCAAAGAAGGATTAGTCCTTGGAGAAAGATGTCATGCTTTGGGAGGGTGGAAAGACAGTGCAAAGAAGACCCTCAATGAGATGGATTCATTCAGTGTCTGTGGAAAAGGGGGTAGGTGTGTCAGAGACAATAAGGTAGGCACAGGATAGAGCAAGGTTCAGAGATGTTGTACATAGGGTCACTATGACAGCACATAACAACAACAATAACTCGAGGTTTGAGAAGATTAACTGACATCATTTCACTTGCAACAAATTCCACTAGCATAGTGCAACCTATGGAGGTTCTTCCAAGTTAGCTTGGAGTGGACATTATGAATCACAAGAAAACCACACAACTACTCAACTTAACTTGAATAAATTGCTTGATTCTACTTCATGTTTTTGGTTCAATTAGTATTTCTTTGTCTAATTTCTCTGCTACCAGGTTGACTCCAACTCATAGCAACCATGTAGGACTGTCCGCAGGCAGCTTCCAAGGCTGTGAATATTTATGGGAGCAGACTGCTTCATCTTTCTCCAAAGGAGTGGCTAATAGGTCCAAACCATTGACCTTTTGAGTAAAACCCAATGCATAGCCCACTATGCCACCAGGACTCCTCTTTTCATTGTCTATTCATGCACCGTGAGATTAGCATGAACTGGCTAGCTACTTATAATGTTTTATTATCCAAAGCAGATGACACTGGAAGTGTGACTTAAACAAGGTCAATGATAATTATTAATTTGAAGAACAACCTTCCTCCTAAATAAAATACAGTTGTCTTATTAATAGCATGATAAACATGTATCTTATTATTAGAATGCTGATAAAATATACGACATAACCTTTATTCCATTCTAAATATGAAAGAAATTTAAAGAAAAACTTTGGCATTTTATAATCATCTTAATACTGTAATGAGAGGGGGGAAATGTAAAGCATAGGGATATCAAATACAGCTGGATTATTTCGGTTTCCTTTATTTTTTTTTTTTTTACAAGATTTTCACTCCTTACAAACAAATAAATCACGAGAGAAACTCAATTTCTGGGCTGATTAAACCAACATCCTGAATAAGAGGCATTGCTTTATTAAGAGTACTAGACAAAGCCACAGGGATATCACAGGCACTGTCATGTAACTGTCTTTAAAGATTAAGGTAATGAATTTAAATGGAAGAACAATTTTGACATTTTAAGTTAGTTAGAGGTCTATGAAGAGAAACAACAAGCAGAGCTATTTGGCCAGACACTTAAGATAAAGGTTATTGTTTAATTGATGTTTCATTTTCATAACAAAAAAAATCTTTCTCTAAAGTATGTTATTCTAAGAAGCTTGACTAAATGAAAAAGAATGTGAAATCAGGATTGCAGAAAGGCTTATTAACAACCTACATTATGCAGATAACACAACCTTACTTGTTGAAAGTAAGGAGGACTCGAACAAAGCACATACTTAAGAAGACCAGAGACGATAACCTTCAATATGGGTTAGACTTCAATGTCAAGAAAACAAAAATTCTAACAACTGGGCCAGTAAACACTGTGGTGAATACAGAAAAGATTATGTCAAGGATTTAATTTCACTTGGATTCACAATCAACACCAAAGGAAACAGTAGTCAAGAAATAAAATTATTTATTGCAATAGACAAATCTGTTGACAAGGACCTCTTTAAAGTGCTAAAAAAAATAAAAGAAAATAAAATCTTACTGTAAAGACTAAAATAAACCTAGCCCAAACCAGGGCATTTCCAATTGCATGATATTCAGGTGAAAGCTGAGCAATCAATAAGGAAAACTGAAGAAGAAGTGCTACTTTTGAATTGTGATGTTGGAGAACATAGAATGTCAATAAAAGTCAAATGAACACACCATGGAAGACATGTTCCTTACAAGCAAGAACAGTGATTTCGCTCTTATTTATACTTTGGGCATGTTATCATGATGGGTCAGTCCCTGGAAAAGGACATTACGTTAGCAAAGAAGAGAACAACCTTCCAGGAGATGGACTGACCAGGTGGTTTGAACAATGAATGGTCTTAAACACAGTAGTGATTGATAGAATGGTCCAAATCATTGCACATTCAAAAACTTCTTCAACAGGGTAAAAAGGGAAGCCGAATATTGGGGAAAAATATTTGGCAATGAAATGTCTGATAAGGGACTTATATCCAGAATTTATAGAATACTCGAGAGCCACAATAAGATAAAGGTAAACAACCCAATTGAAAAATGGGCACAGGATATTAACAGACATTCACCAAAGAAGACATTCAGATGGTGGACAAACACATGAAGAAATGTTCAAAAATCCCTAACTCTAAGAGAGTTACAAATCAAAACAACTATTAGATATCATCTTACCCCTTTAAGAATAGCAAAATTCAACAAAGCAGGGAACAGTAAATGCAGGCAAGGAACTGGAACCCTTATTCACTGTTGGTGAAAAGTGTAAAATGCTGCAACCACTGTGGAAGGTGGTGTGGTACTTTCTCAAAAAGTTGGAAACAGAGATACCATTTGACCCAGTAATTCCACTACTGGAAATGCCCTCTAAAGAAACCATAACTGCCACCAAAGCAGTTATATGCACACCCATGTTTATTGTGTCTTTGTTCACAATAGCAAAGACTTGGAAACAATCTAAGTACCCATCAACAAACAAATGGATAGAGAAGCAGAGGTATATTCACACAATGAAGTACTATGCTGCATTGAAAAATAAAGAACTCATGAAATATTATACAAAATGGATGACCCTGGAGGGCATGCTGAGTGAAATATCTCAGTCACAAAAGGACAAATGCTGCATAGTGCCACTGTTGTAAAGCAGGGCTGACATTGGGTT
The DNA here is from genome assembly GCF_000299155.1 of Elephantulus edwardii. Lineage (NCBI taxonomy): Eukaryota > Metazoa > Chordata > Mammalia > Macroscelidea > Macroscelididae > Elephantulus > Elephantulus edwardii. The sequence goes on along the minus strand of NW_006399757.1, from coordinate 1,215,924 downwards.
TGGGGGGGTACCTAAGAAAAGAGGGGATAAATAATGTATACTGCATTGAAAAAGATGAGGGAGAGAACTGTTTAAAAGGAATATAGGATTAGGTATTATTTTTCATGACAAGATTACAAGAAAAAAATGCACATTATGGACTGTGGACTGGGGCAGATTATATACCAATGAAAGAATTTTTTCCTTCAAAGAGAAAAACAAACTGGGGGGAGGGGTGGGCAGGGAGGAAAATGTGCAACAATGAATGGATCGGGGGGAAAATTAAATGGAAAAATATGCTGTAAAAAAAATAATTGTGCAAATCAGCCATAATTCTGTTCTGTTGTACACAGGCTTGCTGGAGCCGATTCAAGAGCACCCAACAACATTCAATGTTAATTAGTATATTCACAAATTTGTGTAACCACCAACACTTTCCAATTCCAGAATATTTTCAACACCTCAAAAAGCAAGTCTATTCTCTATAAGCAATCTCTTATCCTTCTCCCTCACCCCCAATGTCTATCTCTAGGAATATAGAGATGGAATCATACAATATATAGCCTCCTTTTTACTCAACAGAAGATTTTCAAGGCTTGTTTGTACTGCAGAAAATAATTTTTTTCTTATGGCTGAATATTATTCCATTATTTGGATATACTACACTTGGTTTATTCATTCTTCAGTTAACGCAAGTTGTTTCTAATATTTATGAATAAGGTTGCAATGCCAATTTTATATAAGTTCTTGTGTATTCATATTTTTTCTTGAGTATGTATCTTGGAGTGGAATTACAGTATCATGTGATAATGATGTTTAACTCTGAGAAATTGTCAGGTTGTTTTTCAATGAGTCTGGACTACTTTATATTCTCACCAGCATTATAGGATGGTTTCAGTCTTTCTACATATTTGCTATTATATGTCTTTTTAAAGTATTGCCATCTTTGTAAGTTTTAAGGCACTCAAGTGGCACAGGGGATAAAATATTCAGTCACTAACAGTTTGGTGGTTTGAATCCACCTGTCATCACTTCACAGGTGAAAGATAAAGTCTGATTTCAAAAAAGATTTAGTCTAGGAAACTGTGGATAGTTCTATTATGAGCAACATGGTTATTATATTGGGAAATGATTGATGTTAGTGGGTATGAAATGATGTTTGATTATGATTTTGATTTTGATTTCCCTAAAGACTAACGAACTATAGGACACTTAAGTATGCCCATATGAAACCTATGTTGTTATTGTTAGATGCCATTGAGTCAAGTAAGACTCATAGTGACCGTCTGAACAAAAAATTTGAACCTAGTCCTGTCTTGCAACATCCTCACACTTCCTGACACACTAGCGCTCACTGTAACAATCACTATGTCATTCCACCTGGTTGAGGGTCTTTCTCGCCTTTGCCAAGCCTCTACCCTTCCCAACATCATGTCCTTCTCCAAGGAATAGCCCCTCCTAGCAACATGTCCAAAGTATGTGTGGCAAAGCCTCATCATTCTTGCTCCAAAGATCACTCAACTTGCACCCTCTCCAAGACATATCTATTCATTCTCTTGGCCATCCATGAGATGTTCAGTGCTCTTCTCCAACACCACAGCTCAAAGGCATCATTTTTTTTTCTGTCATCCTTAATCACTGTTCAGGTCTCAGATGCATAGCTAGTAATTAGAAAGACCATGGCCTGAACCAGACACATCTTAGTCCTCAAACTGACATCACTGCTCCCCAATAATTTTGAAAGGTCCCTAACTACAGATTTCCCAGTGCAATGACTCTAATTATTCCTGACTGCTCATACCAATAGTGTTAATTGTGGATCCAAGCAAGATGAAGCTGTTAACAGTTTCAATCTCCTCTCCATCCATCATGACACTGCCTATTGATCCAGTGGTAAGAATCTTAAATTTCTTGATATTGAGATGCAATCCATACTGAAGACTGCATTCCCTGATCATCTGCAACAAGTACTTCAAGTCCTTCTGACTCACTCCCTTCTTGATTCATTCTGATAAAATCTATACCTAGACCAAGAATCTCTTGTCCAAATGGAGCAAGGAAACTCTTCATAGTTTAAAACCAGCAAAGGTGTGCATCAGGGATATATCATTTCTCCATATCTATTCAATCTGTACACTGAGCAAATCATTAAAACATTTGGACACTATGAAGAAGAAAGTGGCATCAGGATCAGAGGAATACTCATCAACAGCCTGAATTATGCAGATGATACAACCTTGTTTGCTGAAAGTGAGGAGGAGTTGAAACATTTGCCACAGAATATCAAAGACTATAGCCTTCCATATGGATTACACCTTGATGAATTTCACCAAAATGACAAAAATCCTCACCAGTGGACCAATAAGTAACATCATGAAGGATGGAGAAAATACTGAAGTTGTGGACAATTTCATCTTCCCTTGGATCCATAATCAACACCCTTGTCACTGCTTGTCACCCAAAGCAGTCAGGAGACCAGAAGATGTATTGCATTGGGCCAGTCTGCTGTCAGGGACCTATCTAAATAACTGAAGAGCAATGATGTCATTTGAAGACTAAGGTGTGCCTGATTTGATCTAGGCCTAGAAGAGTTGATGCCTTTGAGCTGTGGTGTTGGAGAAAAGTACTGAATATTCTATGGACTACAACAACACCAAAAGGATAACAAAGCTTTATTTCACATTACTTGGGCATATTTCTAGGAGATTGTATTGCTTGGAGAGGGACATCATGCTTGGTTGGAAAGGAGGTCAGTGAAAGAGAGACCTTCAATGAGATGGATTGACACAGTGACTGTAGCAGTGGGCTCAAGTTTCTCAGAGATTATGAGGATAGCACAGAATAGGACAGGGTTCTGATTTGTTGTTCATAGGGTCACTATGACTCCTACTCAACTCAGTGTCACTTAGCAACAACAATGACTAATGATGTTAAACAGACAAATGTCTATTAGGACATTTGCTTAGGATAGATGCCCTTTCAAGCCCTTTGCCTATTTTTAACATGTTACCTTTTTATTGTCAAGATTTTAAGATATCTTTATATATTATGAATACCAGACACTTATCAGATGTATAATTTGAAAATATTTTCCTACATTATGTACATTGTCTTCACACTTTGTAGATATCTTTGAAGCACCAAAGTTTTACATCTTAATCAAGTAAAATTTATCTATTTTTTTCCTTTTGAATGCTTTACTTTTTTTGGTGCTATATATAAGAAGATATGCCTATTTCAAGACCAAAAAAGATTTGCACCAATGTTTTCTTATAAGTCATGTTATAGTGTAGTTCTTACATTTATGCTTTTGATCCATTTTAATAAAAAAAATAATGTGCACTGCATGCAGTAGGGTGTCTAACCTCATTGTTTGCATATGGGTATGAAATTATCACACACTTTAACTTTTCCTCAATGTTCACTTGTAACCTTGAGCAGTGGAGCAGAGAAAGACTCGGTCACATGTCAAGATGGCAGGTGACAGCTATTGGCCACAGCAACCACCATATCTAATAGTGGGGAAATGGATTTAAGGAGAAGGGCGTCATCACTTGAAAGTTTTCTAGGATTAAGAAAGTTCTCAACACCTGAGCACGTCACCTATTACTAATCATCAAATTTCTTCCTGAATCAGCTGGGTATGATTTAACTCAAATTCTGATTCCAGACATGGAAGATTAGATACACAGGATGTGAAGGGTTTTGTATTTTGGACTCAAGAAAAGGGTAGAGAATTACATAAAGATTTCTGCACTTCCACTATAACCAAGCAAAGAAAACCAACAGCACTAGAAAACTGGCTTCAAACAGATGATGCTGTAAGCACGATGGCTGCAAGGAGGACATCACAGGTACCATCAGCTACTTCTCCAAAACATGCTTTCATCAAATATCAGGCGTTCTAGCTGCAAAAGAGACCCAGTTTGATCTTAGATCTATTTAAGTGTCAATCTGTCTCAAGAGACACAAAAGACAGAATTAAAATACCCTGAGGCATCTAAGAAATGTCAGATTTCACAAAGTAAAAATCATAAGATAAAAAAAGGCCTTCTTTGAGTATCAGTTTAGAAGTGCCTAATAACTAGGAGTTACAATACTGATGGTGTCCTGGTCGTTACCCCATTTTTACACCTGAGAGCAGGACAGGTATGTTGATAGACAAACGGGAGGTCAGGAGTATCAATCATGAGCAAGTGTTGCACTTAGAAGCTAAGAAACCAAAAGGAGTCATTCTAATGATGAAAAGTTACTAGAATAGAGTAGAAGGGTGCCGGAGTCAGGCAAATAAAACAAAAAGAGATGCTCTTGGAAGCAATGGCCAGAGGCCAAAGAGATTTTGAGTCCAAGGAATCAAAGAATGCCTGCACTGGGCTCAGACTCCATCCTGCTAATTTTTATCCTTGTTTATCACATATGGTTGTCTTATCTCCAAGATATATTAAAGAAGCTATGAGAAATTGATTCCTAATGCTGCTTTTAAGATGCTATGATTTGATTTTCTCAAAGATGAGCCACTCATGCAGTGAGGTGACACTGATGTCCTTTTATTCCTTATAAATATCTTCATATCATACACTGTGATCTTGATGACTAGCAAAGGAACTAACTACATTATCAGTCAACCCCAAAAACTTTTTGAACAAGGCATTATGTCAGATCCTCAAAATAAAAAGAGAATGAGAAACCAGGAAATATATATCAAAAGGCAAACAAAAATAACAGGTTGTTGTTGTTGTTGTTGTTGTTGTTATGTGCCGTCGAGTCATCTGCGACTCATAGCGACCCTATGTACAACAGCCCTAAACCCTGCTCTATCCTGTGCCCATCGCATTGCCTCTGACACACCCATCCTGATAACCCCAGTCACTGAGTCAATCCACCTCATAGAGGGTCTTCCCCTCCTGCGCTGTCCCTCTACTCTACCCAGCATGATGTCCCTCTCCAAAGACCTGTCTCTCCTTGCAACATGTCCAAAGTATGTCAGACGAAGCCCCAGAATCCTTGCCTCCAAGGAGTAGCCTGGTTTAACCCTCTCTAGGATGGATCTGTTTGCTTTCTTGGCAATCCATGGTACATTCAATACTCTTCTCCAGCACCACAGTTCAAAGGTGTCAATTCTCCTTCTATCCTCCCTAGTCATTGTCCAACTCTCTGATGCATAACAAGTGATTGCAAAGACCATGGCCTGTATCACGTGCAACTTAGTCTCCAGAGAGACACCGTTGCTCTTGAGTACTTTAGAGAGGTCCCTAACAACAGACTTTCCCATCAAAATACGTTTTTTTTATTTCCTGGCTGCTGGTGCCAAGAGTGTTGACCATGGAGCTGAGCAAACTGAAGCTGTAGCAAGTATTAAAAACCAATCTGAATGATTCACAGAAGTGGGGCAAGAGAATACAATGGGGTATGTTGATGTGAACTTCGAAGGATAAATAGGGCTAAATTTAGTGGAAAGAATTGGGGAGACTGTTAAAGAGAAGTCTGCACATGCAGAGATAGAGAAGCTGACTTCACATTTTACCCAATTTTTTAGAAGACATGAGTTGGGAACAATGAGAGATACATTTAGAAAAAATACACCCAAGTTAGATTATTGGAGGAATTTGAATCTCAGCCTAAAGAATTTGAAATTTATATTGCCAAAAATGAGGTGCTACTGAAAGGTGCCAAGGATCTAACAGCTTCAAGGTGATATTTAAGGCAGACTCTTAGAAAAACAGTGTGAAGAATGACAGGCCAGAGGCTAGGCATGGGAAGTGTCTGGAAATCAAGAGCTAAGTATGGAGAAAAGGGGACACTGAGAAGGATCTACAGATGAGAGAACGTGAGGAAAACGTGGATTCAGGAAACAAAGTCCAGGCAAAGCAACAGGTTGAAAACCGCAGTCAGGAAAATGGTTACGGGATTTGTGATCAATAATCAAATTGAAAGCATGGAGAATCACTCCAGTGGAAGCAGCCGGTATTTATCCTTTAAGATTCACATAATATGCTCCATTGTGTTCTGGGCACTGGGAATGGAAAGAAATGTAGTTTGAATAATGAAAAATATGTAAAGGCAGATCCTCAGAGTTTATTTACTATGAAGGATTAGAGATGAGGAGGATTCTAGATATTATCTCAAGGCTTCAAATTTAATTAGGGGTGCGTGGAGTGGTCTAACTGGGAGAAATGGGAGATCCAGTGAAAGATAAGCTTTTGAGTAAAAGTATCTTGATGGGTATGTTTGTTGTGATGCATTTTTCAACTGAAAATTTAGAGAGATGTAAGATCAAAGATCATGCGGGTAAGGGATTAAACTGAAATTATGATCTTGGAATTCTCTGGCTGAAGGTCACAGAGAAAATCGTGTGTTAGAGAAATAAACATAGGATGCCAGGGCCATAAGAACATTTGATAAGAAATAGGTTCAAAGCTGACAAAAGAATAATCTCTTTTCCAGTGTAGTGGTTGGTACTCAGGGCCAAGGTGTGGTATCTCTAGGCCTGACTCCTAAGTTTGGAAATGGACACCATAAGCAGGAAGGGGAGGGGATGGGCCACCACATAGAAAAAGTGAGTTTTGCTGTCCAGATCCTGTCCACTGTCAATTCATTTTATCTGTTTAAGAGAGATGTTTTCTACAAAGTTCTGAGAAGTAACTTTATAACTGTCTTTTAATAATTGCTTCAAGAATAATGAGTTTCTATTATTCTATGTTCCTATTCTTAAAATAATTTTAGGAAGTATTCATTTTATTTATATCATACAGTACAGAACAATTAGCTTGTCAGTTATAGTCTTTTTCCCAAACAGAAGCAAATGTCAATTCTGGCCTAATCAACAGGCCCAGAGCAAGAGTTTTCCTTTCATTTCAAAATTTCAGAACTGAGACAAGAGTCCAAATAGTTACTATTTTTAAAGAGATTGAAAATATTAATGGAGGCTCTGTTACTGGGTGCCAACTTTATAAGGGTAACTGAAAACTCTGAGTAATAGCAAAATAAAAAAGACAAGAAGCAAAAACATGGTTTTTATCAATATTACCTGAAACAAAAAGATGTGAAGAATTTTATTGGGATAGCTTTTTATTGTTTTGATATTTAGGAGCAAATTTCTCTAGAATTTATAACATAAAACTATAGAATTAGAGAAGTCATTGAATATCAAAATATGAACAACTCTGTCAACTGGTCATATTCATCATTCTAAAATAGAATTTAAGGAGGAATATTGAGGTCTGGTAGCTTAGTGGTAAGAAATTGTACTGCCTACCAAAAGGCACATGGTTCAAATCCGACTGTTGCTTTGTAGGAGAATTATGGATAATCTCCCAATTGACTGACCTGAAAATTCTCTAGAGGTTCAGCCATGAGTTAGTTCTGACTCAACAGTACATAACACGTAACAGTGCAGAACTGAGAATACTCTGTAATTGACTGCTCAAGAGTCTAAAAGAATAACAGCTTCTCAAGAAACATTTGGGAACAATGAAAACTCTAACAGAGAAATCTTCCTTTTCTTAAAACAAAACATTAAAGTTTTTATGCATTAGTGTTAATTTTATATTTAAAGGTTCTGAAATTCACTTTTCCATTACCACTTCATAAAGGAAAAGGCATAAATTAAGGGAGAGAGATATAAAAGTAAAAAATGTTGATGTATTTGATAACAAAATTTCCAAACTTTGAAAAGCAAATATACTGCAAGGAGAAATGGAAAAAAAAACCAAAAAGTGTAGTCTTAGATATTAACACTTCTCTATCAATAATTGATAGGATTTGTACATAGAAAATCAGTAAAGGATACAGAAGATTTCAATACCATACGCAACTAGCTTGGTATATTTTACCTTTATAGAATACTAACAACAGCAAAAGCAGTCCTTTTAAGGGCAGATAGGACATTTACCAAGGCAGAATATAGCACAGATTATAAAATGTTGTCCTAGAAGGTCTTGGCTGCTGGCCTGGCTACCTAGACATCCTACTAGGATTCTTCCTCAATGGGAGGATGCTGTCCATCTTTCTTCCTCGTAGCAGATGATGAGTTTGAACTGGTTAGCAGTGTAACATGCCTTGTACCAGAGATTCTCATTAGATGTTGTAGTATTACTGTTGTGTGCTGTCTAGTAGGAATTAACCCAGAGTTGACCCTCCAGTATGTTTTCAGAGGTAGTAAATCACACGGGAGGGACTTCCCATCATCCTCCCTCAGAGCAGCTGACAGATTAGGGAAATGTAAACTAAGACCACAATGAGATACTACCTCAAACTTTCACAAAGACTTCAAAAAGTCCAAGTGGTACCAAGAATACGTACTGATTGGAATATATAATAGTGAAATAACTTTGAAAATAGTATGATAATGTGCTGCATTTTAGATATACCCACCATATGATTTACTCACGAGGACATGAGTATATACTCAAGTGAAGTGAAAGCTTATGTCCAATAAATTACTTGTACACTAAGGTTCATAGTAGTCTCACTTGAAACAGGCCAAAACTATAAATAACCTGGAGGTAGATCCTCAATGAAATTGTATGCAATAAAAATAGAGAGAAATATTGATTGATGGTTACCCTGAATTAATCTTGAAAAAGTTACTTTTGGTAAAAGAAATTAGTCAAAAGAGTATATATTGTATGGTTTCATTTTTGTCATATTCTAGGAAGTGCAAACAAATGCACAGTGACAAGAAGGAGGCCAGTTATTTTGGAAGAAGCTAGGGAGGTACAGGAGTGAGAAGTGCAGAAGGTGCAAGGAAACTTTTGAGGATTTTGGGAGGGGTGTGTGTATGTGTGTGTGTGTGTGTTTATGGTGTCACAGAGTGCACCTACACCAAAATGTACAAAAATTGTATGCTTTAAATACACAGTCTATTTTATGACCATTTGGCTTCACGTAGGCCATGAAAAAAAATAAGGTAGCATGACTAGCAGTGGTCTGTGATAGATCCCATGCCAAATGTCAAGAAGAGGAAGTAAAACTCCCTCTAGAAAGATCCTATTGTTGTCTAAGGTCTATTTGCTAAACTCATATATGAAAGTAAAACTGCTCTATACATAAGGTCTAGGAAATAAAGGGAATTTTCATTAAAACAGCATTAGAAATTGTAATATGGTTAAACTTACTTTCTCATAGTGGTTGTGTTTTTAATGTTTCTTTGAAATTCTCTAAGATAAGCTACTCTGACTGAACTGCTAAGTCTCATATTTCATTACTCATTTATGACTCATTGGTTCTACTCTGCAGTAAAACATAGCAGGCATGATGGTAGCTATAACTATATAGCTTCTCCCTAAAATGGGCACAACGTTTCGTTTGCATAGTCAATAGTGAGCATTTTCTTGGAATGTTGTTGTTATGTGCTGTCCAGTCACTCTCAATTGTTCCTTATCCGTAAGGATATGCTACAATCTATATACGATATGTTAATTTAAGCATATAGAGAAGACAGCCAGTTCCCACTTTTTAAAGATGATAGAATACTGAAGAATCACATTTCTAAGTTCCCTTTACTGTACATTTATAATTTGAGCCTGATTGAGCAATATTCCTTGGCTATTTAAATAATACAAGCCAAAATGCAATATATACGAATGAATTCTTTTATAGCCCAGAATTTAATGATGTACAGAGAAAACTAACACAGATGTTACTTGAAATGCTGAGATACCTCTTTGGTTTAGTGTTGTTGTGAGTCTGCCAAGAGCCTTTGCATGTACAAAGGACACAAGCAGATGATATTCAATCTAACAAGTAGTTCATTCTTCAACCTTCTCCATCACTAATATTGACAAAAATCCAGAAATGCAACCCTAGGAACTCTCACAAATTGAAAAATAAACAATGAATGCTCACTTTGGGATCCATTGGTATATTCAGAAGGGGGGAAAATAGTGGCTTAAAAATTACTACAGAATTTACAATTTATATAATGAGCAATCTATCTAGTTGTGTGCTGATTAGGAGCGATGTGAGTTAGGTGGCAAGCTCTAATTTGAAGTGTTGACCGATTTCTGTGGTATATATACTTCCACCACAGTTGCTTTCAAGCTACCAAATGAAGTAATTTAATTCAGAGTTAAAACTAGATCTACATACTCAGTTTCCCTGTGTTTGAACACGTTCTGGTTTGACCATCCACTAGAAGTAGTTCACATGGGAATATAGCTCACTTCAATCCTCTTAGAGAAATAAAACTAAGTTTCTAGGATATACCCATATATTGTATTCTTTTTGGGCACATTTTCAACACTGAAGCTATTTTTTTTAAAACGTGAATCATGATCTTCCATTTGAAAAATGACCTGTAATGTATAAGAGATATTATCCAAAATCAATTCACTACGATTATTCAGGATTGAGAGAAGAAACAAGTGTGCTTTTTATCTTAGTGGAAAACATTGTCTATTCAAATGAATTCAGATGAAATGTTTACACTAAGTCCCCGAGGAAGTGAAAAGGAAAGGAAACAAACAGGACACAACATTTTAATACTCATCTTGGACAAATGTTAACTGGAGGAGGCAGCATGTTAGTGAGGAGGAGGGATGGCTAGGATAAAGTCACTTCACCTTTGTGTTGAGGATTCTATTTGTGTTGGTATTATTTTGGTGAAGTTTGGTAGAGGAGCACTGTTTTGCAATATTAAGGATTAATAAAAGGAGGAGAGAACAAAGCTGTCTTTTTGTGGGGTTTTCCACAAAGAGAAACTTTTCTCCCCAAAGCTTAATATTTACAAGGGAAACTAATAGATAAAATTATCCAACTGGAAGTTCAACAAAAGGGGAAAAAACAAGAGTAGCAACAGCTCCAGTATTTCAACACAACTGTAGCAAAGAAATCATAAAAGGAGTAACAAAAAGAGCAGACATATACCCAAGTTCTGAGTCTGACTGCAGCTGCAGCACTGAGGGGTCTGTGTCCCACTGCAGGGTCCTAATCGTGCAGCACAAAGGAAAAAGAACACAGAGAATTAACAAAAGGGGAGGGGAACAAACCAAACCAAACTGTCATTCATCAAGGCAATGCCATAAACAATACATACACAGAACATCTCCCCTCCTCAGCACCCCGCACCCCCAAGTGCAAGGAAGACCCAAGTTAATATCAGAAGACAAGGGAACATAAGGAATCATCCTTTCCTTGAACATGTTTGATACTGATAGATGTGGCAGCTTTTGTGGAAACGGACTCAGAGCCCTGTGTTTAAGCTTAACACACCTCCCCATCATTTTTTGTTTTGTTTTATATGTTTGATTTGAGCATGCCAATGGCTACGTGTATCCAAAATCCCAGAGCCTGGCCACACGCAGGAGCACAAGATTCTTCCACAGGGTGAAGAAATCCAAACGCAAGGGGTAGAGCAGGGCCTTGCTGTTGGATCGGATGGAGCATGGCTGCTGAGCCGAGTGAGGAACAGGCTTCCTCAGGTCAGTCACAGCAAATACAGTGCATTCGATTCTAGACCCCTGTGTATTTTCATATTCATTCCATCAAGATGATTAGCAAGAGTATCTTTGTCTCTATGATGCCAATGATGAATTGCATCATTTATCTTTTAAATATTTCAACAAGAAGTAGCACAAATTCTCAGTAACAACCAAAATATTCCATTTCCCTTGCTTCTAGATGTCTTTCAACGTAAAAGGAAATAACTTTTCTCTAGAGACAAGGACCTTTCTCAGTCTTGCATATAATCAGTTACAGGTGAATTGGTGATAGACAGCAGATTATACTGAAGGACAACAACATGGACTTTGGAGTCAAGCATCAGCACAACTCTTGCCTCAGGAATTAACCAGCTGTGAGACACTGAGCATGTCCTTTAAGCTCTAGCTTCTTTTTGCCTCCTAATTTACTATATAACTGTTTGCTTACTAATATGAGCACCTCTTATGAGTTCATTTGAAGTTTAGAAACATCAGGTCCACACAGATGTACACTACAGCTTATTAAGGTCCTCAGATACTTTTTACTCATTAAAGTTTATTATAGATTTAACTGTGCCCCTCAAAAATTTGTGTTGTAATTCTTAACTTCCAGGCCTTGGTTATCATCTCATTCAGGAATGAGTTGACTGTATTGGGTAATAAGACAGGATTAGTGCATGACGTGTCTCAAATAAGAGTTCCTGGTGACACAGTGTATCTATGTTGGGCTGCTAATCAAAAGTTTTGTTTGAATCCACCAGCAACTCTGCCAAAAAAAAAAAAGTTGAGGCAATCTGCACGAGTTAAAATGTATAACCCCTAAAACCTGATAAAGAGTCATCATGACAGCAATGGGTTTAGGTTTGGTTTTCTTAAATCAATCACAGGGAGCTCTGGTGGCTTACTGGTTAAGGAATTGGGCTGCCAATTCAATGGTACGTGATTTGAATCCACTAGCTGCTCTGTGGGAGAAAGAGAGTTTAGAGAGTGATCTGTTGAGCATCATTGATACTTCTGATACACCAACAAATGAAAGCAAGCAATAGTAGCAATGATGCTCAAACAGATTACTCTCTAAAAGTGTGATTCTCTCAAGCCTACTCTGAGGTTCAGCTCTCCCACAAATCAGGGAAGGCCCTGGACTTTAGTAGTTTTTAAAGCTGTCTAGGTGATTTCCTTGTGTAGAAGCACTGCTCTGACCTCTCTCTTCAATGAAAGTGAGCCTTTCATCATTTCCTGGCCATTGATTCTTCTACCCACTGTGCATGATGGAAAAAAATGGAATAGATTAAAGGGATTCATGCATTACTCTTCACTCATCTCTTGAATATTTTAAAGACCCTTCTTATGCAATCTTATGCAACAGATAGGCAGCCACAGGGTCTTTCTGGTTTTGAAAAGAATTCACTTGTCAGGAGTGGGTTCTCAATTTGCCTTGAGATTTCTTATGATATGGCTTTTATTGACCTTGATATGTTTCTGAAGTTGGTGAAGACTCAAGCTCTCAGGTGGTCCAGCTCCTCTGTCACTTATTTGACAGCTCACATGAAGTCACTACCTTTAGGAAGCGAGAAAGGTGGTTCTGTCCCAGTCTTTCTCATAACAAAGCCACAGGCTAGCAGTGTGGAATGCATTAACTCTGCCAGGATAACTGAGGTAATGCATGTAACTAACCCCACAGCAGTCCTGTCTCCGCACACACATAACTTACTCAAGAAAAGAAATCATAGTTGTCATTGACATAGCCCTGAAGTAACAAGGCAAGCCCACAGTGCTATTAAGTGTTCATTTTTATTGTCTTTTTATTTGTCCTATTATTATCTATGAGGTGACTAAACTTGCAGAGTATGAACTCAAAAGAAAAAAAAAACACAGTAAAACCAGTACCTGAAACGATAATGTTTCTTGTGTTTCCAAAGATGACCTAGGGTGTTCAAGAAAGATTCCTTGAATTCCTTTCATGTAAACTTTTCCTGCTGACAGTAGTGCTCTGGAGAGGGTCACCCCTGGGATAGGAGCAAAAAACTCCACATGCTCTGGGCTCTAATTCGCTGTGTGTCATCAGGCAAGTCTTCTTATGTCCCCAGCAAAAAAAGCAAACAACAAATACAGGCCTAGTTGGCCTTTAAATTTCTTTTCTGCCTTGTATTTTAAATTATATATTAAATTTTTTTGGCTTTTTCTTCTCTTGTGATAATTGCTTTTAACCAAGAAGACAGACTTGACTTTCTAGCCATACCATCATCAAGTTATTGTATAATTAAAAGTAAAATGATAGTTTCTCCCCTGTTGTTTTTATTTTTGGTGTTTTGGGTTTGGTTTGTTTGGGGATTTTTTGGTTTTGGGGGTGTTATTTTGTTTTTTTTTTCAATATTAACTATTACCAGAAAGCTTATTTATAAAATGAAAGAAACCATGAAATTGTATGCAATAAACTCAACTCATCTAATAAATCCACTGCTTTTGTGTTCATTTCCACTCATAATAACACTACATCAGGTTTCTGAGGGTGTAAATATTTACAGGACAAGATTGCTCATCTTTTGCCCACAGAGTAGCTGGTGGATTTGAACTGTATCACATGAGGTACTTGTAAACACTAACATTAAACAAATGTGTGTGAATGTTACAAGTTCTTTTCACATAGGAGAATCATCCTTGTTTATAAGAGTCATTTGTTTTTCAGTCACTTTTGGAATGATCTGGTCAACAGCTGCAGGGGAAAATTATATAAATCATATCTATGTATGTGTGTATTTATTCAATAAACATGTAGTGATGATCTAACATGTGATAGTAGATTCAAAGAATTTTCAAGACAAGTTCTCAAAGGGAGATCAAACACATAAATAGTTCACTTACTTGATGGGAGACACAACATATTGTTTTCTCATTCACACAATGTACTGGGGACTTTTCTGTCTTTGTAAGACACATTGTGCTTTAGTAACATAGAAACTGCTTTGATATCATGAATTGTTATGAGATAAATGTTACAAGAACAATGTGGAAATTAAAGCATCCAATATAAGTAGCACCTCAGATGTGCTAAGATACATGAGGCTTGTATGTAAGAATTTAAGATTTTAGTTGAGGAATTGAGGCATAGGAATTTAAGAATTTAAGTTTAGTAAAGGAATTAAGGCATGGGAAAATTTCCACATAATGACATACTGATAACAGGTACAGGGTCCTGAAACAGTTGATTTAATAAATAATAAATATCATAATAGAGATTAATAATGGCATTATAATTCCCATTCACTGAAAGTTTATTCTTTGCCAGGCCAGCACAGACTACCAGCCTGTATTTTCATAATCTTTTGGAATCCAGAGCATGGAGACATCATTTCTCTGAAAAGATCAGAGGCTCTTTTTGATAGGAATCCTGAAAAATGGAGTAAAGATTTGAGCCTATAAAACTCAGATAATAAAATTTTTTTAAAAACCAACTCATACAATCAGAGCTTGGTTGGATATCTGAGACAGTCTACTAAGTCAAATAAGAATGTTGTATACAATATCATTTACCAATTCATTGTAAAAATAGCACCTGCTAGCCATAGAAAGCATGCAAGACTGCCAAAGTCACTGTCTTTTAAGGCCAGTTTCCTGGCAGGTGGATCACCAGCAACAGCTGTGGAATAAGAATAAGTGAAATCAAGTGCATCAAACCCCTGGTGGCTGGTGACCACATCTCTCCAATCTCCCACCATCACTAGATCCACTGCTTTCAGGAAGACTAGATTTCGCTGTAACCTGAAGGCTGCTTTTCATTAATTCTTTATGTGATGAACTAAGATACATCTGATGCACACAATCTTTTTCACCTGTGTCAATTATATTTCTGTCCCGTTTTCTGGGCTTGAACATTATCCCTGGTTTTGTTTGTTTTTAACTTTATTTTATTAATTTTAATGAATATTTACAGAGATTTTTTTATTTTTATTCATTCATTGTTGCATTTTTCTCCCTGCCCATCCTTCCCCCTTAGTTTGCTCTTCTCTTTGAAAAACGAAAAATTCCTTCACTGGTATACAATCCTCCTCCACCACCCGACAACACTCCACTATGCAGCCTTCATTCTGGACTCTTGTCATAACCGTAATACCCAATCATATATTACTTTTAAACTGTTCTCTTCCTCATCTGTTTCAATGCAGAATACATGATTTATGCAATTTTTCTCAGTCTCACCCCAACCCTGATATCTGTCCTGTTCTAGAACAGTGGCACTATGTAGTATTGTTTGTTTGTTTTTAAGAGTTGCAGTTCTCTGAGCTAATCAGTTCTAGTTTGAATTCTTAGATTAGCCCTGAGAGTCAAAGGGAGGTTTTTTTATCCCATCCATAGAGAACCTGCTGTTTGTCTTTTTTTAATAATCCAATAATTCCTTACATACTTTGGATGAATGGCTATTTTAAATTTCCATGATGCCATGTTTGGGCTAGCAGTTCTGAACATTCCAATTAAGGTCACATTTTCCAAATTTGTCTCAAAATACTAGGTGCAAAAGCCTCTTACACAGTGTAAAACAATCATTCACTGCTAAGTTTGAAGATGACAGACACGGTAGACTCTGGTTATTATATTCTGAAATGTCTACCGTGTAGCATTTATATTGCTTCTGTTGTTGTCATGTGCCATCGAACTGACTACAACTCATAGTGGCTTTATGAACAATAGCTCTGAACCTTGCCCTATCCTGAGCCAAACTCACCATCTCTGACATACCTGCCCCAACTGCCACAATCACTGTGTTACTCCTTCTAATCCAGGGTCTTCCTCTCCTGCACTGACCCTCTACCCTTCCAAACATGATCTCCTTTTCCAAGGACTGATCCATCTTGGTAACATGCCCAAAATACGTGAGACAGTTTCAAAATCCTTGCCTCTAATGAGCAACCTGGTTTTATCTTCTCCAGGACAGATTTGTTTGTTCTCTTGACAACTCAATACTCTTCAATGTTCAATACTCTACTCTAGCACCACAAATCAAAGCCATCAATTCTTCTTCTGTCATTCTTATTCACTGTGCCTTATATGCAGAATAAACAACTGAGAAGACCATGGCTTAGATCAGGCACACCTTAGTCTCTAGACAGACATCTTTGCTCTTTTGTGCTCTGGAGAGGTCCCTGAGAGTTGATTTTCTTTAAATAATTTGTCTTTTGATTTCCTAACTGCTGTTGCCCAAAGTGTTGACTGTGGATCCAAGCAAGATGAAATTGTTAACAACCTCAATGCTTTCTCCATCTATCATGATGCTGTCAATTGGCTGGGAGGGGAGAGGCTGCAGTCCTTGCTCTTCTTGAGCAAACCCTTCAAGTCCTCCTTCGTCTCAGCAAGCAAAGTTGTCACGTCTGCATAATGCAGATTGTTAATGGACATTTACATCACGGTTTGGAATATGACTGGGTGTTCCCTCCCCCACCAGTATTTCCTTTGAAAGGGAAAAGAACATTAAGATTCTGCAAACTAATATGGACCTACTAAAAGGCCAACACACTATCATGCTTTAAATCTCCTACTAATTCATCACTTTTTAGCTTCTTCAAAATTATTTTCATTAGCCCAATTTTACTTTCTGTATGGGTGTACATTTTAGGGAGCTTTAGTGGCATAGTTTATAGGGAGTTGAGCTGTGATCCCAAAGAGTAGTTTCAATCCACTAGCAGCCCCATGAGAGAAAGATGGACAATCTCCTCCTGTGACAGACTCCAAAACCCACTGAAGGGTCAGCTATGGGTTGGTTCCAACTTGATGGAAATTTACTGGGTGGAGAGAAGTAAAAATTAAAAAAATCAATTTTTAGTTAAGTTGCTGAAAAGTGTAATTTAGAAGGGAAAGATGTGATGTCTGATTTATGCCTTAATAAGTGGTTCATTTTCTCCCACTCAGCTCTTTACCAATAGCAAGCTGCTAATTTCCATCTTTATTAGGCCGTAGAGTAGAAAGCCTTAACATTCCTCTTGAAACAGTACATGTATTCATTTTATTGGTTTTAGCTATAGAAGATATTTCTAATAAATATTTAGACAAAGTAGTTAAGAACTCTGTCATCTGTAATAATGATAATCAATGTAACTGATCCACTTTCATACTTTGCTGGTAATGGATAAAAATAAGTGCTGTGGTGGCCTAATTTATAATGAGTTACACTAGGAAACCAAGACTGTGTGCTGTCATTTGTTCCAATCCACCAGTGGCTGGCTCTGAGGGAGAAAGCTAGGCAGTCTCCTCTCAGTATAACTTACAGCCTTGAAAACCCACCAGACACTTGACTCTGAGTCAGAACTGACTCAATGGTAGTAAGTCTGGGGTTTGCCTGCACTTATTTTGGTAAGCAGCAGAGCACTACATAGCATGAAGTGCTAAAAATACAAAGCACAACAATATCAATGGGATTATTTTACTCCCAGAAATTCCACTTCTGGGAATAAAATTGTGTTATTGTTGTCATTATATGCCATCGAGTTGCCTGCAACTCATAGCAACAACAGCCCTTGCCAATGCCAAGCCCTATGCCTTGCCAATCTTCTTCCCCTACGCCCATTACCCCAGTCACTGAGTCAATCCATCTCATCGGGGGTCTTTCTCTCTTGAGTTGTACCTCCACCCTCCCAAGCATGAAATCCCTATCCAAGGACTCTTCTTTTCTTGCAATATGTCAGACGAAGCTTCAGAATACTTGCCTCCAAGGATCAGTCTAGTCTCACCTCTCTAGGATGAACTTATTTGTTCTCCTAACAGTTCACAGTATATTCAATACTGTTCTCCAGAACCACAGCTCAAAGGCATCAATTCTCTGATTCCTAATCATTGTCTAGCTTTCTGATGCATAGCAAGTGATTGCAAAGACCATGGCCTGAATTAGGCACATCTTAGTCCCCAGACTGACACTGTTGTGCTTCTGTACTTTGGAGAGGTCTCTGACAGCAGACTTTCTCAATGCAATTCGTCTTTTCATTTCCTGGCTGCTGGTACCATGAGTGCTGACTGTGGAGCAATATCAATAATAGTAAAACAGAGATGATGACCTCCAAATTACCAAGTCCCACGATCAGCTCTTGTTTTTTTATCCTTGAGTGTTCACTTCCTTTTCGTTTTCTTGGACCCCAAAATCTTATTTCTTTTCCTCCCTATCTTACTGTAATATTGACAGGTTATTACTTTTTCATCCTCTACAAAAACAGACAATTTTCATTCAAAGTTATTTTCCCCCTTTTGCTGCTGTACTCTGGCCCTTAGGTGATCCTACAAACCAACCCAGTAGCTGACAAATCAATTCCCACTCACAATAATATCAAAGGAGAACTGTGGGAAACAGGCTTTGCAGTAGCTAAATGGTGGGGAATAGATCACCTTTCTTATAGGCCTTTCTTCTCAGACACTCATGGGTGAACTTGAATTGCCAACTTTTAGATTAACAATCGAACACTTAATCACTAGTGCTACCTCTGGCCTCCAGATAATCCTATATATGTACATAAATAATCTTCAAAAATATCCCTCAAATCCCAAGTGCCACCAAGCAAAATCCTCATTCCCATTGAGTTCCACTCTATGCATGCATGTTGGACATGTTCAACTGCATATCTTCCCTGTCTCAATTGTCTACATTTTCTTTGTTTCTTCAATTTCACAGCCCTATTTTAAACTTTAAAGGCGTTCTCATGGCCTAGTGGTAAGGATTTGCACTGTCCACCCAAAGGCATGTGGTTCGAATCTACCAGCTGCTTCAGCGGAGAAAGATGAACAATATCCTCTTGTGCAATGAACTACCTCTGAAAAGCCAGTGGTGGATCAGTGACGAGTCAGTTCTGAATAGATCGTACATAACAGTTTAGTTCTTCAGTCTTTATGAAAAAATGCATCCTCAAACTAGTCCTCAGATTGCAACATAATTTTTAAAAACACCCCAGAAAATTCTTGAAAGGTATCCTAAACCTCACTTTAGGCATGTACATGTTTTTAATGAGGTTCCAGCTGAATTCTATGAATAGCTGAATACTCAGAAGCCACTGATCTCAGCTCTCCTAGTAGTCACACTAGGACTTCAAACTCATATCTTTTTTCAACCACACCCTTAACATGCACTCTACACCCCAGCCTTGATTGTTATTTATGCTTTCTTATCACCACTTCTGAAGATGGTCTGCAGTTCATAATGAATGGACACAGTTACAAAATCCAAGAACTTGAGCATTAGCCAAATACTTTGCCAATCTCAGTGTGAAGTTTTGTCCTCAGGACAGGACTCCAGTTTTTGCCTTGTTTCTTGGGGAAAATCCCCATCTTGTACTCCACTTCCTAAAACTTGACTTTTCTGCAGATGGATGTGAGGTATGAAGGCTACCTGACTTCCAAAGAAAAAGCTCTTTTAAAATTGGTGTTGTTGTATGTGCCACAGAGGCAGAATGATTCATAACTGGACTTCCAGTGGGTTTTCAGGGGCTGTAAATCACACAGGAGGAGATTTTACCACTTTTTATCCTTGGAGCAGCGGGTGGATTTGAACCACATGACTTTTGGTTGGCAGTGTAACTATTTTACCAGCAGGCCTCCAGAGTACAGGGTAGGTAGCCTGACAGTCTTAATATTCACCAAAGCATTTAAGAGAATTCTGTCTTGTACACATAATATCACCATAGGGTTATCAGACTGATTTGCACACTGAAGAAAGAAGACTACCTTTTCAAAATGCTGGCCACACGACAGTCTGTGTTGAGTCAAGAAAGATCTGGCCATGTTTTTGCTCCCAAATGATCCATGCAGCTTTAGTTAGTTCTGGAGCAAGTGAACTGGAACTCAACTTTATGTTCTTCCTCTTCTTCTAAGATGGAGAAGCTTGAGGACAGAATAGAAACCTCCTCTGTGCCGAAATTTCTCTGAAATCTTTCACATATCTCCTTATCCCAAACAAATTGCTAGTTACTAATCAGACAAAAGATAATTAACCAGTCAATATTGACTGACATGAGGTTATGCCAGAGAGAAAATCTCTAGTCAATGCCATGACAATGCCATCAGAAACTATTTTATAAATGCCACCTAACAACAATAACAACATTGTCATAGAAAGAGCTACATTGGCCTAGTGGACAGAAAGTTATGCTACTAAGCCAGGCCAGGTTCAAATTGTTTTCCTGTCAAACATTCTTCTAGGTGGTATAGCACTGCTCTGTGCATTGCTGTACAGAGGTAACCCATGGTTGCAGTGATGCTGAACACTGGGATACTGATGTGCCAAATGTGGTAATGGTTACCCATGGTGGACAGTGTTTGCTGGAGCTTCCTGACTAAAACAAGCCTGGAAGCAGAAGGAGCATCCACATCTGAAATGGCTCGCCTCCAGAAACTCTATGTACAAACAGTGCAGGCCTTTCATTCATAGGGTCACTATGACTCGTCTACGACTCGACGGCACCTAACAACAACAACAACATCTTCAAAAGTAATATGCTGAATAATAAGGACACTCTGAAAAAATCTACCCTATCACTCAATTTGCCACAGTCTTTAAAATAATTTCTGTTTAGTAAGGGAGGTATTTAATAAGTTAAAGTTTTGCTTCTCAGACTCAATTACTTACTTACTTAGGACTTACTTAGTGAGGATGATAAGGTTTCTGATATTAGAAATAAATTTGGACCAGTGCAATATAGACTTGTATCAGGCTCTTCAAAATTGTTTTCTTACTATTATGTGAAAATAATCTGTTTCCTTAACATCAAAATCCTAACATAGAATGCTGATATGGGACTCTGAAGGCCATGGAGGTAGCCCATTTAAGCTGGATTCAGAAAGAAACATAATATTTCCCATGACCAAGTAAGGGTCTATACTGCCCAGAATCTTACCCACAGGATCTTCTGTCAAGCAAAGTAGTTTCTCTAGGAGAAATCTCTGTAACCTTTCACAGAAATAGATGTTTACTATTGTGCTGTTGGGGGATTATTGTGCAAAATGGCCTTCTGTCCATTACTTTACTTTTCCATGTGGATAGGTGGGAATATGTGAAAAGGATGTTCTAGCCTGCCCCACAGGGGAATTAGCTAGTCTCACCAATCTACAAGGGGATTTGCTAATTTCACTATAAAACTGAGCAGACCCAGCAGCAGAATTGGAGGATCCTCACCACCAGAAAAGGAAAAAGAATGCATTTCATCCTTCAGGACCAGAGATTCTGGTGCTGGCCAGACTAGGGCCTATAAGAGCATTAGCCATAGTAGCCACAGCAGAGAACCAGAGACCTGACATAAGGTGGAATGGACCTTGGGACTGCTTTGCCATGGAACCAGAACCAGAGCTAAAAGGCTTCTCCCAAGTTTGTTGGAAGGGTGGGGAGGGAAGAGTAATAATGGGTAAGACTGAGAACTTTGTAACACTGGCCTATAGCCTTGAGGTTCAGGGATGAGGCACCTGTGAACACATTTCAGAAGCTGTCCAGACCATATGCAGCTACTAACCTACATTGTGACCTTTTGTCTTCACCAATATGGTTCTGGGTGATGTGAGCTATCACTTCTGATTTTGTACTCAGTAAAGCAGTAATATTGGTGTTGAGTAGAGAGAGGTTCAGGAATACAGGGGACATACATGTCTGACCTCATGGGAATTAGTTTTGCGTTGTTGATACTCTTGAAGGGGACAGTTCCCCTTTGTGAAGTTTAGATATGGCCGTCCCCATGCAGATCTTGCAACTTTTACAACTGTGCTACGACAATCATATGGGTACACACAGTGTACCTTCCCCTTTACACGCCTCCCCCCAACCCTGAAAGCAGAATGATACAGTAACTAAAAAGTATAAACTGATCGGGTAATGTGTTAAATAAAAAAATATTTCCTAGATATACATCTTACTTAAATTTTCAAAGAGACTAATGTGATTAGAACTTTAATTGGTGATTAGAACCTTCTTTAAGTTCAATTAGCTCTAGTATCCTGTCAACTTCTATTTTTATAATGATCTATTTTTTAAACTAATGTACAAAATTTTAAGTCTTATTCAATCACCCCTCAAAATTCTAGAGTTATTTTATTGCATAGTTTTCATTCTATTAATAACACTGATGTGTCAAATGAGAGAATGGTTACCCATGGTGGATAGTTTTGGGTGGAGCTCCCCAATTAAAACAAGCTTGGAAGCAGTAGTGGCATACACTTCCCAAATAGCTTGCCTCCGGAAACCCTGTGAACCTGGAGACCCTGTGAATCTTGAGAAAGGATGAAAGTTATACAAGTATCCAGGTCTTTCAAATATCGGGTTGCTATTAGTCGTGTATGACTCCACGGCACTTAACAACAACAACAACCTTAATATCTCCTTACTATGGTTCCTTTAGCCATCAGAGTACCTTGGGAAAAGTTGACACTGTAACCAGAAAAGGGTGGTAAACCCTTTGAAGCTTCTGTAATTCCAGAGCGCCTTACAAAATCTGAAAGAGACTAAAAGGAGAAGTTCAGAGGTTTCCCATTGCTTAGTAGGTACTTGTGGTCCTGGAACATGATCACTTTTCTTGAGATCACTCAGAATAGGAATGGTAATCACTGTCAGTCAATATAAATTGACCACCAATAACTTGTTCAAGGACAATCTAATTTCTTTATTTGAGAGTTCACTAGGCCGCATATCAAGGAAGGAGTAAGTAAAATGCCTGAACCTCACCAGTTATATTTTATCAACATAAAATTTAACATTAACTATATGTTCTCATGTTCAAAAACTGAACAGCAGAGGACTTCAGAGATATGTCCCATCAGATTGAACTCTAATCTGAATACACATGAAGCTGACAGCTTGAATGACTCCTTGTTTTTAAAATATTTGTTTTTCTGTTAAAGGCTTTAGAAGATATTTTTTATCTGCTACATATTACAACTCTTTGGAAAGTTAACAGATTCTGGTAGTAAAGACAGGGCTCAGCATTTAAACATGTGATTAATTATTGTGGATGGGGAAGTTAAAAAATACAGTATTTATTAAATGAAATGAACTATATTCAACAAGAAAGCTAAGGTCATGAGGAAAAGTAACAGTTCGTGTAGTGTGATGACGACTTTATAAAATATACCTATGCATTATGTATATTCATATATGTAGACATACACATATATAGTATATTAAAGAATATAACATTATTGTTGTTGTTGTTGTTCCATCAATTACAACTATAGAGACACTATGAACAAAAGACCTGAACCCTGTTCTTTAACTATCATTGTTTCTCCACGTTCATAGTTTCCAGATGCATGTGCTTTAGCATAGAGTTTGCAGATGCATGTGCTTTAGGAAGTAGATGCCACTCCTGCTTTCAAACCTGAATCAACCTGGGGGCTCTTCCAAACACTGTCCATGATTGGTAACCATTATGGTGTTTGACACAGTCAGGGCACAGTTGTTCAATATCACGGCAACTCCAAGACACTTCCGTACAGCAAATAGACAGACCACTGTTGTACCATTTAAAAGAATGTTCATCCCAAAATCAATTAACATTTCACCTGAGGGTCCCACCACATTTTTAAATACAGGCACACCCAAATGCTGATTGACTATAAACCAGAGACCTCCCAGTCTATTTGGCAAGTCCAATCAGCTGACACCCACTTGTGGACTTTCAATTCCTTTCTGACAGGAAGAATATGATGTCTTTATTTTCTTGTTTTTGCTTTTCTATATTTTGTCATTTCCTAAAATATGCAGGTGAAAAAAGAATTATTATTATTATTATTATTATTATTATTATTATTATTATTATTATCACAGAAGATAGCACAATATGCTATCACATTGAAAAGATACTTCCTCTCTCAGATCTTTTGAGAGATTCACTTTTTCGGTCAACTTTAAGGTAAGGTCCAGTATAAACCTTAGTTCCTAAGGACTTAAGAGATCAACATTCTCTAGGTTGCTATAGGTCCATACAACCACTACTTTGGCTTTAAGGACCATAAATGAATCACAATAGGAAGTACTGTGCAAGTAAAGGCAGTACTCATATCCAACTCCCTCATAATCCAGTCTTGTAAACAAGGAAAAGGAATATACAGGGGAAAATCACTACCACTACTTGCTGTTGGTGTTGTTAGGTGTAACGAAGGCAACCAAACTACCATGATCCCATCTACAACATACTAAAACCTTCCCTTATCTGGCCCCATTCTCACAATCTCCAATGTGCTCAAGCCCATTATTGCAGTCATTATGTCAACCATTTCATTGTGCATCTTCCTCTCTTTCACCCTCTACTTTTCCAAGCATGATGTCCTTCTCCAAGGACGAGCCCCTCCTGATAGCATAATAAAAGCATGTGAAAGTCAAACTCTTCTCATCTTTGCCGTTCAGGAGCACCTGAGCTACGTCTTTCAAGGCAGATTTGTTTGTCCTTTTGGCAATTCATTCAAAACTCTTTGACAACACCACCACTCAGAGACATCAAATCTTCATTGATATTCATTATTCACTTTCCAACTTTCAGATGTAAAGAAAACAAATGAAAATGCCACAGCTTGGTTCAGATAAACCTTAGTTTAAATAGATATCCTTGCTTTTTTAGCACTTTACAGTCCTTGATAACAGATATATCCAATGCAATATATGGTTGGATTTTTTGACTGCTGTTACCAAGGGAGTTGATTGTGAACCCAAGTGAAATGAAATCCTTGACAATGTCAATCATTTCTACATTTATCATGATGTTGTCTATTGGTAGAGTTGCTTTTTTGTCTTGATATTGTGATGAAAACCATACTGAATGCTGTGTTCTTTGATCTTCTTCAGTAAAACTTTGACATCTTCTTCCATTTCCACAAGCAAAGTTTTGTCATTACATAATGCAGGTTGTTGATGGGTCTTCCTCTTGATGTCATATTCTTCTTCATGTAGTCCAGCTTCTTGAATCAAAATTTCTCTAGTGCTACTTCAGTATATAATTATTTTCTCGTCTTTGAACCATTTATAGGTTGAATCATGATAGTTGTTATCAGTGCTATTTACCCAGTCGTGGCTTATGTGAAACTCTGTGGGAAACAGAATGAAATCCTACAAATCCTTTATCATTCTAACAATTGCTGCTGTGCTTGATGAAGCCAATTGTTGTGGCCACTATGTCACTCAACCTTGAGGGTCTTCCTCTTTTTTGGTAATCCTCCATTTTACTTCAGCCTGCTCAAAGTATGTAAAATAAATCCTCACCTTCAAGGAGTATTCTGGAAGTGCTTCTTGCAAGATATATTTGTTCATTTGGCAGTCCGTGCTATATTCAATATTCTTTGCCAACACCACAATTTAAAGGCACCAATTACAGTAATAGATTTTCAATATTAAAATATCCTTGTGTTTTTAATAAATCCAGCTTAATATCCTCTTAATATTTTGTTGGATTCTATTTGCCTTAAGTATATTTAGAATTCCCCCCATCTTTGAATATTAAAATTAAAAGTCTAGTCATTCAAATATTTTGTTAATAAAGTTCTTTTTTTTTCAATTTAAGAACTAGTCCTTTGTTCAATATCATTAATTGAGCAATGATTAATTTGACCTTTTAAAGCTAACCAAGAGAAAGCGGGGTGGAGGGGACCACAAATATGAGTTACAAATGAGAAACAGGTTATAAAAACAGAAGCATAATAAACTGTGAAAAAATTGTGATACTTTGATACTTAAAAATAAAAAATTAAGTAATCTAAAAAGAACTATATTCTTTCTACTCTGTAATCATCCATTAAAAAAATCACTTAGCTACTCTTAAAAATCAATAAGTGGGATATTATACCTTAATTTTTAGAGGACTGTTTCAACCTTTGCTCTATAATAGGTATATATAGCATGCCAATTTTCAAATTTACTAGTTGCAAGGGTTATAAAAAATGTCTGCCAATTTTGACTCTCTAATAAAATTTTTTGTTTGTGTTTGAAATTCTGGCAAATGAATGAAAGATTTTATGTGCACTTTTAGGTATAGCCAGATGTGCTGATTGGAGTCTAAACTATCTTCTCAAAGATCTTCCACACAAATGGGCAAATTTATGACTCCAGAGTTATAACCCTTGGAATTACAAAACTCTTTTCCCAATTTCATGTTTTATGAAGTGTTAAAGTTAACAGTCATCTGTTTTCAAGAATTTTTCTTCTACAGAAAAAGATATTCCAAACGGAATTTTAAAACAAATACAACATTCTCCTGCAATTTCATTCTCAGATCAATTTTATTGAAGTGAAACTATAAATTTGTGTCGAATTTTCCTAGGTTCAAAACAAGGGCAGGTTTACTAAGTTATTCCTAATGCATTCTCCTCAAGCAGACTTTGTGCTCGGTTTCACTGAAAACCATCTTTTCTTTTTTTTTCATACTAATTCTCTTGCATTCTTATGAAACTCACTCTTAGCAGGAGATTTATTTACTGACTTCTAGTAAGCTATTCTTGCCCAATTTCTCCTATCAAGAAAAGAAGTGAGCGGGAATTTGAAGTAGGAGTAGCTCACATTGCTTTCAAAGTGATTCACTAAGTTAAAAAAAAGTCATATAAGAAGGGGAAAGAAATAAAGAGTGATGTCCTCTGAGAAAGAATAATTGCTGCTGTCTCCAGAGCAATAACAACTTAGGTCAGCTTTCTCTAGAATGTTTTCAAAAGGTCTCATCAACTATGAAGTCAGTAATAGAATTAAATGCTGCCAACTGCAGCCCTTGAAGCTAAGCAGCAATGACACAACACCATCATTGTATAGAAACGGTCAAATATATTAACTTAATGATAGGCCCCTGGACCCCCTAAGGAATGTGATTATATTGTGCCAGCTTTGGGATAAATGTTAGATCTTACACAACTGTGTTATTATTACTATTTTTCCCTCAAAGACCTTTTGAAGTGTTCAAAGCAAAAGATGAGAGAAGACATGCGCTGCCCCAAATCACAAAGGCGATTTTCTAAAATAAACCAGCCAAGGCCCCAAAAAACCTTGACTTTCACTTTTCTTAAATTGAGAGCAATGTCCACTGGTTTAAAAACACCCTAGTGAAACAAAATACTTAGTCTAAAGCATACCAAAGCATTAACAATTCCAGCTTTACATTCTGGTTAAGAAAAAGGAAAAACACAAAACACAGGTCTGGCTAACACTAGATTACTCTCTTTTCTCTATATTTTGTCCACCAAAATTTCCCAGGCTCTTACCAAAGTAATTACATGCCACATGAAAGTGCTTATGATAACATATTATATAAAATAAGAAAAATGAAAACATTTTTAGTTTCATATTGAATATGACAGCAAGAATGACATAGAAGCAGACCAAGATTCTAAATGCAGACAGATAAGCCAGAAGGCTAATGTATCAGGCTGGTAATTCTGTGCATAATTTTCCTTTTTTTAATTGAAAGCTTTGGGTGGGTTTTCCCCCCCTTTTTTCAAGAGTCAAGAGCAGATAACAATTAGTCACAAACTGACTGCTTATAAGCCAAATCTGGCCCACAATTGTTTTAACAAAAATTACGAACATTTAAAATTTAGTACATTTTTTTTTGCATAAATATTTTCATTTTTTAGCTTCTCAAAAGAATTGGAGGTGGGAGGTGTGGGTGGTTGGAAACAGGACACATAGTTCCACATGGGCTCAACCCACTTGTCCTGTGAGGAAGTCATCCACCCTTTGCAAAGAGGGTGCTTGCTAAGCAGTTGCCACAGACCTGTCCACACACTTCTTTACTGACACCACCTGCCTGGAGGTGTGTATATGCAGGTGGAGATGCTGTTGAAGACAACATAATTAGGTAGGTGACTAGTGCATTTTCCTCTCTTCACTTATCTATTATCCATTTTCAGAAGCTATAGCTATCAGTGAACAGATATAGCATTATAGAAATTCGGTAATTAACACACTAAAGAGAAGTAGTCAACCATGATGATGATGATGATAAAACATTCTATGAACTGAACTTTCAAATTAGCCATGTTTAGGAATCCAATAAACAAGACTCCAGAAAAAATTAAGTAAAGAGTTTTATCATCTCAGTGTTCTATTCATATAGATTCTCACGGAAAATAAAACCAAGGAGAGTAAAGAAAAGCCAGATAGATTCCATTTATCTTTATACCTTCCTTACTTTCTCTTAGGCCCAAGTCAGTACTTGGTATTAACTTGTTAAGCAGAATACTCAATGCTAAATTAACACATGCATTAACATAATGATGTACAAGTATATAATTTCTAGTACTCAAAAGCCTAGCTATTCCATCAAAAATAGCAAGCTACAATAAATATAAACATAAAATGACTGAGTATAAATGCATATACAAATGCACATTTGCAAGTGTAGTTAGAAGAGTGGTCTGGTTTTTAAGTTTTAGCTTTTGTATTTCACCCAGTTAGGTCTCTACAAAAGGGATCGTTCTTACCTTGTTAATGGTCCCAGATCTCCTGAGTCTTGACTTCCAGCTTCACTGGGAGTGCTCACTGATTTCGAAGAGGGAGACATAGGGGTTGGGACTAAATAATGAAAATAACAGGTATCCCATGTTAAGAAATGTAGCGACTGCACTGGTGAAGAGCAGTGTCAGACAAACCAAAACAAATGAACCCAAATCAAAGTGATTATATGGCCAGAAGAGATCAAGAGGGGATAAGGACAAAAGAAAATAAGAAGGAAAGAAAAGGGAGAAAGTCAGGTGAATTTTTCATATTTTGGAAATTAAAATTTGAAATGAATTTAGACAGGATCAACTAAGGGCTTCTAAGGCCATGTCCACCCTAGCAAAGTAAAGAGGAGAATTGAAATCATTATCCAGATAATCCAAGTCAATGACTTCTCGGGTGGGAACTATCCAGATAATTCCAATTCTTCACTTTATTTTGTTAGTTTAGATGTGACCTATTAAAAAACTACAATAGGGTGTCTGTAAAACTCTGAGAATTTATGAAGTGTGTGATGGTGAGCAATTTTTAATGGTCAAGGGAAATCAGAAAACTGGTATACACTTGGAGAGAAATCTATTGTCTACAAAATACAAACTATATTTATGATGAGAAAATATAAACTATATTTATGATGAGAAAGTAAGTGGTACAACGAGAAAGGTTCAGTGTTGAACCTAGTAATTAAAAAATCTCTTTCCAAGCAAAGGGAACAGCCAGGCTGCTTTATTTTTACATTTAATTATTAGTTTCATTTCATTGTACTGTTTATTGTTTTGGGGACTTGCTTTCCTTTGCCTCCAGCAGCCCTTAAAGAGGCTGCCATGTGCACATGAATAAACTACCAGTCTGAAGACATGAGAGACAGGTTCAAAGATCGAGGTCAGTGCAAGCTGAAAATCTGAGAGCAAGAATAATAAAAGCAAAAAGCTAAAGAATATGCAAATGCATTTCCCTTCTATCCTGCAGATACAAGCCAAATGTCCTTCAAATAGAAGCTGCTCCAAATAGCCAAGATGGCTTTACTCCAAGCAAATTCATCAGGTTCTCAATGTCACACACGCCAAAGAAACCATATGGGCAGAAAGAGACTTCAATGCCTAAGTGTAGACTCCCATTTGGTTTCAATCATCTGCAATTTCCTTTTATTTATTTAATAGGGTAAAGGGCTTAACTATTTTGTCCAAATCCTATAACACAATGGCAGATCTGTCAAGAAACTAGGAATTTTCATGTGGTCCCACAATTAATGCACTGATTACCCTCTGCGATAAGTCAGAGGGTAAGTTGGAGAGATGGATAAAAAATAAAAATATGTCTACCTTCTCCAGGGCCCCTTGCAGGGGCATGACTTGGGAGTATTTAACGGTTTTATTCTTAAAGTTTAATTATTCTTAAAGTTTAATTACTAGTTTTACACATGTGAAAATAGGCCATACTACTACAATGTTTAACCAGTGTTCACATTTCAACATTTTTTGAAAGGCTATTTTGAGGCACAAATACAACTGACAGCAAGTGTCTCATTTTATACAAAAAGTTTGTCAGCCTAAGAATATCTATCAGACAACTATCCTATAGGCTTATCCTACAAAGCTAAATGAAATAATCAATATAGGCCTTGGCCTTATCCTATCATGGTTAGATGTTAAATTTGTAGCCATGGTTTTACCTAGTACTAACTTAGGTTTAGTAGAAAAGACTTTTCCATAGTGCTTTAATTTTGCGTGTATGTATTAAATTGTATTTAGCAAAACTTAACTTTACAAGTTTATTACAAACAATTTATAAGTTTATCACAAATTTTTCTTACATTTGTCATTTGGCTACATGGGATAATTTTAATTCTAAATTTAATTAACTGTGGGAGTGAAAATTTGTTTTAACAAAGAACTCTATGACGTAATTAAAAAAAGGCAAGCTATTTTTAAAAAGACCTGTACTTAGCTATATGTAACATGAAAATATTTTTCTACTCTAGTGGAGGTATCAGATAGTTTTACAGACATCCAAGGATGTCCCTGAAATGTATAGAAAGCAAAAGGATAAAAAGAAAATAATTTATCGCATGAGACACACAAGTTAAGCAAAGGAGACATATCAAGTACAAATTATCTTCAGCAAAAGTAAAACAAATAGTTCAATATTCAAAAACAAGTGACAAAATAAGATCATGAACAATTACCCAGGAATGAATGAGTTGGAGGAGGGGTGGTGAATGAAAATGCCATTAGCAATGAAACCAAATATACAACAGAGTTGAATAAATTCGGATTAGTTAATTAGCTGCTAATGTATAACCATTTTAACATTTCATTCAAACTTCCCACCAAGCATATTTTTGTACCGTGAAAATAACTCAATGCATGTGGTGGTTATGACATTTACAGCTAGATTCACCACATTTCAGCAAAAACAGTTTGGGATTCAGCAGTACAAAGCAGAACAAAATAATTTTTAAAAGTTGCAGACTCTCTGGTTTTTTTTAACCACGTGGTAATTCATTTAATAAGCATAGAATAATCTAACAGTAAGACAGTAGGGAAAGCTGAATTGGTTAATAGGCAGCAAATTGGTAACACTACAACCTTTCCTTTTATCTCTTCCAGCCTCCTCAATTCCAAAAGTG
The DNA here is from genome assembly GCF_000299155.1 of Elephantulus edwardii. NCBI lineage: Eukaryota > Metazoa > Chordata > Mammalia > Macroscelidea > Macroscelididae > Elephantulus > Elephantulus edwardii. The sequence continues at coordinate 1,184,477 of NW_006399757.1, read as the reverse complement.
CATGCAAATGAACTGTAAGCGACTGAATTTGTTAAAAAACGAAAAGAATAAAGCTAAAGACTTAAAAGACAAGTGAACGCTGGACATGGTATATCCCACAATAGCAACAGGAAGACTTTTTAAGTACCTAGAGGGGGTTCCGGTGAGATACCAATGCTTTGCAGGAGAGCCTCGGTCTCTCGGCGTTTGCGATCCAGATCAGAGTCGTCCTGAACGGGCTCCTTCTTTTGTTGCATATCAGCCTTTAAAAAGTCACCATCAGTAAGAACAGTTAATAAGACAACAAAGCATATGTTCTTCCTGGCCGAAACAAAAATGGTAAATACATGGTGTGAAAACCAGGCAAAGACTCAAACAGACCTAGACACATATATATGAAGGATGGAAAGATGATTAACGACCCTTTATAATTACTAGTCCAGCACCTTCTCTTCTACTTTCTCTTCTTCTGTGAAAGTCTCTCTTATCCAGTTTTGGAAGATATCGTCAAGACAGTGTATTTCTTTTTTTTTAAATTATTATTATTTTGTGTGCGTGTACCGTCGATCTGACTGGTACAGGAGGATATTGCGCCTCCTTCTCTGGCAGAGCATCTGGTGGATTTGAACCGTGCTCCTCTGGGATTGCAGTGCAACTTCTTGCCACTAGGCCACCAGAGCTCCCCAAGACAGTGTATTTCTAACTGGGAAATATTTTTAAATTTTTTTTTATCATTAGTTTACATTTTTCTACTTCCTTTGTCTTCTGGAAATGCATAATGTCAGTAATTTTGTGTGAGTGTCTGTAATATTCATGTCGTTGTTTGCCATGGAGTCAGAAACAATTCATAGCTGACCTTCCAGTAGGTTTTCAGAGGCATCATTAGCATAGGAGTTGACTGTCCATCTTTCTCCCATGGAGTAGCTGGTGGATTTGAACCATGTGCCTCTGGGATTATAGTGCAGCTTCTCCTGCAATATTCATATTCCATGTTAAAAGTTGGTCTTGTATGAATAAGATATTATTGGAATATGGCTAGAAATTACAATTTTTATGAATAACTCTATTGTTGCTATTATGTGCCATCAAGTCGACTATGACTCACAATGACCCTATCTATGCACAATAGCTCCAAACCCTACTCTATCCTGAGTCAATTTCACTGTTTCTAATACACCTACCTTCATTACCCCAGTTACTGTGCTAATCCGTCTCATCCAGGGTCTTTCTCTCTTGCCCTGTCCTCCACCCTTCCAAGTATGATATCCTTCACCAAGGACTGGTTCCTCCTGGCAACAGTCCCAAAGTATGGGAGATGAAGCTTTAAAATCCTAGCTTTACCTCTAGTGAGCAACCTGTTTTCACCATCTCAGGGACAGATCTGTTTGTTCTCTTGGCAGTCCATGTTCAATACTCTTCTCTAGCACCACCACTCAAAGGCATCAAATCTTCTTCTGTCATCTTTGATCATTCTCCAGCTCTTTATTGCATAGCAAGTAATTGAGAAGGCCATGACCTGGATAAGGAGCACCTTAGTCTCTAGACTGACATCATCGCTCTTCAGCACTCTGGGGGGTCCCTGACAGCAGATTTTCCTAATGCTATTCATCTTTTGATTTCCTGAATGCTGGTGCCAAGAGTGTTGATTGTGGAACTTAGCAAGCTGAAACTGTTAACAATCTTAAAAAATCTTTATCTCTTCTCCGCCTACCATGGTGCTGTCAATTGGCCCAGTATCTCTTTATTAATGTTGAGCTTTGAATTAGCACAAATTTGCCTTTTATTGTTGTTGTTAGGTCAACTGTTGTTAGTCAACTATGACTCACTTTTTTGTTGTTGTTGTTAAGTGTTGTGTCAGAATCAACCTATAATTTACCCACCAGCAAGTTTTCAGAGACAGTAAATCGCACAGGAGGAGACTGTCCATCCTTTTTCCCGGGGAGCAGCTGGTGGATTCGAACCGCTTGCTTTTGGGATTACAATGCAGTTTCTTACCACTAGGCCACCAATAGGTCTCATAGTCCCTATGAAAAACAAGTCTGAACCTTGCCCTGTCCCACAATGTCCTGTCCTCAAAATGTCTGATGTGCTCCACACCATTGCTATCACTACTGTGTCAATCTATTTTGTTGAGGGTCTTCCTCTCTTTCTCTAACCCAGAGTGATTTCTTTTTCTCACAACTGGTCCTTCCTGACATGCACAATGTATGTGAAATGAAGTTCTTTTAGCAGTCCCCAGGATATTCAGTACTCTTCTTCAACACCACAATGCAAAGGCACACGTTCTTCTTCTGTCCTTTTTACTCACTGTTCAACTTTGAGAAGTGTAGGAAACAATTGAAAACACCATGGCTTGAATCAAGCACATTTTATTCTTTAAACTGTTGCCCTTGCTCTTTTGCAATTTGGAGAAGTCTTTGACTGCAGATAAGCAGTTTAAATGTTTCTCAAGATATGTGAACAATATGGATTTAAGTTTGTTTCTTGATTCAGATTTGATTTTCATAGGCTTCAGTTACATGGTCTAACACAAGAAGAGAAAATCATCATAGAGAAGAAAATCATCATGTAGAAAAAGATAGTATAAAATACTGTTTAAAGAAAAGCTGCATCCAAAAACTCTGTCTAAAAGGCACAAGAAGCTATGGCAACTTAGTGGTAAGGAGCTGTGCTTTTGGAGAAAAATACTGAATATTCCATGGACTTCCAAAAGAACAAACAGGTACGACTTGAAGCAAGTACAGTCAGAATGGTCCCTAGAGGCAAAGAAGACAAAAGTTTGTCTCACGTACTTTGGGCATGTTGCTAGTAAGAGCTATTCCTTGGAGTGGGACATCATGCTTGGAAAGGTGAGTGTCAGTTAAAAAGAGGAAAACCCTCCTTGAGACGGACAGACACAGTGACTGCAGCAATGAGCTTGAGCCTGTTAGAGATTATGAGGACGGTACAGGATAGGTCAGGGTTCAGATCTGCTGTTCACAGAATGTCTATGAATAGTACTCAGCTTGAAGGCACCTAAAGTGCCAAACAGTACACTTTATAGGCCTGTTGCTGTCAGATCCTGTGCCCAGTTCATGTTTTCATGACAGAGGATTGAAAACACAAGTTAAGGAAGGTCAGGGTTGTCATTCTGAAACCACCTTAAATATTCCATACCTCTTATCTCCTTCATAACATAGTTATTGCTTAAGATAAGCTATTCATCCCTCATTATCTATATCTGATAGTTACCTTTTAACAAAACCTTGTGAATTTTTAGAAATTGGGATGTCTTAAAGATTGTAGAAAAATCAATCACTCATTTATCTAACATATCTTTCTCCCCTGGGGCAGGTGAGACATTACTCCCTCTGCTGTACTGTGTACAATTCAAAACAGTAAAGTGGACTATGTGATAGCATTTTAAGAGAAGAGCCCATGTTACTTTTGCCTGAACTCCCAGAAAGTAAACTATACATTAATTATGTGCTAACTACACCTTTGCACATGGTGCTGAGCTCAAAGCACATATTATTAACCTTTTTTCAATTTGAATTGTACTTTTTTTATCTTTAAAGTCTGTCTGCCACTACAGAGACCTCGCCAGAGGAGGGCTGATGAGAGTGCCACAGGACATTGTCAACAATACAAACACATTGCCATTTTTGGAACCGACTCAGAGCTGACCCTCCAGTGGGTTTTGAGAGGTTGTAAATTGCACCAGAGAAGACTGTTCACTTTTCTCCAGGAGAGAAAAATAGTTGGTGAACTTGACCTGTGTGCTTTTGGGCTGGCAGTGCACTCCTTATTCACTAGACTACCCAGGTGGACCAAAACTCTGAAACGGCAGCTTAATCTCTGCTAGCCAAGACAGCAAAGTTCATATTCTATCTCAATTTTAGCACTTGGACCACTGAAGTGAGTTCTCAAAATTTGTACACATAACACAATGATTGAACCAAGACGGGGGAGGTGGGGAAACTTTGCAGAGAGAGGATTAATATCAACATTTATATGCCACAAACAATAACAGTAGGAAGAAAGGACATGAGGTGGAAAGAAAGAAAAGGCAATTGCCATAGCAACCAATGAAATCCTAGTGAATACACTAAGATCAGTCAAGTTTGTCTTACAAATCCAACATAGAATAGGATTGTACCACAGTGAAGAGTTGTAACTGGGCTGTCTGTTTCTTTGAAATGAGATTTAGGTTTATTTTATTTACTGCTGAATCTTCACACTAATTTCAGTATCTGGCACACAGTAAGATTTCAATAAAATCACTGAATGAATATACATTTAAATAATTGTCACTATTTCCTAGATCTAGAATCTTAGAATAACACATTTTCCAGGTCAACTACAGTTCATGCAGAAACTCCCCCTATACACTGTCCCTGATGTAATAAATAGATCAGTTGGGTGAAGAGAAAGGGAACACATAACAAGATTTGATTAGACGTTGTAATTAACTATCTTAATCTATGGCAATTAATGTTCTAAAACAAGATGTCTATGAATGAGTGAAAGAAAATGCAGTATAATTTGTAAAGTTTCACTACAGAAAAAACAAAAACCCCAGTGTTGGAAAGCATGTTCTGTAGACTAGTAGAAATCAAGAGCTCACAATAAAGCCATTTCTATACTACAACAACAACAACAAATCTTTAACTCTCTTATTCTTCTGACAAAAATTTACTGAATCATGACAGAAATGTACTGAGTGACACTAGTAACAAAACCAAGAAATCCAAACAGAATTTATATGTAAATAGAGAAAACTGGAAAAGATCTGCCTATCTTTTCCTTTTGAATAAACTCACAGCATATTGTCCAAAAACTGTTGTTACTGTTGTGTATCATAGAGTTGGAACCGACCCTTGCTGACCCTATGGTGGGTTTTCAGAGGCAGTTTAATTGCATGAGAGGAGATTGACTATCTTGCTCAGAGGAGCAGCTGGTAGCTTCGAACCATGTGCCTTCGGGATGGCAGCGCAGCTTCTTGCCACTAGGCTGCCAGAGTTCCTGTAGAAAGTCCTAGGATACATTTTTATGAAATTTCCTCTAACTTCTATAAGTAAGTGTTCACAAAATGTATCAGGTGGTAAGTCAAATGGCAGCAAGTATACTTATAAGTTATGCAAAAACAGTATACTTGAACTCCATCTCCGAAAGTTTACTTCCATATATAAAGTGTTTCTACACCTCATCCTCTGCTTTCCCCCCTTTTTCAATTATTAGGAAAACAAGTAAAACAATGATAGATAAAGGTATAAAGGGAGCTCAAATGGGTAAGAAGTTGTACTGTCAACCCAAAGACAAGAGGTTCAAATGCAACAGCTGCTCCACAGAGAAAGATGGGGAATCTCCTCCATGTGATTTACTGCCTCGGAAAAACTATGGGGGGATCAGCTATGAATTAGTTCTGATTCGACAGTACAGCACATAATGACACGGAGATATAAATATCTGTCTAGATATAACAGAAGCTTGGGAAACCTGAAAATCTGTCATGAAAAATGCAAATTAATGCCTAGAGTTTATTGAGAATAAAGGCAGTTTTATCTGTTACCAGAGTCCCTTAAAATGAGTAAAGTGACAATTAAATGAAATGCCTTAGCTATGATACTTTTTATTTTTCCCATGAAAATATTATAGAATCCCATCATGTATTAATGACTTAACAAGGAATGGTTTCACAGTATGAATAATTTAAAACATCAGGGCGCCTTTCCTAAAAATGCTATTTCCGCTTATGAAGAATAATCACATCTGTGACCCAAATAGAGTGGAAAAGGTAAAGACAGATGAGGCAGCGACTGGGGAATTAGGAGAACAGCAGATCTGTTAGCCAAGAATCACTGACCACTCTTGCAAAGAAGATGCCACGTTTCCTTAGGGAACAAATGGGGATAAAGCAGAAAAGCCCTGGTCACCTGAACTTCCAGCAATTCCACAGAGGCCAATGGCAGGACAAGACTCCAGGGTGGCCCAATTAAACACACCTCAGACGGGGCATTAATGCCAATTTTTCATGGAACTGAGCCTGTGCTTTAAAGGATAGCCACTATATTTATTTTTAAGTCAGATCTCATCCATAATGCCACCACTGGAAAAGCAGTTGACATGCAAAGGAGCAGAGTGTGGTCATTTTCTACAACATGTACCCAGTTTTCTGGATTCTGTGGAGACAATCAACCTGGGTGGTCCTAATTCATACTAGCTGCCAGACTGAAGGCAAAATAATGTCATTCAGATTGAAGAGAGGTCTTGTTTTCTAAATTTAAATATTTGATTCAAAATATAAGGTAAAAACAAGTTTACAAAAATTAATCCTCTAAGCTTGGGGCTATTTCCATTCTCCACAATGACACAAAGCTAGGAAAAACTCAGGGGTCAATGGCAGGGGCCTATTTACTTGCTGGAGAAACCCAGAAACTCAGATTCTGAAGCTTTCAAAGAAATTTGCAGAAAAGAAGTCCATATGCCTGGAAAGGATGTCTGGGATTAATCTTTCAAACTGGTTCTAATTCATTTGTGTGAGCATTTCATTAATTCATCCATTAATTCAACAAGCCTATGACAGGATTTTGCTAAACACAAATCTAGTGATTAAAACACCTCAAAAGCTTGTTCTTCAGTCACACAGAAAAGGCAAGTGAAGAAACAGTGAGCAGAACCACGCTAGTCCTGGATGAAGAAAGGTATCAGGGAGGATTCCGGGAGGGAGTGGCACAGGAGGTGAGAATGAAGTAGGAGCACAAAGAGGGAGCAGACCTTTCACAAAGTCCTTGTCAAAAGAGTGTAACCCATCAGGGGACTTATCAGTAGCTAGCTGAGTCTGGTTAGAATGTGGATTTTAGGAAGAAAGGGACTGGAGAATAAACGGAGAGATGCCACGTCTGCTCAGGACCTTATTGGCATGACGGTAAAATGACGATAGGAAGTGATGGCAGAATAATCTCGTGTTTCTGGTTTGGGCAACTGGATGAATAAATGTGTGTCCTTTCTGGCACTGGACATACAGGGAAGAATTACTAAGGCTGAGATGTCTGGGGCTCAATATCACCCTGAAAAAAAGAAGGAATAGAACAGCTTATTTCAACACTTCTTTCTGCTACCAAAATTCTATAATTCTGTGACATTAAAAATTTTATAAAACCAACCACACAAACCCAACAACAACCCAAACCCACAATGGTCATTCAGCTGATCTGGTGTTATGGGAACTTCACGTGTGTCAGAGCAGAACCGTGTGCCACAGGGCTTTCAACGGTTGAATTTTTGGAAGAGACCACCCGGCCCTTCTTTCGAGGTGCCCCTGGAAGACTGGAGCCTCCAATCTTTCTGTTACCAGCTGAATGTTTAATACGTTTGCTATCCATCAATTCTTCCCCTAACATGGTTGTTGACTGTGGTCAAGAAGATTCCCACTCACTGTGGGTCCATGTGCACAGAGCAGAGCTGTGCTCCAGAGATTTTCCAGGCTGTGGTCTTTAAGAAGCAGATCACCAGGCTTATCTGCCAAGTACCTGTCAACTCCACAATTTAGCTCACTGCTGTCCAGTCAGAACTGATCCTCGGCATATTTTCAAAGCTATAAATCACATGAGAGGAGACCACCTATTTTGCTTCCATGGAGAAGCTGGTAGATTTGAACAACTTGCTTTTGGCCTGGCAGCACAACTCCTTACCAACTGGGCCAACAGAGCTCACTAGTGACCCAGAGCTCACAATAAAATTATATCTCTATATATCCCTAGATATAAACATATATAACCTACTTGTAGACAGGTTTAAATCATTAATCTTTACGCTATTAGACTAGTACTCAACTATTTGTAGCAATTTAGAGTTCTCTCATAGAACTGGAGAACTTGAACTCTAAGTGTTTTATAATAATGAGGCATTTCTGAAAACTGACCTCCCTGACAGCAATTCTGAAAAGTATCACCAGCCAATTTATGAAATCTCAGGCAGCCTACTCGAGTAGCTTATCTCAAAAATAAAGCAATACGTGTTAACTGCCTGCCTAGTTCCAATGGTCTACAAGATGTCCTTGAATTATTCTCGTTAGAGAATGTGAAGGAGGTTGGAGAAGTTCTATATTTACTTAAGGCCCCTCTGTGAAGGACACAGCCGGGTTTCACAGACATCTGGAAAGTCTCTGTACTTAACCACTGTGCTTCATTGTCTTTTGTCTGATATCAACAGATGCTCAGAAAAAAACAAACAAACTGTCATAATTAACAAAAGATGCTGAACAGGCCATGGACTTTGCCATTACCTGCTATGGATCAGAGAGCTGGACAATGACCAGGGATAATAGAAAGAGAGTTGATGTCTTTGAGCTGTAGTGCTGGAGAAGGGTATTGAATATACCATGGACTGCTAGGAGAACAAACAAGTTCGTCCTGGAGAGGGCGAAGCCAGGCTGCTCCTTGGAGGCAAGGATTCTGAAGCTCCATCTGACATATTTTGGACATGTTGCAAGGCAAGATCAGTCCTTGGAGAGGGATGTCATCCTTGGTAGGGTGGAGGGACAGCACAGGAGAGGAAAACCTTCAATGAGGTGGATTAATTCCATCACTTGGGGTAATGGAACTAGGTGTGTCAGAGACAATAAGGTTGGCAAGAGATAGAGCAGGGTTTGGGGCTGTTGTGCATAGGGTCACTATGAATTGCAAGCGACTCGATGGCACATAATAACAACAACCCTGGATTGGCTTGTTAAAGTTAGGATAGATATTAAAGATTCTATTGTACAATGTTCACCAAATCTGGTGCCACTTTGATCTTTCCAATCATGAACTTAGAGAATGGGGCACCAAGACACTGAATTGTGGTAGAGTTCTTATATAGCTACTTCAGTTGAATTTGTGGGGCAAGGCAAGGCATTTTTTTATTGTTGTTGTTGGGCGCCATTGATTCAACCACAATTCACAGCAACTGTAGGAAGAACAGATTGAAACCCTTGCCCATTTTCATCAAGCTTAAGCACACTGTTACAGTCACTGTGTCAAATCATCTCATGTAGAGTCTTCCCCTCTTTTGCTGATCCTTTATTGTTCCAAGTATCATGTCTTTTTCCAAGGATTAGCTCCTCCTGACAATATGTCCAAAGTACGTGGCTTCAAGGAGCACACTGGATGCAGTTCTTTGGTTTTATTCCTCTTTAACTCTAACATGTATAGGAAACAACATAAACTGCCATGGCTTTGGACAGGAACTCCTTAGTCTTTAAACTGACATCGTTTCTTGTCATCTCTTTAAAGAGATCCTTGACAGACAGACAGCCCTGCATGTAATACTACTTCTAAAACTAGGGAGGGACCAAGAGGATCTGAGTTATTACATATTCTTCAATCCAATTCCCACAATGTCTCAAAGATTTTTGCATTATATAATGAGTTAAATCTGTATGAAGCAAAAAATGTACAGAAGCAAACAGGGTGACCTGCTTCTATCAGCCTTGTCAATTATTACTCACAAAGTGTGTAAAATGGGAAAAGATGAAGCAGACAACATAATTTGGAACCTGATTTCCCATATCACATCACATTTTGTGGTAATTCTATGAAATTCAAGTTGGATATTAGGATGTCAGTTTAAAAGGAAACTGGTTATTAGTAAAGGATAACAGGTGCTTTAAAACTACAGTTTAAGTGTTGACATTTGAAGGAAAGGAAACATAATAAGTTAGTGCTTTTTTGTTTGTTTGTTTTGCATGGAAATGAATAGCCATTCCTTGTCAATTCTCACCTCCATTTCACTCAAAGCCTGCATATGTAACAGTGAAGATCTCCCAGGGAAAAGTATTATATATGCTGTCAAGGACAAATTAACAATCACATCCATCAGAGGGTAATCAAACCCAGAGATACAAGATGCCAGAAGGCTAAAACGCAACTGCAATTATGGTTCACTTTGTTGAAAAATAATTTGTTACACATCAGTTACCTTAGGTGAGGCTGATAGTACTAAACAACCACTTACTTATCACCAGATATAAGTATGCTTTTTTTTCTTTAACAAAAAGCTCTCAAGTAGGGAAGCCAGCCTGTTTTCTATATGTACAAGCAAATCACACCACAGAAAATTTTCTTCTTGGAAAACTATGCACACTATATCCTTGGCATCTGGTGTTTGTAACAAGATGTGAGCTATTGCTGCGTTTCCACAACAAATTGGAGAATGAAACATAAATTATTTGTTGGCTTCAGATGGTGGGAGAAAACACGACATGACAGCAAGGCTGCTGGAAGTCAGGAGTCTCAGATTCTGGGTTCAGCATGTAAACAGGATGTTTCACCTTGAGGTCTCGGCTGCATTCAGGGCACAAAGAAGGGTCTGTGAGTGGAAGATCTTTAAAATCTCTTCCAGCTCTAACAATGCAGCTTTCCCCTTACTAGACCTAGGATTTTTACTTATCTTGAAAAGTCATTAGAAATAATGTAAATCTATTGGCCAAGTTTTCTCCTAATATACTCTTGCTCAGAGGTTCTTTTTTAAGGTGCGCCTGATACAGGCCATGGTCTTTGCAATCACTTGTTATGCATCAGAGAGTTGGACAATGACTAGGGAGGACAGAAGGAGAGTGGATGC